>NC_065585.1:43030625-43341250 GCF_024542745.1 Macaca thibetana thibetana
TGCTGTAACAAATTACTGCAAACGTGCTTGCTTCAAACAACATGATGTATTATCTTGCAGCTCTGGAGGTCAGAAATCTGAAATGGGTCTCATTAGGCTAAAGTCAAGATATTGGCAGGGCAGTTTTCTTTCCAGAGGCTCTAGGGGAAAACCTGTGTCTTTGTTTTTTCCAACTTCTAGAGGAGACCATCTCCATTCCTGGACTCTTGGGCCCCTTTCGCCATCTCCAAAGCCAGTGATGTTGCATCTCTCTCCGTTTTCTGTGGTTTGCGTCTTCCTCTGCTTCTTCTGCTCCCTCTTGTACTTCTAAGGACCCTCATGAATGTGTTGGGCCCACCTGGATTACACAGGCTTATGTTCCTACTTAAGGCCAACTGATTAGCAATTTTAACTCCATCTTCAACTCTTAATTTAACTCCTTTAGGGCCTGGGGATAATGATGTGGACATCTCTGAGAGGTTATTATACTAATGACCTCATGCTGGATTCCAACCCAGCATCTACAGAGCTTTATGACCATGGGCAAGTCAATAACCTTTTTAAAAAGCTTCATTTGATAGTAGGGTAATAGTAATACTTTCCTTGTGGATTTTTGGTGAAGATTAAATGTGCGAATGTGTGCGATGTGCTTGAAGAGTGCCTGGCACACAGCAAGCACTGAGTGTTAGCTATTTTTATTTTAGACTCAAAGAAATTCGCTCATCTGGATCTAGATTAGAGACCCCTCTTGTGAACCCGTGAGACAGCGGCCCTTCTCTGACCATAGCACACCTCCAAATTATTAGGTCGGTACAAAAGCATTACTTTTAATGGCAAAAACCACAATTACTTTTGCACCATTCTAATATAATGTCACCATCTGTTTATGTGTCTCTTTCCTCTATTAAACAGAGTTCCCTGAGGGTAGGAGAATTAGCTTATGGATCTTTGTAACTTCATCATGCTTCATACAGAAGAGGCTTTCCAAGAAATGGCTGAAATATATTACTATTAGTAGTAAAAAAAAAAAAAAAAACCCTAGTCTTTTCATAACATAAGACAAATAAAAGTTAATGGGTAAAAATGTCTCTGTTGTATAATTTTCTCCCACAACATGTTCTTCAAAATTCTAGGACCTCCTACCATTTGTCTTTTATGGAGTACTTTCAAGATTAAACAAAATTATCATCAAATTAATTATTATTATTAAAAGTGTTAATTGGCTGGGCATGGTGGCTCACACCTGTAATCCCAGCACTTTGGGAGGCAGAGGCGGTGGATCACCCGAGGTCAGGAGTTCGAGATCAGCCTGGCCAACATGGTGAAGCCCGTCTTCACTAAAATTACAAAAATTAGATGGGTGTGGTAGTGCACGCCTGTAATCTCAGCTACCTGGGAGGCTGAGGCAGGAGAATTGCTGGAATCCCAATGATGGAGGCTGCAGTGAGTCAAGATCATGCCACTGCACTCCAGCCTGGGTGACAGAGCGAGACTCTGTCTCAAAAAAAAAAAAAAAAAAAAAAAAAGACAAATGTTAATTGATGAAAAGTGTTTGCTTTAGAAAATTAGTATTCATGAGAAAATTTAAAAGATAACTGATCAGCTGTCACTGCCAACATTACTGGTCTGCTTCTTCACATCCACGCTTTGGAGATGAAGAGTAGTACTGAAGTCGTACTGTGCTATGACAGTGAACAATCGTTTTTAATGAAAACCTCTCTACTCCCCTCCACACAGTGAAGTTGTGACTTTGGTGGGTATGTCAACATATCCTTAGCTAGTAAGCACAAGCTATAATCAGATGAAGAGATATTATTAAATACACATGTAGGAGGAAAGAAACCATAATCCAGACGTAGGGTGTAGAGATATGATATCCTTGAATGGAAATCATCCTTGAAAGGAAGAGACATTTAAAAGAAATAAGTTCCTTTTATAGAGCGTGTAAACTGAAGGGGAAAGAAGAGATCTAAAGGGAAATTCCAAAGTCTTAATTAAGATGTCAGGCTTAAGTTATCTCAAAGGGAGTCTACAAATTCTGAGGTTTCATAAGAGGAAGACTCTTCTGTGGGCAAAATTCAGAAAAGATTGGCTTCTAGGTGGCTCTATGGGGTGTAGCTTTGATCTAAGGCACCATGGATTCAGTTAGAGTTCAGGGTGAAGATCTCTCCTTCAAGCAAGTGCATACGAATATTAGAGCATTTTCCCTGCAATGTAACATAGGTTTATGTGTGAGTCTCTCTCAGTAGACCTTATGGTTGGTGAAGTATGTACTAAGCTTTGATTCCTATAGATAGAGGGCCCTAAATTATGCATGTCATACAGAAAACAGAGTAACTGAGCTGAATAAAGGAGCTTGTCTCATAGAATTTAAGATCCAGAAGGGAGCAAAGAAGCCTTCTACATTGGTGGGCTCCAAATCTATCTGAATAACAGAATTGTCTATGGGGTGGGTGAGGGTACTTTTTATTAATAAGAATACTAATTCTAAGACACACAGAAGATACATCCCCTTACTCTCTCCAAGAGAGGCAACTCAAAGTACCCACCTAACCAGTCTATGCAGGGACAGATCTCTGGTATAGGGACCTGAAATTTTGTGGCCCAGGCAATCTCTCTTGCTTCACCATCATCCCCGCTCCATCCTTCCAGATGATTCTGATGAGATTTTGGGCCAACTGTTTTCAAACCTCTGCTAAATGGCATGTTCAATTTAGAGAGCATATAAAAAGCAGCTGGGAACTTTGTCTACTGATCAGCCCCCGTCCCTAAGCCTTTTCTCCTGTTATAGAGGTTTTGGTATGCCATCCGGAAAGGAAAATGCCTCAAACATCCTTTGCTACTCTGAGTGTGATTTCTGGACAAGAAATATCAGCGTCACCTGGGAACTTGTTAGAAATGCAAATATCAGGCCCAAATCCAGAGGTAATGAATTACCACCTGCAGTATAACAAGACACCCAGGTGATTCTATGGATCTAAAGACTGAGAAGCGTTGTTTTAGGCTAGAGTGATCAGGAGTGTATAGTTTGAAAATGCTTTTTTATAGTTATGTACATTTTTTTTGAAAACAGCATTATTGAGCTATATTTCACATGCCAAACAATTCACCCATTTAAAGTGTGTTATTCAGTGACTTTTAATACATTCAGAGTTGTGCAATCATCACCACAATGCATTTTAGGACATTTTCATCTCCCCGTCAGGAAACCTAATAGCCACAGCTGCTATTCTCCATTTCCCCTTCATCCCTGCAACCCTAAGAAATTGCCAATTTACTTTCTGTCTCTATAGATTTGCCTGTCCTAGACATTCCATATAAATGGAATCATACAATATGTGATGTTTTGTGACTGGCTTCTTTCACTCAGCATAATGTTCTTAAGGTTCATCCATATTGTAGCATGTATCAGTACTTCACTTTTTAATAGCCAGATTATATTCCATTGTATGGATATACCACATTTTTTAAATCCATACATTAGCTGATAGAAATTTGATTTGTTTCCACTTTTTGGCTATTATGAATAATGTTGCTGTGAACACTTATGTTCAAGTTTTTGTGTGGATATATGCTGTGATGGTTAATACTAGGTGTCAACTTGATTGGACTGAAGAATGTCTAGATAGCTGATAAAGTATTGTTTCTGGGTGTGTCTTTGAGGATGTTGCCAGAGGAGACTGACATTTGAGTCAGTGGACTGGGAGAGGAAGACCCACCCTCAATGTGGGCAGGCACCATCCAATCCGCTACAGGTGCAGCTAAAATGAAACAGGTGGAAGAAGGTGGGATAAGCTGGCTTGCTGAGTCTTTTGGCTTTCATCGTTTTCCCCGTGCGGGGTGCTTCCTTCCCTCCTTCCTGCCCTTAGACATCAGACTTCAGGTTCTTTGGCCTTTGGGCTATTGGACTTACACCAATGGTTTGCCGGGGGCTCTCAGGCCTTTGGTCACAGACTGAAGGCTGCACTGTCAGCTTCCCTGCTTTTGAGGCTTTTGGACTCAGACTGAGCCACTACTGGCTTCTTTCTTCCCCAGCTTGCAGATGGCCTATTGCAGGACTTCTCCTTGTGATCGTGTGAGCCAGTTTTTCTTAATAAACTCCCTTTCATATGCTGATTAGTTCTGTCCCTCTGGAGGATCCTGATTAATACATATACTTTCATTTCTTTTTATATACCTAGGAGTGGAATATTGGGTCATATTGTAACTCTATGCTTAACATTTTGAGGAACTAATAAATACTTTCGCAAAGTGGCTATGCCATTTTTCAATCTCACTAGCAATATATGAGGGTTCTAAGTTTTTCTGGATGATGGCTGATCATATCACAAGGACACTTGGGTCTCAGAATGAATAATGCACAACACAAAGGTAAGTAAAATTCATTTACAACCACACACAAATAAAAATCCCTGACTAGGCAAGGCAATCATGAGCAAAAAGAACAAAGCTAGAGGCCTCACACTATCTGCTTTCAATCTATGCTACAAAGTAATAATTCAAACAGCAAGGTTCTGGCATAAAAATAGACACACTGATCAATGGAACAGAATGGGGAGCCAAAAATGAACCTATACATGTACTGTCAATTGATTTTTGACAAAGATGCCAAGGATACACATGGGCAAAGGATAGTCCCTTCAATAAATGGTGTTAGGAAAAATGGATATACACATAAAGAAGAATTAAATTGGACCTTTATCTCATCCCATATATAAAAATCAACTCAAAAGGAATTAAAGACTTAAGCATAAGACTTGAAACTATAAAACTACTAGAAGAAAACATAGTAGAAAAACTATATGACATTGGTCTGGTCAATGAGTTTTTGGATTTGACCCCCAAAGTACAGGCCACCAAAGCAAAAATAAACAAATGGAATTGCAAGAAACTATAAAGCTTCTACACAGCCCAGGAAACAACAGTATGAAGAGACAATCTATGAATTAGGAGACAATATCTGAGAGCCGTACATCTATTAGAGATTAATATCTAAAATATATAAAGAACTCAAACAACTCAATAGCAAGAAGACAAATAATCTGATTTTAAAATGAGCAAAGGGCCTGAATAGACATTTCTCAAAAGAAGACATACAAATAGCCAACAGCGATATGAAAAATGTTCAACATTGCTAATCGTTAGGGAAATCCAAATTAAAACCACAGTGAGCTATCACCTTATACCTATCAGAATGGCTATTATCAAAAAGACAAAAAAATAAATATTGGCAAAGAAGTGAAAAAAAGGGGACCCTTGTACATTGTTGGTGGGAATACAAATTAGTACAATCATGGAAAACTATATGGAGTTTCCTTTAAAAACTAAAAATAGAATTACCATATAGCCCAGCAAACTCACTTCTGGGTATTTACCCAAAATATTTGAAATTAACTTGTTTAAGAGATGTTTGTATCCTCCATGTTCATTGCAGCACTATTCACAATAGCCAAAACATGAAATCAACCAAAATGCCCATCAACAGAGATGGATAAAGAAAAGGTGCTATACAAGTATATACATAATAGGATACTATACAGCCTTTAAAAAGAAGGAAATCCTGTCATTTATGACAACATGGTTGGATTTGGAGAATATTATGCTAAGTGAAATATGCCAGGCACAGAAAGACAAAATCTGCATGTTCTCACTTACATGTAGAACCTAAAACAATCAAACTCATAAAAACAGAGAACTGAATGCTGGTTATCAAGGTTGGGGGTGGGAAGGGGGAAATGACAGTCAAAGAATATGAAGTCCTAGGAGGAGTAAGTTTTTCTTTTGAGATCTATTATTGCACGTTGTGGCAAATATAGTTAATAATAGTGTATTATACATTTCAAAATTGCTAAGAGAGTAAATTTCAAATGTTCTCACCACAAAAAATGATAAATATTTGAGGTAATGGATACGTTAATTAGTTTGATTTAATTATTCTACATTGTATTCATAAATCATAATTCATAAATCACTTCATATCCCATAGATATGTACAATTATAACTTGTCAATTTACAATAAAATTTTAAAAATAATAACCAGAACTCTCATATATTGCTGTTGAATGCAACTTTGAAAACAGTTTGGCAGTTTCCTTTTTATTGATACATAATAATTTTACATATTTATGGTGTGCATGTGTTATTTTAATATAGGTATATGACATATAATGATCAAACCAGAATAATTGAGATATTCATCACCTCAAGCATTTATCATTTCTTTGTGTTGGGAACATTTCAAATCTTCTCTTCTAATGATTTTGAAATATACAATAAATTATTGTTAACTATAGTCACCCTACTGTGCTATCGAACACTGGAACTTATTACTTCTATCTAGCTGTGCTTTTGTACCCATTAACCAGCCTCCTTTCATACTCCTCCCCTTCCCAGCCTCTGGTAACCACCATCTGCTGTCCACTTCTATGAGTTCGTTCGCTTTAGATTCCACATATAAGTGAGAACATGTGGTATTTGTCTTTCTGTGTCTGGCTTAGTTCACTTAACATAATGTTCTCCAATTGCACCTACATTGCTACAAATGACAAGATTTCATTCCTTTTTTTTGGCTGAATAATATTTCATTGTGTATATATACCACACTTTCTTTATTCATTCATCCATTGACAGACACTTGGGTTGATTCCATACCTTGGCTATTGTGAATAGTGTTGCAGTAAATATAGAAGTGTAAGTATCTCTTTGATATGCTGATTTCCTTTTTTTTGGATATATACCTAGCAGCCGGATCATATGGTAGTTCTATTTTTTGTTTTTTGAGGAACCTTCATACAGTTTTCCATAGTGGTTGTACTAATGTATATTTCTACCTGCAGTGTATTAGCATTCCCCTTTTCTCCCCATCCTTGCCAGCATCTGTTATTTTCTGTCTTTTTGATATATATAGTTTATCTATATATATCATAGTTATACACTTACCATGGGATCTAGCAATGCCAGTCCTATGTATTTGACCAAATGTAATAGTAACTTCTATTCACACAAAAAACTGTAGGCAACTATTTTAGTAGCTTTATTAATAATTGCCCCATACTGGAAATAACCTAACTTTCCTTCAACTGGTGAATGAATAATAATAACCTATGGTACATTCATACCATAAAAAGGAATAAATCATTGATGTACTCAACAACACAAATGAAAAACACATGCTTTATGCTAAGTGAAGCCAGACTTGAAAGGCTACATACTATATGATTCATTGATCTGACGTTCTTGAAAAGAAAGAACCACAGAGGCAAAGAACACATCAGTGATTGCCAGGGGCTAGGGTTAGGGCAAAGGCTTCACTACAATGGGCAGTCACATTATTGGAGGGGTGACAGTGCTCTGAATTCTGATAGAAGTGATGACTATTCAACTGTGCATTTATTAAAACCCACAGAACTGTTTATTAAGAAAGTGAATTTTATTGTTTGTCAATTAAAAAAATAAATTGCAAAAGAGCCTTCAATGCCTTTGTATTGTTCTTAGAATAAATTCCAACTGAGAATAAATGTTATGTTCTTGATCCCGAGTTGCAAAACGGTCTGTGGTCTGGCCCTGACACTCTGTGACCTTGTTTTTTACTCTCCCTTTTTTCCACTGTATTAAACTCATTTTATGCATCCTGTAAGATTGATGTTAATGCACCAATTTGCTAGAGCGAACCTAGCAGTGGTCTGTACTGTCACTGCGTTCAGGAGGCCAGGTTGCTACTACTTCTGCTACTACTTTGGATTGAAGTGCTCACTGTGGCTGCTGCTCCCAGTCCCTCAGGGTGCTCTCAGATACAGCCAGCCCAGCAGTGCCTCACCTCCTGTCATATGCCTTGCCTTCCACCTTGGGACTTCCCTGATGTTGTCCAGGCAGCTACTTTGTGGCCACTCACAGGCAACCTAGGAGGGCTAAGTTAACTATGGGAGAAGGGAGCCTGCCAGTAAGTTTTTTCTCTTCCAACCACACCAGTAGCCTTCCTTCACTACCGACAGATGTTTTGAGCTTCAGAAGCATTACATTGCTTCTCTGAAGACCATAGATCAGTACCTCCCTCTTGGATCCCTCCTAAACTCTCAGTAATGCCCCCACACTGCCTCCTGACCAACCCATGGGGCTCCTGCAGACTCAAGTGGCAATGCCCAGCTACAGAATGCACTTCCTTGTGGTTGCTCTCCCTCTTCTCCTGACTCACTTCCCTTTTCTCTCAGTCCTACGCCCCTGTGGTTTCACTTCCTTAGGTACTGTTCATGCCTAACCTTTTGCTCAGGCTCTACTTGCTGAGGAGTTCAGCCAAAGGCGCCCCCACCAAGCTCTAGCCACATCTGATTTCCTTGATTCCAGAATAAGCTGTGTATTTCCTCCCAACCTACCCTCAAATTAGAGACTTTGCACTATGTTTCCTCTGTGTGGCTCCTTCCTCAGCTGTTCCGTCAATCATTCATGTGAATATTGACATATGCACTCATCTAATATGTGTCTTATGTGCTCTATTTATTTTTCTCTCATTAAACTATAAGCCCCACAAGAGCATGAACCTGTCTTGTTTAGTGCTATATCCTGAGAGCCTGGAGCAGCTCTAAGCACATAGGAGGCCCTTAGAATGAATACTTGCCATTGTTGGACTGGCTAGTCTAAAATCTATACATTCAGTTGCTTGCTTGACACAAACTTGCCATTCAGTGCCCAAAGTTGACCAAATGAGGTGGTGAGAGAACTGTCTCAGCAAATGAGATCTCTTGAGGTGGGAGGCTCTGACCGTAGACTTACTGCCAGTTGTCTCAGTGTTCCCAGTTTCCAATACCACACTGTTGAAAGAGCGTTTAAAAAAGCAGGGCCCGGCCAGGAGTGGTGGCTCATGCCTGGAATCCCAGCACTTTGGGAGGCCAAGGCGGGTGGATCACCTGAGGTCAGGAATGTAAGACCAGCCTGGACAACATGGTGAAACCCCATCTCTACTAAAAATACAAAATTAGCTGGGCGCGGTGGCGGGTGCTTGTAATCCCAGCTACTCGGAAAGCTGAGGCAGGAGAATTACTTGAACCTGGGAGGCAGAGGTTGCAGTGGGCCGAGCCGAGATCACGCCATTGAACTCCAGCCTGGGCAACAAGAGTGAAACTCTATCTTTGGAAAAAAAAAAAAAAAAAAAAAAAAAAAAAAGGAGGGCCCAACATTCAGGCATAAATCTTTATGTCCTTGAATTAGGCAAAGCCTTTTAGATACAACACTAGAAGTACAAGCATCAAAAGAAAAGATAGATAATTTGTGTTTCATCAAAATGGAAAACTTTTATGCTTCAAAGAACACCACCAAGAAAATAAAAACGCAACCCACAGATATGGAGGAAATACTGACAAATCATAGATCTGATAAGGTACTTACATCCAGAATACACAAAAAAACTCACACCTGGATAATAAAATGATAAATAACCAAATTTAAAATGGGCAAAGGATCTGAATAGACATTTCTGTGAAGAAGTTATATAAATGGCCAATATGAAAAGATGATCCACACCATGAGCCATTAGGAAAATGGAAATCAAATGTTATAAGATACCATTGTATGACAACACATGGAACATATGGGCACAGGGAGGGAACAACACACACAGGGGTCTGTTGGGGGGTGAGGGGCAAGGGGAGGGAGAGCATTAGGACAAATACCTAATGCATGTGGGGCTTAAAACCTAGATGATGGGTTGATGGGTGCAGCAAACCACCATGGCACATGTATACCTACATAGCAAACCTGCACATTCTGCACATGCATCCCGGAACTTAAAGTAAAATTTAAAAAAAAAAGATACCATTGGACCTCTACTAGGATGGTATAATTTTTTCAGCAGCAGATAACAGGTGTTGGCGAGGATATGGAAGAAATCTGGAACCTTCATATAGCGCTAGTGGGAATGTAGAATGGTGCAGCTGGTTTGGGAATAGGTATGGCAATTTCTCGAAATGTTCAATGTGGAGTTACCACAAGATCTGGCAATTTTACTGCTAGGTATATATATATATATACACACACACACAAGAAAAATGAAAATGTACATCCACAGAAAAACTTGAACACAGATGTTCATAGTAGCATTATCCATAACAGTAAAAAAGTGAACCTAAATGTCTGTCAACTGATACATGGATAATCAAAATATGATGGAGCTATACAATGACCTCTTATTTGTTCATGAAGAGGAACAAAGTACTGATGCATGCTACAACATGAGAGAGCCTTGATAACATTAAACTGAGTGAAAGAAGCCAGTCACAAAGTCCTCATATTGTATCATTCCATTTATATAAAATGTCCAGAATTGGCAAATCTATATATAGAGAAGATAGATAAGTGGTCACTGGAAGTTGAGGAAAGAAGGGAGTGAGTGCTAACAGGTATGGGATTTCTTTATGGGCTGATGAAAATCAGTTCTCAAACTGGTTATGGTAATAGTTTGTACAACTAACTGTGCATATGCAAAAAATATTAAATTGCATACTTTGAGTGAATAGTATGATGTGTGAATTATACCTCAGCAAAACTGTTTCTTTTCTTTCTTTCTTTTTTTAACAGTAGAGATCATTAAAGAAAAGTCACATCAATAAAGAAAAGTAGATAAAGTGGACTTTAAAATCAACCCTCTCTCAGGTATACCACCCCAAGCACCTTCCTAACTGCTGCCTATGCACAGAGTCTGTCCAGACTGCAGGTGATGAACCGATGACCAGGGGACCACTTGTGGCCTACAGATTCTTTTTGTCTTGGCTTATAGAGCACATAAAATATTTAAAAAATAAGTTGCTAATATTTTAAAATTAGAAGAGTTCGCATTAAATATGAACTTCTGGCTTCTCTTGGGGGTAGGGGGAACCAAACCAAAGTAAAATAAAATACCCCGACTTGATGGCCACACTGGACTTTCTTTTCCCATGTAGAAAAATGAGGCCACCTTTTTCAGGGCCATTGTGCCATTCTCAGTTTGTCTCTGTATAACCATTTAAGTTACTTCTTTGTCACCTGCTTTTATCCCTTAGGGACATTTGAGTTTGCAACACCTGTGCAGACCTTTCACTGCATCACATCTGCCTGGGTTTGGGTTCTGTTGCCTGAGGCCTTGCTTGATGATTGGCTAATCCCATGGTGGTTTCCAACCCTGGCTGCACATCAGAGTCTCCTGGGGCCCATGTGAAAAAAATACCCATACAAAGCTGGCCATTCCTGAACCCCGAATTTTTTTTAACAATTAGGATTAGACTCTCTTGGAGTGGGGCCTAGTATTAAGAAAAATGAAAAAAACGAAAAACCAAAAAATCCAACTTTCCAATGCAAATTTTTCTTGCGTTGGGTTAGCAGGTTAGTCCAGCATTTTTCTTCCTGTATGTCCAGGAAGGGAAATGCTGGGCTAACCTGCTCACCCAATGCAAGCAAAGGTTTTAGTATTTGATAACGGTTTAACGGCCTCTCAGATAATTTTTGTTTTTCAATTGAAAGCAACCAGTAGAGCTAGGAAAGGGTGCTTTTGATTAGATCAACCTTTTACTTGATGTTTAAATCAGAGTTGGCAGCTGTCTGTACCTCAATGGAACTGTCCTTTCTATAACCAGTCATGTTAAAAGATTTTGCAAACATTATAACAAGGAAGGCCAGGGCACGGTGCCTTTGCAGCCTTGTTATTTGTAACCAGCAACTTCTTAAATTGATGAAGTTGAGTTGCTCTTGAGACCTTCTGCGGGTTCTGGAAATGTCACTGGGGTTGACAAGCACAAGGAGTTAGTTACAGTGGCTTTTTGAGAGGCCATGAGTGGACGACACAGCAAGACAGGAAACAGGTGCTGGCAGCCAGCAGGCACTCGATAAATATTGGGTGAATGAATTGACAAGACATTTCGCTTCTCATTATCTCCACACGAGATGAAAAATTTGAGGGGAGGAAGGAAGGGCAGGAGAGGGGCCCCTTAGATGTCTTCCTCCGGATTTTTTGTTAAGCCTTTCCTAGACAGTTTACAGAAGGCTTTGGGTAGAGAAAGCACTGGTTAGACGAAAGCAGCCCCCTCCCACCTTGTGGGCATGAAGAGTCCAGAGTAGACCACCTGAGAAGCTTTTCAACTGCCTTCCAAGGCTCCCTTGAACTTCACTGCGGGAGAGTAGGGACCCCGGACCCCCACTCAAATAGAAGTTTCGAAGGAGGTGCTCTAGGCTGAATCTGACCTCCCATGACCCAAGGAGGCAAACAGATGGTACCCCTCGGAAAGTAGCAGTGCAGGTTGGCTAGAGGCCTGGGCGGTGAGCTAGGACTATGGGGCACAGTGGGGACACGCCTGGTGGCTGTACCAGGGCAAGGCGGGGGCGTCCACTGCACCTGCAAATCCCGCTCCTCATCTTGGCCCCCCTGTATCCCCGCGGTCAAGCCCACCCCGGAGAGGCTGCCTGCGGGGCTGCAGTGGAGAGGGGGTCTGCGGCCGAGAGGAGGGAGGCGGCGAGCCAGGCTGGGGAGGGGGGCGCGGCTGGCGACGGTGCTGTCCAGGGGGAGGCGGGCGGAGGGAAGGCGCTGCCGCTGCTGCCGCCGCCTCGCCCGAAGCGACACAGACGCCAGGAGCGGCCGAGGCGGTGAGTCGCAGCGCCTTCCCTCCGCTTCTCGGGAGCCAGAGCGGAGTCGGAGTTGCAGCCGGGGCGGGTGTGCCGGGGGCGGCGGCGCCGGGAGCGGCTGCTGGGGGGACCTATGCGCTCGGGGCGCCGCGGGCGCAGGGGTGGGTTCGAGGAGCGCTCGGTCCTGGGAACCTGGTTCCAGCAGCTCCCTCCTGGGTGCAGTTCACCCTGTCAATTCCTCTGTCATTCCCCCAATGCCTCTGAGGGAAAACAAAACAAAATCACAGACCCTGAGGGTGGGAGGCGGAAAAGGAGAGAGCAACTTTGCAGAGGGCCGCGCAGAGACGCGTGGGGCCGGCGGGATGGGGCGGGATGGGGCGCACTGGGCGGAAGGGGGCGTTGGTGAGCCTGGCGGCACGGGGACATCTGGAGCATCCCGCCCCGCAGTCCGGGGCGGGGGTCCGGGACATCCGCTGGATCCCGGGCCTGCGGAGTCTGCCCGGAAAGGCCGCAGGAGGCGGGTGCGAGGCGTGGGCGTCTGGGGAGGGGGCCGAGGGAGAGGTCGAAAGGCGCTGGTTGAACCTGGACGAGGAAACAGTCTGCGTTTCGGACTCAAGACCTGAAAGATTCGTGTCCTTGCCCTCGAGGACTCGGAAAGGGTGTGCTGGGGAGATGTGTTTGAGTGTTTTTCAGTGCATACCGATTTATTTTTAGCTCCCAGAGAAGCAGGATGTGCAAAGTGGGTTGTATCAGCCCGGGAGGGGCAGGAGGTCTCCCTGTCCGCAGGAAATACACAAGTTTTTTTTTTTTTTTCCCCTAATGCTGCAGATGCTTGCTTTAACTTTTGTGCATGGAGAAAGAATGCCATTTGGCTCTCTGCAGAGCTCCTGCCAGGGTTAGTTTCTTCCTGCCGGTCTGTCGGAGGCTGCAGGCGAGGCGGCTGTGTGTGCTTCTGTGCTTACACGCTAGCCCCGCAAGAAGGTCTATGTTCTGTTCCGTAGGGCAGCTACGGTGAAACACAGAAGTAGGCTGCCAAGATCTCACTCTCTCAGAAGGAAACCACACAAGCTCGCTCAAAGTTTTCCCAGTTCTGGCTGATTTGAAAATAATAAACCTAAGCCACTGTATTACCAAGAGCAGAGTTTGCTGTCGGGTTTCTCAGACCTAATTGGAAATGCTTGTGAAGTTTTTCACTCCAATTGGGAGATCCCTGTGTTTCATGGCCAAAGGCCGTGATGCAAAGACTGCAAAGGAGAGGGGGTGTGGTGTGACGGTGGGAGTGTGGGTACTTGCCCTAGCGGGGCAAGGACAGATCTGGGGAGGAGCTTCAGGGGAGGAGGCTCGAAAAACTGAAATTCACATGTTTACCTACCCAAGTCAGATCTCTGGAAATTGTCCTGGAGTCTCCCCTGTCTCAACCATTCATTGTCCAGTCCTTAAGACCCTCTGTCTGTAACTGTACTAGGAGAGTTGCCAATATGGACATTAGGAGTGTGGGCTCTGCAGCCAGACAGCCGGGTTTGAGCTGTGGCTCATTCACCAATAGCTCCTGGATCTTGGGGTCCTTACTTAACCTCTACTGCGTTTTCTGATCTGAGGCATGAGGTTGATAATAGATAACAAAGCTATCTCAGGGTTACTGTGAAGATAAAATGAGTTAATACCCAGAAAGCACTAAGCATCATGTCTTATTGTAAGTGCTGCATAAATGTGAGCTCTTATGATTTTTGTTGTTGTTGCTATATGCCCTCTTCTCTCAGTGCCTGCTATCACTGACTTAGTTCATATTCTCAGCACTTCTTGACTGAATTGTTCCAATTGCTTTTGAGCTTGTTGCTCCCAATCAGGACCATCTCACTCCAGTCCATTCTCCAAACCGTGGACACTCATTTTGAAAACAAAAATCTAAGCCAGTCATTCTGCTTAATTTCCTTTAGAGGTTTTCTGTGGTTTTCAGGATAGAATTCAGACTCCAGGCACTTTCCCGGTCCCACCCTTCTCTCCTCATTAACCTCATCTCCCAAGCCTCCCCCCGACCCCCCCCCCCCGCCATGTAGCCTCTGCCCATGCCACTGAGTCTCAGCATCTATCCTCTCCCCAACCTTCCTTGTCTGGTCAACTCCTATGCATTCTTTGCAGCTCAGCTGCTGCCACACTGCCTTCCAGCAGGCTGCATGGCACTCCCTCTCCCAGAGGTGCCTCTGCTTCATGCTGCCATGCTACCCTGGATATAGCCCTTGCATCATTCTGCACTATTATCTATGCATCTGTATTCCTACCTGCAAGTGCCTTAAGAGATGGATTCTGATTGTAGTACATGTTTGTTGAATGAATAAACAAACACCAGTCAAACACAATCCAGTCCTTTTCACTAAAGCCAGAATCAAGCACAGAGAATAATAGAGAGGAGGACCAAACCAAGCTTTATATCTAACACTCTACAACAAAAAACCTTGGGAAATACTAAGGAATCAAGAGTTGGTCAAAAGAAATGTGGCATACTGTCTTGAAACTGATCTGATCCTTGCCCTCGAGGTGTGTCTTTTTAATGGTGAGGGGCAGACTAACAATGAAGAAACGTAATGATCTGAACCCTTCTCTTTCCTTGCTTCCCTCATAAAAAGGTCGGGCATCTCAGACGTGGCTGTAGGGGATGGAGGTCCAATTTTTTTAAAGGGTTGTGCGGTGAATTGGTTCTGGAGGCAGAGGTGAAGTTCGTAACACAGATGGGTTTTATAGCTTTTCCTTGAATTACAGCATCCCTCAGAGTGTGAATTTCAGATCGCCTGGTATTGGTATGATAACAGGAAACCTCCAGTCACCAGAGCTCTTCTGTTACTTTTTGGACTATTCAATATGTTCAGAGGGTGCTTTTCCGACTCAGGCACCCACTCCAAGCTCTCCAACTCCTGGGGTCCCAGGAAGTTGCACAGGAAGATAAGAACTGCTGCTTCCCTGAGGCAGCCCCAGAGTCTGGTTTCAAAGCTCTAGAGCAGGGATTTTTGTACAAGCAAGAGAGCAAAGAATGAGCTTTATATTTTTAAAGGGTTGTAAACAAAAACAAAACACAACAAAACACAGAGAAGAACATGTGATAGAGAGCATGTCTAAAATACTTACTACTTAGTTCTTCATAGAAACACTTTGCCAACTATTGCAGTGAAGCTGAGACACATTGGTTTCATTTTGCATGTCATCTGGTTGGTAGTGGCTGCCTGGAAAGCTGGGTCCGATAGGAATCCAAGGCTGGGTCTGGGCTCAGCAAGAAAGTGTGCTGTGGTCAGCTAGTGATGTCTGTCTGCTAGGGAATGGGATTAGGAAATAGTCTTCACCATTCCTAGCCTAGATAACATCATTTGTGGATAATGAAGACAGAAATCAGGGATAGAGCACATGAGTTAAAAGTCCTTAGAAGGCAGGAGCTTTCTACCACAGCAACGAACAATCACTGCACTTAACACTGATATTGCCATTTATTGAGTGTGTACTATGTGGCCCTGGTTTACATGGGATACCTCATTTAATCTTTATGATAATTTTTCAGAAGATGTTTTACTTAGGACTCAATTCTGTTGTGTCAGGAACCCCAACATTCAAACTGTTTCAGCAAAAAAGGAATGTGATTTTGGCTCTGATAACTCCTCAGTCCAGGGGAAAACATATCAGGTATGGCCTGATTCAGGCCTCAAACACTGTTAGCAGGACCTCATTTCTCTATTTTTCTCAGTTTGCTTTCATGGAGTCGGCACCATTGTTAGTACCATCTCACTGCGGCCCCATCTCATTGTAGGATGGCTGGAAGAGCTCCAGACCTTACATAGTCTGGGCTTTCAATCCAGCCAGAAAGTGGAAGTCTCCATCCCAGCATTGCTCACAATGACTTACTTTGGCTCGTCAGCACTGATTCAGTCCTGTGTCTCTTCCTGTGACCAGGGTGCCACATGTTACTAGGCTTGGGCTTGGTCACATGTCACACGTTTCATCCCTAGAGATAGGCAGAGAAATAGGAGCAGGGGTGTTTCTCCAGCAGAAAATTGTTATACTCTCACCAAGAGATGAGCCCCTGGATCTTGGATTGCAAAGCAGCAGATGTTCCCTACAGGACTATTAGCATTCCCTCTTCGTAGATAAGAGAAACAGCCTTAGCAGCATGCAATAATTTGCTCAAGGTCACATGGTCAGGAAGTAGTGGAGTTCTCATCTGATATCCACAGTTTATGCACTTAGTAGAATTACTTGTGAGCAGAATATTTAAAGTGAGTTTAGTGAGCTTATGTGAAGCTCTAGCCTCTCTATTCCTGCAAATATAGCTATATAACTTCAAGAAATTTTAAGTTCTGACTGGCTAGAATACATGAGAAAAATGACATGGCATTCTCTGCCTGGATTTTTACTCAACTATTTGATTAATATTCTTGAGCAGTTTCTACACGCTCAGCATTCTGTTAGGTTGTAGAGATATAGGCTGAATAAGATCTAGTCTCCTGTCTTTAGGAATTTATATTCTAACGTGAAAGTGCAAGACATAATTAGGGAAGGGATTGACTAGAATCTGGAGCAGGTGGGGGAATGTGCAGGAGGTGACTTCCCTTCCTTGGGATGGTGGTCTTGCATTTTTGTTTCCTGAGGCAGCCCTAGAACAGTGCTTTGTGCCATAGGCAAGCAATGAATATTTCTTGAATACAACCTTTTAAAAAACTGGTTAAATATACACAACATAAAATTTACTATTTTAACCATTCTTAAGTGTACAGTTCAGTGGCATTAAGTACATTCACATTATTGTACAACCATCATTACCATCCATCTCCAGAACTTCTTCATCCTGCCCAGCTGAAAGTCTGTTTCCATTAAATACTAAATTCCTATTTCCTCCTACCTTTCAACCTCTGGCAACCACTATTCTACTTTCTGTCTCTATGAATTGACTACTCTAGGTACTTCATATAAATGGTATTTGTCTTTTTTGTGACTGGTCTACTTCACTTATCATAATGTCGCCAGAGGTCATTCATGTTGTAAGATGGGCAGAATTTCTTTCCTTTTTAGGGTGAATAATGTTCCATTGTATGTATGTACCACACTTTGTTTATCCATGTATCTGTTGATGGATATTTGGGTTGCTTCCATCTTTTGGCTATTGTGAAAACACTGCTGTGAATATGGGTGTACAGTGATATGTTAAAGTCCCTGTTTTCAGTTCTTCTGGGTATATGCCCAGAAATGGAATTGCTGATATATGGCAATTCTGTGTTTAATTTTTGGAGGAACATCCGTTGTTTTCTGTGGTGGTACCATTTAACATACCCACAAGCAACACACAAGGATTCCATCAACACTTGTTATTTTCTGTTTTTTCTTTTAATACTAGTAGGTGTGAAATGTTGAACACATTCTTGAAGGTAGGTTGGAATAGAATTGTGAGAAATAGTGGGAGAGTTTAAACTTCATTCGAGGGGAACCATTGGATAGGTGTTGCCTGTAATAATGGCATGATCAGAAGGTTTGGACATTAGAGAGGGAGGGGGCGGGGAGAAGAGAAGTTACTTTAATTATTTAGATGAGAGAACATAATAGTTTCCCCCACATCTGTACCACTGAAAATATTATGTCTATCTCTAGTAAATGGTTTTGAACTTGGGGAGGAAACATAAATACAGCATTGAGAGATCTCATGGCCCAGGATTCCTCAGAGAAGTAGACTACTGTTGCTAAAAATAGCACTCATGATAGCAAATGCCTAAAGGTGATTCAAGTATTGATTAATTCTGATAAATCCTATGAAAGATTCCTCCTCCAGCATCCCTTAAGGAGGAAGATGAACTGCTCAAAAGGGAGTAACTGAGGAGAGTTAATGAAGGGACTATTTACAAAGGTGTGGGTAAGGTCAGGGAACCCACCAGAAGTGGCCAGCAATGCATGGAAGCCTTCACCACCCAGCCCTGACAGCATGAACATGGAATTGTTCAGGGGACAGGACTGCTGGCAGGAGCTGTGGTTTTCAGTAGAGGAATATGACTACTGCCTATCATGGCCTGGTGGGGAGGCATCCAGGTGAATAAGGCCCCAACCACTCTCTTCCATTCTCTGATCTGGTGCCGGTGCCACCCAGTTGGCCAAACTAGCCAGAGCCAGACCTCAAGAAGGCCTGTTGATATGGGACTATCTTGTAGTCCATAGCAGCCAACACAAAGTAGTGTTCTAGTTATCCCCAATTTACAGGGAACTGAACCGAGGCATTGAGAGGTTGAGTGATTTACCAACATTGGGAGCTAGTGCAGGTTATGGAGCTGAAATCTGAAGACTGACAATCAGAAATCAGCACATTTCTTCTGTATATGCAGCTGGATCTGGAAGGTACGTTTTCCCCAACCCGTGTGTTTTGACTCTGGAAATAATCTGATGTGTACAAACTTGGCTTGGCTGTCAATAGGTGGTACGGGTGCCTGCTCAGATCCCCCACTTTTTACAAAAATAATGTACTTAACAGGCATATTTCATACTTGATTTATTATATTTAGATAAAAAGAATATTTTCCATATACTTGATGGGAGTGACAATCTGTCACATTTGTTCCACATGAAAAAGATGCAAGTTGTGGGTTTTTTTTTTTTAATTTTTTTTATTTTTTGAGTTGAAAGTGCCAACAGAGTTGACAGTGTCACCTGGCTGTTTAAACATTAGTGAGACCTTGGGCTGCCATAAGAGAATACTGTTCAAAGAAGGGAGAGGCTTGTTCCATCTGTGCTGCCCTGACAGGTACAAGTTAAGGGGATTTCTCATGAGCTGGCAGATGCCGAGGACAGTAGCTGGGACTCTCTGGCCTGGAATCGCTCTGTGGACTTTTATATTCTTTTTTCACATACATGAAAGCACTGCACTGAGGGAAAGGGATTAGACTCATGTGGGGCCGGAACTAGGCCCACCGTGAACACGGAATGGGCTGCTTTGGAAGGCTTCATATAGTCCCTGGCTGGAGATTGTGAAGCTGAGGCCACAGGTGAGAGATGGGGCTGTGAACTTATATTTGTTTCCTGTGGCCGCTGAAACAAATGACCACAAAATGGTGGTTTAATGCAACAGATATTTATTCTCTCACAGCTCCGGAGGCTAGAAGTCTGAGGCCAAGATGCCATGCTTCCTCCAGGGGTTCTAGGGGAGGCTTCATTCTTTGCCTCTTTTAGCTTCTGGGGGCTGCAGCATTCTTGGGCATGAGGTTGCATCACTTGAGCTGTGCTCCACGTCACATTGCTTCCTGCTCTTCTCTCTGTGCGTCTCTCCTCTGCGCATCTTTTATAAAGACATTCGTCACTGGATTTAGAACCCAACTGTGTGATCCAGAATGATTTTATCTTAAGATCCTTTATTACATCTGCAAAGACCCTTTTTTCCAATAAGGTCGTATTCACTGGTTCCAGGGGTTAAAGCTTGGTTATGGCCAGGCCTGGTGGCTCATGTCTGTAATCCCAGCACTGTGGGAGGCTGAGGCAGGAGGGTTGCTTGAGTCCAGAAATTTGAGACCAGCCTGGCCAACAAGGTGAGACCCCATCTCTACAAAGAAAAAAAAAAAAAAAGAAAAAAAAATTAGGCCTCTTGGCATACACCTGTGGTTCCAGCTACTCAGGAGGCTGAGGTAGGAGAATCTCTTGGGCCCGAGAGATAGAGGCAGTAGTGAGCCATGTTGACACCACTGCACTCCAGCCTGAGTGACAGAGTGAGCCTTTGTCTCAAAACAACAACAACACCCCACAAAAAAAATAAAAAAAAGTCTTGGACACTTGGACATACCTCTTTTTGGGGGTCGCCACCATTCACCCCATGACAGAGCTCAGTAGTTAGTATACACGGCAACTATTGATTCTCTGACTCTGTGACGGTGCCCCTAGCTTTGATTTGCTGCCTGGATTCTAGATTCCTTGATTCTAGCATCTAGATTCTAGATGCTTTTGATTTGATCATTTGAAATTTTATTCTAACTTTAGACAACAAAATAAACAAACACTTAAAATCTACCATCCTTTACTTCTGAAATAAAGGGGTGAGTGAAAGAGACTGTCAAAAGTCAGTTTGTTCCCTATCTCAGCTAAATGTTTTCTGGGCTTCGTTTTGCTGGATGGCATTGAAGGAAATGAACAGGAAAAAGAGCTGCCACTGGTCCTGTTCAGGCTTCTCAGCTGGGGCTTTCTCAGATTCTTTTAGAAATATAATTCCTCAGAGGAAGGCTACGGATGCTGGAGCCTTTCAGGAAAGGGAAGCAGAAGCAGTAGAGACTCGTTTCTAAGCCCATGCTTCAGGAAGCATCCACTACAAATACTGTTTGTGAATGCCATTGGCCCATCGGCGGGTCTTTTATTTATGTATTTTCAACAGTGAGCCCCAAGGTAGGGCCTCCGTACATCGGGCACATAAGGCAAGGTAAAGAGTAGCTTTGGCAATGGCCTGGAGAATTCGATGACTGTAGCCCATCAAATGAGGTGTATCAGAAAAGTCCTCTCCAGGGCATCAATTATTCTGTTTTATTGTCTGCATTGATCGCATTAACTGGGGAAGAGCCAAAATCCATTCAGTCTGTGCTATGGAGAGGCAGTTGTAATTAAGGTCTGTTTCTCTCTAAGGGGCAGCTAATTTTGGTTTCTCAGCTGCTTTACAGTTTGATTTCAAAAGAGAGGAAGGAAAGAAAAAAAGGTAAAAATGCCCCTTCATGTTACCTATCCTACTGTATCATTGTTACTCTGGTTAATATTAACTTTGGATCCTTTTGTTTTGAACCGTGTATCGGAATACTGTGATACGTACAGAATTTAGTCTCCCTACCTGAAGAAAAGGTTTGCCCTGCAGGGGATCAGCTACATAGTTTGTGGGGCTCAGAGCAAAATCAAACTGTGGGAACTTTGTTTAAAAAAATTAAGAATTTCAAGATGGTGCTAGTGGAGGATTCATGCCAGTGTGGGGCCCTGCTGAGCATGGGGCCTGTGTGATGGCACAGGTCACATGCCCATGAAACTGGCCCGGGCTTTGTATATATGCTGAGGATGGTATCCTTTTGCCTACCTGGCACCTTAATTCCCAAAGAGTGACCAGGCCAGTTTCCTCTGACTTGGTTGGCGCACAGCTCTTCTGTAGGGCAAGGGCAGTAAGCAGTCTGGATATCTCAGCTGTCCTCTCCATATCGCCACCCTCTTTAGGTTCCTTCAGCCACTTCCTCCCCTTATGCCTTCAGGTCTAGGGTGGTCATGGCTTCCTGCTATTACTAGCCTTAGAGTCCGGCATTACCCTTCATTGCTTTCCTGAACCCCTGTGTGACTTTCTTCTCAATAGCCTCTTCAATAGGATTCCTCTGTAGGATTCAAGAGCAGCCTCTTTCATTTTCTGGTTGGGCTTTACCTGATTTGGTAACCCTTGGCGAGAGTTTGGCCACACCTTGCTGTGCTGCAGGGTGGAGAGAAGCTGAGGGGTGTGATAACAGGTGACTCTGCCGGGCTGGCTCCTGGCAGAGACGGGCGATCAGAAGGCAGCACATCCACATCTACAGTGGTGGGGAACATATGCTTGAGAGCTAGACATCTGAATTCTCTGGCCTGACTTTGGGGAAGTCATCTCATCCATAAGATGAGCAAATGACAGCCCTTCACTTACAGGGCTGTTTTGAGCATGAAGCGAGATCACGCAGGCATCGTGCTTACCATAGTGCCGGGCACACAGGAAGTGCTCAAGAAGCATTGTTGCTTTTAGCTTTAGTTCCATGGAGTGACCCCCTCTAGGGGATACACTCGCTACTTTTCTCAGATCTGAACTCAGGCACTGACAGCCTAGACTACACCAAGGATTATCAAGTTTTCATTGATTCACGGTTGTTCGGGGTGTTATTTCTGTCTTTTCAACTAGACTGTTCTGAAATTGTTGTTATCTTATATACCTTTTAAAAAAACGAATCTAAGTGCCCAACCCCGTAGGCAGCACATCATAACTGGCCAAGAAATATTTCTTGGCTAAATATAAGGCGACTACATAATTTATTGTTCACATCGGGACATTTTTGAGAGTGAAAGGGGAGGGCTTTCCAGTAATTACAGCAAAACAGCAGGCACAAATGGGGACTGTCCTAGACAATCCAGGTAAAGAAACAGTTACTCTACTTAAGTGGTTTCTAAAGCAGTTATTTTTGAGCAGTTTTCAAAATACGTTTTTAAAATTTGCCAGCCTACCGTATTTTGTATTCGTCTGCCGTTGGTTTATGAGATAAAAACATGAGATTTGAAAAACATAGGGAAAAATATGTTTAATATTCCTAATAGATTGTTGGCCTGAATTTGAGGCAATGGGTCAAGGCCTCTTACCAGATAGATACCTACCTTTATACTTTGTTACCCTACTTTACACGAGGGTAAACTTTCTTCTGTGCCTACTTTTAAAAAAGATAATCCCCTAATTATTGTCTTTCTTGCAATAGTGATCATTTATGCTCAAAAGATGGCAAAAATAGATTTACATACATGTGTTTTTTGGAACATCTTTGTCTTTGTATTTCTGGTTGCCTGGGTGACATTTCCAAGAGAATACGTGCTAATCTGCTATTATTGAAACAGAGATAAGGTGGAAACTATTTTTAGGCCTGTCTATACCTTTCTTTTTCCTGCCCTAGACCACTTAATTGGTTTATTTTTTTCTGTTTCCATTGTCTGAAGGGCATGCATAGCTTCTGTCTTAGTCCATTTTGCATTGCTATAATGGAATAAACGAGACTGGGTAATTTATAAAGAAAAAAGGTTTATTTGGCTCATAATTCTGATGTCTGTAACAATTCAAGATTGGGCATCTGGTGAGAGCCTCAGGCTGCTTCCATTCATGATAGAAAGTGAAGAGAAGCTGGCACGTGCAGAGATCACATGGCCAGAAAGGAAGGAAAGGGAGGGGGAGGTGTCAGGCCCTTAATAATCAGCTCTCCACTAACTAATAGAGTGAGAACTCACTTCCCTCCCTCCTCCACCCAGGGAGGGCATTAATCTATTCGTGAGGCACCCACCCCTACAACCCAAGCACCTTCCATTAGGAACCACCTCCAACAATGGGGATCAGGTTTCAACATCAGATTTGGTGGAGACAAACAACCATATTTAAACTATAGCAGCTTCCTTCCTGTAGTTCTAATTTGGGGACTGGATAACTTTTTTGAAAACTGATGTAGTCATTCAGTATCTTCTTCATTTACAATAGCTAAATGTGTATTGATAGCCAATTTGTTTGGTTAGTTGATAACAGTTGTTTTTATCACAGTTTGTCTAAAACAAGCTTAGGCAAGGGATATTTTTGGTATAAAAAAATAATGTGGAGGCAATCTGTAGTTCTCTGGTGGAAAAAGTACATCCCTTCTGGAGCTGGATTAATCTGGTTTTGGTCTTAGTATTGCCACTTATTAGCTGTGAGGCCCCTGGAGCTTGAATCTTCAGGTGACAATGGAAGCAATAATAGTACCTGCCTTATGGGGTTGTTGTGAAGGTTGAGAGGGTTAAGTAGAATAACACATGTAAGGAGAAGATGCAGCATCTCACGAATAGAAGTGCTGATGCTGCTGTTCTTAATATCAAAGGTACAGGTGCACCCTACCTTTAAGAAAATAATCTCATGCAAGATATCACAAATATTTGAATTTCCTAAAGAGATAAATTAGGGAGATCCTTGTTTTCTTTACTAAAATGTTTTTGTTTTTATAAACATTTCAGAGAATTTCTTTCAGTGGTGAACATCCTTGGGTGTATTTATAGTAATATTGAAATTAAAAGTTTCTAATTTACCCCAGCAGTTTTAGGAACATAACTGTTGTGTTATCACCCATAATTCAAATGTTCAAAGGCAGCCAGAGTTAATATTTGGGGTCTTTTCTTCCCCTATGTTTATGTAACGATTTTGTGAAGATGTATGTATCATTTATGTGGGGTATGTAACTGTAGTGTTCTGTAAGAGATTTTGAACATTTATCTGACTGTTGCATGTGCTTGAAGGGGAGATATTTAGCCTAATTCCAATATTTGAGATAGGGCCTCAATTACTGCAGTTAGAGATCTGAGATGAGTCATTTGGATTATATGGCAAGTTTGAGAGGAGAGATGGACTTTAATTTGTTGTTATTTAAAACTGTTTAATATTGGGGTGTTGCTCTGGCTGGGGTTCCTTTGGCTCTCACTCTTTTGCGTTGTTATTGTATTTTTAAAGGCAGATTGCTGCACCATTGCTCTGGAGTTTGTCTTGCTGCCCTTAAGGATAGGGGAAGGAGAGAGGAAGCAACACTCAGATACGCATTTGCACACCACACACACACACACACACACACACGTCTCTTTAGTCATATAATCTAAATTTTCTCAGTTGTTGTAAGTGGAGGCTGGGGATGTGGGAAGTCGGTGATGTTGCGTTCCCACCGCCTCACCCTTTGGAAGACATGATGACCATTTCTATGCCAGGCCAAAGGACAAGCAATGAGAACCAGAAGTCCATTCTAGCCTCTGAAGTTTCTTGGGAAAGCAGCCGGAAGACATTTAAAGAATATGTTCCCCAGACCTTTGGTGTCGTTCCCTCTGTATCATTGCCCCCACAATTATAAAAGTAAGGTATTATAAAATAAAATAAAATAAAATATGCACAATATAGAAAATTAGAAAGAAGAAAGAATCACTCTTATTCCAAATATTCAAAGGCATCTTGGGGTATTTATTATCATTACTTAATATAGAGTTTTTTTTTTTTTTAGTTACATAGTCATATTTATCTATTTTTTAAAATTATTTTTTTCATTTAACCATATGTCCCAAACATTTTATGTTTTATTCTGCAATCTTTGTAGACAATGCTTTAATTGCATATATAATATTTCATTGAATGGATTATACCTCAGTTTACTTAGTCATTCAATTTTTGTACATTTGGTCAACATTTTATATACATTTTTTGCTATTATTATTTTTGTACAATAACATTTTTCTCCATTTAACATTATATCCTAGGATATAGTTTTAGTGAATTTAATAGATGGAAGGTTTGAACATTTAAAAACTCTTAACACATTTTTAGCAAAAGCCAAGTTACTTTTCCAAATGGGTTAGAGCAAATCATGTTGTGTGACTGTGTCGATTTCATCTTCCTTTACCATGCCTTGACCATCATCACTTCAAAATACTTTCACTAACTAATCTAAGTGCCCAACCTAGTAGGTAGCACATGATAACTGGCCAAGAAATATTTCTTGGCTACATCTAGGATGACCGTATAATTTATTGTTCACATCAGAACAGTTTTGAGAGTGAAAGTGGGGTGCTTTCTAATAATTACAGCAAAATGACAGGCAGAAATAGGGACTGTCCTAGGCAATCCAAAATACTTTCTTTTAATTTGTATTTCTTTGATGACTAGTGAGGCTGAACATTTCTTTTTTATATTATTATATACTAGTTGCATTTCTTCTCTTCCTAATTTTCAGTTACATGTTCTTTGCCCTTCAATGTTTTTCATATCAGTTAAAATTTAAAAAAAAATGTCCTTCAAATTTTAAAAGCAATATATGGTTGTGATAACAAGAGAAACAATTCAGGACAAAGATCCACAAAGAAAAAGCTCTGATGGCTCATTTCTTCTCCCAGGGAGCCAGTGCTAAAGGCCTGGGTGTTTCCCTACCTTTCTCCTTGTGTGAATACACTTCATTTTAAAGATACAAAGGGGGCTTGATATTCTCAGTCATAGTATACATATTATTCTGTAACTTGCTTTATTTTTTACTTAAAATATATATTGTGGACATAAGATCTTTATCATAATAAAATATCTTTGGCACATTTGGTACAAATATTTCCCCAAATATTAGTATATCACTTGCCCATTTGACATAGTTTGACATTGGCGAGTGGGCAAATGTTTCCCTGCAATTTCTTCCACTGACAGGACAGCCTGCTCTGCACTTTTATGGGGTTTGCTACTCTGCTGTCTGCTGGTTTTAAAACATTCTTAACCTTCAAAAAAATCATTATTTAATCCAACTATAATTTATTTTTGTGTAGGATGAGGAGGAAATAAGGGGCCAAACTGATTGCTTTTCTCCTTTAACTTACTAATGAATTGGCCCATCACCCTTTATAGAATGAGGCTTAGGAAAAAAAAAAAAACCCTTTCATTTCCATAAGGCAAGTTATCCCTTTTATGTGTCCATTTTTTTTTTTCAGCTATAAACTAGTGGTACCATAATCAGGAGAGTATTTTTCAAAGGCAGGGAAGAATTTGCATTTACCTGGAATTAGGTGGTTACACGGAGAATAACCTGATTTCTCAGGCCCCACATCTTTGCCTTGAATTGAATATCGGGATGCCGTGGGAGTGCGCGGTCTGAGAAGCTCAGAGTGCTTCTGCTAACGGTTTCACATTCATTGATCCTGCATTGTTGTGACGTAGGAGGGCCACAAATACGATCTCAGTTTACAGGGGATGAGGCTGAGCCAGTCTCCATGATTCACGCACGGTTGTTCCTGCTTTCCAATCCAGTAGTTCATTATTTTATATACTTCTGTCTGTTTTTGTGGTTGTCCTTCTGGTTCCCTTTCTTAGTGATAAATTTGTGTTTGAAACTTTAATCTTAGTTGGCTACTTTGACCACTATGAGGAGAATCTCAAAAAGGCTGCCTAGAACTGACGGCTCTTCCAGGAGCATTATTATTATTATTCCTATTTAACAAACATTTATTGGGAACCCGCTCTGTCCGCGGCACTATGCCAGATGTGGGAAATACAAGGTGAAAAAAGCACTTTTCCTCTTCTTGAAGAATTTACTACTTTAGTATTGTTGTAGCTCCTGCTGTTGTCCTTAGACCTTTACAAAAGGATATCAATATTTTGTGTTGCGTCTACTCTGCTGCCTTGATTGCAATGCTGGAGGATGTTTTCCGTCCAGCACGTCTTACGAGTGCATTGCAGGCTGTTTCCTATTCACAGAACTACCACGAGGCATTTAAAACACCCAAGGACTTGACTGATGCATATTTTATAAGCTCAGATGGTCTTAGAGATCTTCGGTGTCAGTGTCCTCTGTTTCTAAATAACTACACTTTTCGGCCCCAACTTCTCTTCCTTTGGGCATTTAGGTTACTCAACTGGTCAACCAGGATCTAAAAATAAACCTAGAAACTTTGAGAGTATTTTTCCCCCATTGGTTGATTGATGTGTGTTTTTGTGTATGCCAAACTGCGCTGTGTAACTATTTACTTTTGCATTATGTATAGCACTTAGCAACCCACAGTGGAAATGATAGCTAAGAGCACAGGCAGTCCCCAGCTGAGGCGGGGGAGCTCGCCTGCCCAAGTCTCAGCCAAGTCTCCTTCCCTCCCCCATCCTGTACCTTGCTGGCCTCTAGTTCCTGCTTTTTGCCTTCTCTGCTGGCGGCCAAGTGGGGACCAGGAGCAGGGGCAGGAAGAGCCCCTCCTGCCCCTACTCTTGCCTGTTGAGATTTCCCTCTGCAGGTCAGCGTGGGTGGGGTGAGGGGAAGGACGCAGGCCTTGGCCACCACTGGTGTCTTGGCATTGGTGACAGTCCTGTAGGGTCAGAGGCACTGAGACGCTATGTCTTATTTGGAACTCTAAATGCATTTCCATAAAAAAAGGATACCAGTTGTGGCTGGGCCCTCAAGACAAAACTATGTGACTTCTCAGGAACGCTTTCTTTAGGGTGACATAATTCAGTACTTATAGTGTTGCTGCTAGAGGAGAATACGTTCTAAATTCTAAACATTTCAGGTTAGAAAGAAACTTAGGACATAATCAGCTTGTAACTCAAGGGACCGTCTCTAAAGTTAAAAAGTGGCTTATTCCCACATGAGAATGTCCCTTTGCTTGGGACTTTGGAGTGTGCTGAATGAGCTCAGCCTTTCTTTCCTTAGCCCTCTTCTGTAGCTGTAAGAATACTTTGGTTCTCTGATTTTTAGAGTAGCAATTGTACTAAAAAGTTCATGCCTTGATTTTACCAGAAGGGTGGGAGAAAGGCCTTGGGGAGTATAGATTTAATTCCTTGATTATTGCCTTTTAGAAAAGAATGCAAAACAAAATGTACCAGGGCCATTGTTAAAGATTCTTACTTTTTCCTTAAGAACTCCAACTTTTGTTCCTTTTTAGGACTCTTGTGTGCCTCTTATTCATAATGCATTTTGGGGAACAGATTTGAAGAATATTTCTGTGTGTGTGTGTGTGTGTGTGTGTGTATATATATATGTATAATAGATACACACATATATTTAGGCTGTGGATAAATAATTTTCTAAAATAAAAAGTTTCTTTGAAAGTTGATTTATATCATCGTTCTTTAGTAAAATCAGTTTTTTTTTAAAGGGCTAGAAAGCATACATCAGCAGTTCAGAATGATTAAATAGTACTTACTTGGAAAGGGACAAAGTCTGTGAACTTAACTTGTGTGGTTTTCACAGACGGGGACAAAGCAGTAGAAAAATCAAAACCCTCCAGCCTCAGGTGAATTTTCTTTCCAACCTCAGAAGGGGTGGGCCCACTTGACACAGGAAGCGTCATAGGACAGTGGTTTGAGTAATGAGAGAAGGCTTATGGGTTGGACTTAGCTGTTGTCTACATACTGAAAGACAGAATGGTCTATAGAAACTCTCCTAATTCCATGGCCTCTGCGTTTTTTTGCAGAGTGCATGCATTACACACAGGACACCTCCCCTACAAGAACAAGGAGCTGCAGAAATAGCTAGAGCTATAGACTGCAATGGAAGAGGAGGCTAAGCTTCTAGCAGTTGCAGACAAAGGGAGAAGTCTTAGAGGCTGGCATGTCAGCCCTGGTGTATGGAATTAACCAGCCCTGAAGGTTCAGTGCAGGACCCTAGAGGATTAGGGCACAGTGCAGGATAAGGATGAGAACAGGGATGTGTCCACACATTCGAGACACTTTCCTGTGCTACCCATAGCCGTAGGTATATAAATATATGATAATAGTTTTATATGTATTGTATCAAAATATATTTATACTTAATATATACACACTTAATATATATACACTTTCCTGTGCTACCCATAGCTGTAGGTATATAAATATATGATAATAGTTTTATATGTATTGTATCAAAATATATTTATACTTAATATATACACACTTAATATATATACACTTTCCTGTGCTACCCATAGCTGTAGGTATATAAATATATGATAATAGTTTTATATGTATTGTATCAAAAATATATTTATACTTAATATATACACACTTAATATATATACACTTTCCTGTGCTACCCATAGCTGTAGGTATATAAATATATGATAATAGTTTTATATGTATTGTATCAAAATATATTTATACTTAACCATTTAGAAAATTGTTGTTCTGCTGGGTGTGGTGGCTCACACCTGTAATCCTAGCACTTTGGGGGCTGAGGCTGGAGGATCACATGAGGTCAGGAGTTTGAGACCAGCCTGGCCAACATGGTGAAACCCCATCTCTACTAAAAATACCAAAAAAATTAGCCGGGCATGGCGGTGCACACCTGTAATTCCAGCTACTTGGGAGGCTGAGGCAGGAGAATTGCTTGAACCTGGGAGGCAGAAGTTGCAGTAAGCCGAGATCACGCCACTGCACTCAAGTGAGACTCTGTCTCAAAAAAAAAAAAAAAATGTTGTTCTAGAAGGGCCCTCTTGGTGGTAAAGGACTAGGATGTCACTCAAACTAATTTGAGTATCGGGGTTCTTGTAGCAATGACTACTACTCTCATTGATTCAGACCTCACTATGTGCCAGACACTGTTCTGAGTATATTATCTCATGGAATCTTCTCGCCCATCCTGGGAGGTAGTGTGTTGTTATTCCCATTTTACTATGGAGGAGCAGGCATAGAGGATGTTCTCTAAGGCAGCTGTGTGGGAAGTGGGAGAAGTGAGTCGCACGCAGGAGGTGACTCTGGAGCCACGATTTCTAACCACTATTCTAGATCTGTTCCTGGAAAAGATTCCATGACAGTGAATCAAAGTACAGCTGGGCCTCATGGCGTTCAAAACAAGGGACTGGAAAATCAGGAATGGAGCCATTTTCTTTCTCAGAGGTCATGTGGTCTCTGCTCAACTAGCCCCTGCTCTTCTCTCCTGTCTTGTTTCTTTATCTTACATATGGCGCCTGAAGGTCAACCAAACCCATAAGGCTGTACCATGAGACTTCAATTTCCCTCAGCATCTCCTGGCATAAATTTATAAGCAAGAGATTCCTATTGGTCCAGCTCACTGAGTCAGGCAACACAAGCTGTTGGAGCCCGGGCAGCAAAATAGTTACCTGCCTTCATGTTGCTCTTTATCTTAGTCTCATTAGTGGCCATTTCCCTGAGGAGGGGATTGTGCGAAAGGCAGTACACACTGGAATGGGAAGTAGTTCATAGCAAGAAGTTAACATCTCTGGTACAAACTCATTTTATACTTTGATAAACATTTTTTGTTATCTTTACAAAGTTTCTACTTAAAAGAATCTATATATATCTGTATCTATATAGTCTACATCTCTTTAGGTTACAAATGTTAGAAACCTGATTCAAAGGGGCTTACAAAAAAAAATCAAATTAATTGGTTCATGTAATTATAAAGGCAAAGGTTTGCCTGGATCAAGGTCTCAAGCGATATTATCAGAAATCTATCTCTTGGCTCTGTGTTCGTCTGGATTGATTTTATCCGCAGGCACGTCCTCTCTACATGATCTCGAGATACCATCAGAAGCTCTGGGCTTATCTATTCACTGAACAATTCCAGCAGAAAGCTTCTCTTTCCCCATAGTTACAGCAAAGTTTCCAGGTTTGATTCTTATTACCCTGAATTGGTTTCATGCCTATTGCTCAACCAAACATGGCAGCCAAGCTGATTGGTCAGGCGTGGGTCATTGTCCATCCCTGGAAAGGGCTTAAGTCTCCTTCCACTCCCCACACATGCATTAAAGCACATGGACTGGGAATGGGGGAGTGTGGTCTCCCGTGACAATGGACATGTTAGTACCACGAGAAATGGGAAGGGATACTGTCCATGCAAAACAACCCACATCACTATTGAACATTTTCAGGTCTATTACAAATAACTGGCCAGCTGTAATAAAGGTTTTGGGGCCCAGGAAAAGCAGACTGGACCACAGGCTGATTCTTATGTGACAAATTTAAAGACCTAGGAAATCCAAAGTGCAGGGGTAGGCCTACATCCTAGGCCTTTTTTAGGTTATAATTCTGAAAGATGATGATATTTAGTCAAAGAAAATTGTTATTAAGATTTGCAACTTTTTGAGAAAGACGATCACAGGATGGTTTTGTCTTTACTTTTTGATCAAGTAGAAGGATAAGACTTGAAGGGCTCTTGCTAGGTGCCCCCTATTTGAAATCTAAGCTGTTCTGGCATTAAAATGACTGGTAAATTACATACAGGCTTTGTGTAAACCTTCACAGTGCCTAGGATTTAAAACTCAGTTTATTTAGCTAATGATTAAAATGCCCAGTTTATATATCAATGATCTTAATACTCACTGGGAAATAATTGGTTTTTAACTATATAATCAGGAACTAAATATATAATCAGGGACTTGAAGTCGTGTGGAGGTCAAACCAGCAAGTCTTCACACTTGCGGATATGGTTTGAGTCTCCGTGACCGCAGATGTTCAGTAGCAGTTTGTGTGTATGTGTTTGTGTGCGTGTGCGTGTGCGTGTGTGTTTGTAAATATAATTTTGTACTAACAGAACTACCATATCTCTTTGCTTACTCCACCTGCCACAATGATCCCAGATGTCCATTGGAACAAATTATCAGCTTATGCCTATCAAAATTTTCAGGCAGTTGCCTTTTCACTTATTTAAAAATTTGTATTTAAGGGATTAAAAAAGTCCCCTCTTCTGTTTCTCTTCTGTTTCTCTTCTCTTCTGTTGATTTTCATGTAATGTTGACTTTCATATTTAACAGTTGTTATTTCTTTACATGCTGTTTTGAGGTTTTTCAATTGCAAACAACAGTGAGATAGGCATTGAGGGGGCCAGAGTGCCTCCCAGCTACTCTAGAGGCTGAGATGGGAGGATTGCTTGAGCCCAGGAGGTCAAGGCTTCAGTGAGCTGTGATTGCACCACTGCCCTCCAGGCTGAGTGACATAGTGAGACCCTGTCTCAAAAAAAAAAAAAAAAAAAAAAAAAAAAAAAAAAAAAAAAAGAAAAGAAAAGAAAAAAGAAAAAAAAACAATCAACATGGGCTCTAGGGTCTGACTGCCTGGGTTTGAATCCTGGTGGTGTCTTGCTAGCTGCTTCACTATGGGCAAGTTACTTAACCTTTCTGAGCCTTTATTTCTAATAGTTTTATATAATTTCCCTAACACTGTGCGGTATGGACTGTCATTATTCTCTTGTTTAAGAGAGAATTGGGTGTTAGGGAAATTATATGAAACTATTAGAACTGTGCCCATCCCATAGTAAGCAAGCACTCAATCACTCAATAGGTGTTAACTATTAATATGATTTGAACAGGCAGAGAATGGGGTAGAGTGTGTTTAGGGAGAAGAGACGTGGCAATCGTTGGCAAGGACAGTAGAGGAGAGGGAGGGCACAGGGACAGCTGGGAGGTTGGCGTGGAGCTGAGTCCACCAAAGTTCCTTTCCTCTGAGTCTGTATTTTCCAGAGTCTCCTCTTAACTCCTCTGGTTTCCCCAAAAGGACTTCAAAGCCCAAGAGAAGCATATCCGGATCCCCCTGACAATATGTTTCCCAGGATACTAAAGTGGCCTTCTGGTGTATCAGTCAGTGCCTCGATCATTTAGTTGGTGTGGGTTGGTCCCCTAGGGTCTCATCACCCCCGAGTGAACTGATAAAATCAAATTCCTGCATGTGCAGAGCTGAGGACCAGGCCTTGGACCTGTAGTGACCCCTGAGAGGCACAAGAATTGTGAGGCCCAGCTAGAAACCGAGAGCTCACCCACCTCTCTCTTTCTCCTTTCCCTTGATCTTGCTGTTAAACTTTCATAAATGCGACAAACTGCATTCCAGACGTCGGTGGGATTGGGCAGAGCCTGGTGTGCAGAAGGAGGAGCTCAGGAAGTGCTTCTGCAGCGGAGGAAGAGTACTCGCTGCTGCTGAGGCAATGGGCGGTGGAGTGGGGCTAGGGGGCCACACCTCAGAAGCTGGGCTCCGGGTTCTGGACCCTTTTTCCACTTGCTAGGTGCCTTTGGAAAAATCCCTTAACTGAGCCTCAGATACCTCATCTATGCAATAAATATCAAATCTGAAGGTGGAAGACTGCTCCATGTCCTCTGGTGTCCCTGCCAGCTCTGACACATGTGCCCTAACAAGGGTACCCCCAGCAAGAGTTAGGGGTATTGGGGCACAAAATGTTTCCTCCCCGTGGAACTCAAGGGGAGCCACAGGGTAGTCTCTGCCTGCGTCTGCGCGCTGATTGCTTTACGTTTGCTTTCCTCGTTGCCCTATTTGAAATGTAAGCTGTATTGTTGGGTGGAGTGTTAATTGTGAGAGGAGGATGGACACAATTTTTTTGGTATTACCTACTGTGCCCATCACAATTCTGAGCATTGAAAAGGTGCTCGATATACATTTGTTAAAATGAATTGAATATTATTGCCTAGCAATCAATGAATTACATCACATTCTTACTCAAAAGACATTATTTGCTTCATTTACAGCATAGCAATAATAAGAAAAACACGACAAATAAAATCGATTATTTTGAAGAATAGAGGATGAGTTTTAAGAGCTATGAGTTCTGTTTCAGAGTTGCCTTTACTTAGTTACAGTTCATGTTAGTTTGTTATAAGATGCTTAATTATTTAGAAGTCATTCTCCCATCCCCAGCTTCAACTCCATAAGATAGAAAATTAAAACATTGATTTTGTTTTAAAATTCAGGCTCCCACACAGCCCCATTTGTAAGAGTGAGAGGTGTTAATACTGCTAAGTTGCTCTTCATGTAATTTGGATAAATGTTGCTCACATCTTTATTATTCTAAGGGGCATTCAAAGGGGCATTCATTTCTAGTCTGAGACTAATGTGGGAATCTATCACACTGGTCAATAAATGAACAGCCTGTTCCATACACACAAGAATTCCAAAAGCTCTCATTTTAGCCACACAAAAGCAAAACAAAACACACACATAAAATACCCCATTTCCACTTGTTCAAAGCTTCTGAAAATAAGGTTATGGTTGCAATATATTCCTAGGCCTTCCTTTGTGAATGCATAGGCCAGCAACACACTCTGGAAATAATTCCCTGCACAAGCTAATACTGTTAGGACTCGGCTTTCTGCCCTGGATCCAGTGCAGCCTTCGTATATAGAATGCTGCTAATTCACCACTAAATGAGGTGTCAGCTAGAGGCTTGCAGACACCCTTTATTTGACTTGTAGTTTTTTAAAAACTTCTAAAAATTTGTTGCTAACTTAAAAAAATAGCGGATGTTTTATAAAAATGCAGATTTCAGGCTTCTCCTGAAAAATCATAATATCCGCATATACTACTGGGTCCATTTCCTGCCTGGCAGCAATCGGAGAGCTGAGTGATGCGTGTTCTCTTTAGAGAGGACGCATGCACACGGGTCCCTGGAATCCCCACCCTTCTGTCTGTCACACATCCTGACTGGTTTCACGTGCCCACATGTCTGCCTGTTCCTTTACGCATTTTTGAGGGTTTTTGTTGCTGGTCATAGTATAAAATATACATAACATAAAATTTACCATTTTAACCATTTTTAAGTGTACAGTTTAGTGGCATTAAGTACATTGACATTATTGTGCAACCATCACCACCATTCATCTCCAGAACTTCATCTTCCCCAACTCAAACTCTGTACCCTTCAAACAACAACTCCCCACTTCCTCCTCCCCACAGCCTCTGGCGACCACCATTCTGCTCTATTAATTTGAGTACTCTAGGCACCTCATGTAAATGAAATCATACAATATTTGTCCTTCTATGACTGGCTTATTTCACTTACCATAATGTCCTCAAGGTTCACTCATGTTGTAGCATGTGTCAGAATTTCCTTCCTCTTTAAGGCTGAATAATGTCTCGTTGTGTGTATATACCATGTTTTGTTTATCCACTCATCTGTTGACGAACGTTTGGGTTCCTTCCACCTATTGGCTAATGTGAACAATGCTGCTGTGAACATGTGTGTAAACTCTCTGAGTCCCTCAAGCTTTTATGTTTCTTGACGATTTTCTCAACCATTTCCCAGCTCTGCTCTTGTAACTCCAGCTTTTATTTCTCTCACTTGTGCCCCAAAGCCTAAACACTCCAGGACTTCAGCTTAAATAATTAACTTTTGAGGAAGCATTGAAAAACATTCTTCAAGATATTTCATGAAAATGACTTGGATCCTTTAAGATTGTTCAAAGTAGTTGCTGTGGGATTTTTAAGATTTAATGTCACATTAATAAAAGTATCTGGATATAACATTTTGTGATTTATTCCTCCTTGAATTTAGTTATGAAAAGCTCCTATTTGAGGAAGAAAATTGCAATATATTTGATTGTTTTGATCCAAACAAAACTTATTCTTCTTGGTTTGTGTGCTATATATGCTAAAGAGGCCTTTTGTTGTAAGTGTTGATGAGTGAGGAATATGAAAATAATTTAGGTTTTATTTCCAAATTTTCATGTTGCATTAAGCTAGGAAAAGTGTGACTATTTTTCAGGGAGTATTAAATGGAAAGGACAAAATACAGTTTTTGCTCTTTGTTTTCAGAGACTATGATTTCTTTCTCTTTTCTTTTTTTTTTTTTTTTTTTTGTAGACAGAGTCTTGCTCTGTCTTGCTCTGTTGTCCAGGCTGGAGTACAGTGGCGTGATCTCAGCTCACTGCAAAGTCTGTCTCCCGGGTTCAAGTGATTCTCCTGCCTCAGCCTCCCGAGTAGCTGGGATTACAAGCGTGCACCACTTTCGTAAATTTTTTGGTAATTTTAGTAGAGATAGGGTTTGTTTTTTGGTAATTTTTGGTAATTTTAGCAGAGTTGGAGTTTCACCATGTTGGCCAGGCTGGTCTCAAACTCCTGACCTCAGGCAATCTACCCGCCTTGGCCTCCGAAAATGCTGGGATTACAGGTGTGAGCCACCATGCCCGGCTGAGAGATTGCTATTTCTGATTTGTTTTTTTAAGTAATGGCAACATCAACCTAAATGTCATTATCTGACAGAAGCACATGGCAATTCAACTTTATTATTATGTGAACAAAATCTTGATGTCAAGATTCAAGGATCAGTTGTGTGTCTTGATATGGGCATATTATCTCTTGATAAGGACTTGGCTCTTCCTGTTTACTTATGTTAAAATGAATACATTTCAATTTCAAGACATATAGGGGAAATCCCTAAAGTTAAGATCTAACATTCTTGTCTCATCAAAGTGTGTTGTACTTTGGAATGTTCTTTTCTACCTGCTCCCCATTCTCAAAAGATACTGTTAGTGACTATGTGAAGGAATTCTTTCCCTTGACAAGTCTTTGGTGCCTTGGACGATTGGTGTAGCATGGATTAGTAAAGGAGGCCATTTTTACTACTCAGGACTGTTTTGTTTGCAAGTGACAGATATCTAACTCAAATTACATAAACAAAATACCTTGGGTAACTGAAAATTCCAGAGGTGGAATTCAGATCCATTTGGATCAAGGTGTACAAAGAATGTTAGGAACCTGTCTTTCTCACACTTTCTACCTCTCATCTCTGCTTTCTTCTGTGTTGACCGAATTCTCAGTTGGTTCTCTCCAATATGGAAGCCAACATGGCCATCAACAGCTTCAGGTACCCATCACCCTCACAATTAACAAGCTTAGAAAAAAGAAAAAAACTTCTATAGTAGCTCTCACAAAATTACCAGTGAGAGATGAAGTCATTGTTGGGTTACATGCTCATCCCTGAGCCAATCACTGTGGCAGGGGATGAGTATCATAATTGGCCAAGCCTCATTCATGTGGCCATCATGGTACAAGAAACTGAGGAGTGGCTGGTTAAATTCCAAGTGTTTGGAAGGGCAGGGTCTGGTGCCCTCCCTCCTCATAGGGAGGGCAGGGTCTGATGTCAGAACAAGAAAAAAGATGCCTCAAAACTCTCTTCGGGGAAAGACTAGTTTTATTCATCCTTGTTTCTTTTAGGGTGAATGACACAAGGCCTACCAAAGTTGCTCAATTATGGTTGCTGAGTAAATGACTGTATAAAGGAGTGATTGTAGAGAGTTTAACTGAAGAATTATTTCTATGGTGTCAGCAAAGTTAAGGGAAACCAGCAAGCGATGATGAAGCCCCGCAGGCCCAGCAACGTGGGAAGCTGTTAGAATCCTCAGGCCAAAAGAAGCCGGGGAGAATAGTTCCTAGAACCTGTGAAAGGATTAGCTGGAGAGGGAAGCCTGGAAGGAGCTGAAACTGGGGTTAGAGGAATGCAACATTGTCAAACTGGGGCCTGGTGAGGAGGAAATGGGGAGGATAAATACCCCAATTGCTCTCTCATCCCACCCTCCACCCTCTGCAGTCTTTTCCATTACCTCAGCCCATCTAGAAGCCAGAGGATAAGGGACATAGTTAATTTAGCACATGAAGATCTGTCTCCAGGGATCTGGATGGACAACTGGAGGTCATTCCAGTCTTCTTTCTCACTCTCAGTTCTCTTTTGACTTCTTCCTAAAGCATATCTTGGATGTATTCACACTCCACCCACCAACTCTCATACCCAAACACAGACTATACTTATTTTACTGCCTCATACCACATGCCCTTCGCAGGGGCACAGAGATGGCTGTGCAGGAAGTTCTGTGCACATTGTGTGAATGACATCTTCTGAAACTGTCCGATTCACGGTGTGTTCTGTGGCTTTGCATTGCGTTGTGATTTGTGTTGGCTGCTGGTAAGGGTGGGAGGGTTCAAGGAAATAAGAAACAAAGAGATAGGGTGAAGCCTTGTCATGTCATAATTTAAAATTAGGAAATAATGGCCAGTTTAGTTTCAGGGGTGAAACTGATTTCTCAGGTTATCAGACATGCTGTCAGAGCAGAGAGCTTGAAGACCAAGATTTCAGTGCTAAAAATGATGAAATCAGTTGATGAGAGTCTTGTATAAGGAGGTACTTTTGAAATGAGGTTATTGATGATTGCCAGAGAGGGATGCTAACAAGTAAGTGATATCCAGCTTCATGGAGGCATCCAAAACTGCTGGCCTTGGCCTTCATGACCCACTCAACCTCTGATGAAACAGCATCTACATGTGTCACCGGGAAGGGATCTGGAATAAATATCTTATGATGAGCCACAGAGAGCACAAAGCCAAGAGCAAGAAATAATATGGTCGCCATGCACTTAAGCACCCGTGTGGTTGAAACTGGGTGTGGGGGCCTTTGGTTGTGAGTAGGGACCCTGGCTTGCAGGCTTGTTGTGCAGATGCATGAAATAATAGGTGGAAAATGCTCACAGACTATCAAGTGCAGTGTGAATGTTAGATGTCATGAATGAACTGATTCTTTGTCGTTCATTATTTTTTTTTCCTCCTGTGCTAGTTCCTCTGTGGTTCCTAACTGTTAGTCTCACTTTTTAAAAATGAAATGTATGAAACGTACGAATGTACGAATACTGTGAAATGTAGGTAAGCTATCCGGGAACTGTCTGTCTTAAATCTCCAACATACATGACTTCGGGTGATGCTGATGTTTTCAGGGCTGTAATTGTATTTCCCAGAAGTCATCCACTATGTTTAGTATCTTTCCCCTTAAAATTCATGTGTTGAAGTCTTAGGCCCCCAGTACCACAGAATGTGACTATATTTGAAGATAGGGTCTTTAAGGAGGTAATTAAGGTAAAACGAGGTCATCTTGTTACCAGTGGATGGTGTCCAGGCTCTTGGCGTTTCGAACAAATAATTGGACAAAATGCACAAATAAAGCAGGGAAAGAATGAAGCAACAAATGCGGAGATTTATTGAAAACAAAGCACACTCTACAGGGTGGGAGTGGGCCCCAGCATAGGGGCTCAAGAGTCCTGGTACAGAATCTTCTTGGGTCCAAATACCCTCTAGAGATTTCCCATTGGCCACTTGGTGTTCTCCTCATGTAAATGAAGTGGTGGCCCACCATCAGTCTGATTGGTTGCAGAAAGCAACCAACCAGAGGCTGAAGTGAAGTTCCAAAGGTCACATTCCTATGCAAATATCTGATTGGTTGCAAAAATCAACCAATCAGAGGTACTTTCAATTTCCCATCTGCTGTGCAGAAAAGATGGGGGTTTGCAAAGGGAGTAGTGTCTGGTCCTTTTGTTACTTAGGCTGGAAAGTTAGGATTTTCCTTTCAATTCAGTTCTAGGAAGTCAGCATGAAATGGGCTTAGATTCCGTCCCTCCAGACCCTATTTTCCTGCCTCAATCCGGGTGGGCCCTAATCCAATACTGGTGTCCTTGTCGGACGAGGAAATTAGGACACAGATACACACAGGGGAGACAACGTGAAGACACAGGGAGAGGATGGCCACCGACAGTCAAGAGAGAGGCCTTAGAAGAAACCAACCCTGTGGTCATGAGAAGCCAATGTGAGTGCTCTTGAAAACTCATCTTTGCTTTTCAGCCTGCTGGCCTTGTTTTAGCCTCATCCCTTGGACCAGTATTTATCCCATAAGATTCTTCTTTGAATTTACCTTTTGGATCTTTGGATCAGTTTCCTGCCCTTTAGTGCTTGCTCATGCGACCATACTCTTCTTTAGTAGAGGCAGGGGGACAAATGTTCAGGTCTCCCCAGGCCTGGGGAGGTTCCTGGGATGCAGGACCTTTAGGGCTAAACCTGGGATGTTCCTAGGTAAACTGAAATGAGTTGTTCACCTTGATAAGACAGAAGCGTTGGTAAGATTTATGTATTTCAGCTTACTGGCTTTGTTGGAAGGTGACTAGTCTAACAGAATGTTATAACTATTGTTACAATTATTGTCTTTGAAATGTTTATTATACATACATTTAGAAACTGTTTTGAAATGGGTGCTTCCACCATGAGGTAAGCCAAGTAATGAAAAAAACAACTTCAGATACTTTTCACTTCCATTGTCTCCTACTTAGTTTCATTTTTAACAAGAATATTGTCTTGGCTTGGGTTTGTATTATTAATAATTTCATACATTTCAGGGTGTACATGTTGAGTAATTATCTCCCCAGTGCTTCTAAGCATTTGCATCAGTTAACTGAACCTTTTAATGAACCTACTAACAATGTCCTTGGCATTATATAAAATATAAAATTGGAGTCAGTCCCTAGTCAATGGGTTTTAGCTGGTCCGAGCCTAACAGATGCTCATAATCAAAACACAGGTCCAAGTTGGTTTACCTTTTACGGCCTTATTTTGGGCAATTGGAAAAACATGAGGTGTTCAGTTCTTTAGATCAAGTAACAAGGGCTCCTGCCTCACCATCAGAACACGTGTTCTTTATTCACATCTCGCTGGCCCAGCTCAGTTCTTTAACACAAGCCACCCACCACACGTGGTCCTGCCTCCCTCATTCCATCTGCCACCCTCTATCTCTCACACCCTTCTCAGTGTCTTCCTGGATGGGGCAGGAGGAAGTACTGGACACATTCCCAGCTCCATTTGACCATTGTACCACCCCCATATCATGTGACACAGGCCTCGCTTTATACTCAACAAAACATACATTATTGCTAAAGCCAAGGCAGGCCGAAGTCCCAGCTAACTTCTCTGTTATTTTTCCAGGGCTACTGCAACAAATTATAACAAATTGAGTGGCATAAAACAACAGAATTGTATTTCCGCACAGTTCTCTGGTAATCAAGATGCCAGCTGGGCCCTGTTCCCTCCAATGGCCCTAGGGGAGACTCTTCTCTTGCATCTCCCTAGCTTCTGGTGGTTTCCAGCAATCCTTTATGTTCCCTGTCATGTGGACACATCACTCCAATCTCTGTCTCCATCTTCCTATGACATTCTTCTCTCTGTGTGTCTCTGTGTCCAGATTTTCCTCTTATAAGGACAACAATCACTGAATGACAGACTTCCCTAATCCAGTATGACCCCATCTTAATTGATTACATCTATCAAGACTTTCGAAATAAGGACATATTTACAGGTACTAGGAGTTAGGACTTCAACATATCTCTTTGGAAGATACAATTCAGCCCATAAAAATGTCTTACTATAAATGCCATGAAGAAGAGCGTTTGCTCATTAATAGGACTTAGTGAGATCTCAATCATACACTCAAGATACTAACAATCGCTGGTTTGGAAGCAGAATGGAGTAGTGGAAATAGTACAGGATGTGGAGGCAGATGTGTTTAAATCCCAGCCCTGTTTGAGAGACCTTGAGCAGATCACTTCCCTTTTCTGGTCCTCGGTTTCCTTATTTATAAAATGAGTACAATATCTACCTTACAGAGCCATTGGGAGGTTCACATAAGATGATTTATACAAAGCATCTGCTACAGTGCCTGGTACAGACTAAGTGCTCACTTAATGCTATCTCCAACCGCCCTTTTAAATTGAGCTGATTTCATGTAAATAAAATTGCAAATTTCATTGTATTCTTCACAGAATTTAGAAGTAAAAACTCTCTAACTAATATTGAGTTATTAGCCAGTCTGAACACCTAAGTTTTGTATTTGAAGAGTGACCCTTTTGGAGTGTGATTGATAATTTTGGATATACAGTAGGAAATGCCTTTCATCATGAAGTGGATGGTGAAATGTCCATCACTGGATACTTTATAGATAATCAAATACCCTGGCTCATTTATAAATAATTGCCTTAGGGATGTGATTGGAAATGATTAACCCTGATGAATTCTTGCCACTCTGGGCTCATCTATCTTATCTTCAGGAATTTGTCGGGCATTGAGGTATTTAAGGGCAGAGTTTGTTTCTTTTCATTAACTGTCACATCAATTAGGAATTGTGTTTGACTGCAGGGTAGAAAGCTGACTTCAGTTGCTCAAAAGCACAAGGATTTGTTTTGTTTGCTCTTAGAAAAAATACTGGCAGGTAGTAAGACCAAGAATGTATGGCTGTGTTTTGGTCACTGGGGACCCAGGAACCTTGTGGTTTTCTGTTCCATTTTTACTGCATATTTTTGTTCTTAAGACAGCCTTATAGTCCAAGATGGCTTTTGGAGCTTAAGCCAATGTTTCAGGTAGAAAGACGGAGAAAAGAAGAAAGAGGCAAAGGGCCATGCCTCCCAGCTGAGTCAATCCTCTTGAGGATTTTACCCAAAGTCTACCTTCTGTTTTTGCTTTATTTTTAATCTTTTTTTTTTTTGCTTTATTTTTAATCTTTTTTTTTTTTTTTTTTTGCACTTTATTTTTAATCTTACCAACCATACTTACCTTTAAGGAAAGCTGAGGGCATGTCAATATTTTTAGCTGGGCACTTTGCTACTCAATAATGTAGATAGGAGAGAACGGATATGTTGACAGCTAGCAATCTCTGAGTCAGTTCTCTCAATGCATTTGATAACCCCCTTCATGATGAAAAGCATTTCCTACTGTCCAATCAAACTATTATTCAGACTCCAAAACAGTCACTCTGAAAGAATAAAAAGAGTAGTTCTTTCTAGAGCACCTAGGATAGTTCTTTAATTCATCAAAGTTTAGTGAAGTCATTCATTTATACAACAAATGGTGACTTTATTTATTTATTTTTTTGGAGACAGGATCTCACTCTGTTGCTCTGGCTGGAGTGCAGTGGTGTGATCATGGCTCATTGCAGCCTCAGCCTCACTGGGCTCAGGTGATCCTCCCTCCTCTGCCTCCTGAGAAGCTGGATCTACAGGTGTAAAGAGGAACTTTTGTGTGCCTGCTAAATATCTGGCAATGTGCAAAGCTCTATGGTTAGAGCAATGAGTAAGACAGACATAGTCCCTGCTCTCATATAGTTATAGTCCAGTGGAGGAGTAGAGGTACATAAGTCAAAGAAGCACTGGAAGACATGAAGAATTCCTATTGTGATAACAAGGCATGATGTGAGAGGTGCAAAAAATGGAACTGTCTTCATTGGACAGAAAAGAGCTAGGAAAGGCTGCTGACTCCATGGATGAGTTGGGATTTGATGGATAGGTAGGAAATAACTAGTTGAAGGGGATGTGTGGGTAAATAGCATTCCAGTAATTCCAGGCATTCCAGGAAGAAGGAATAGTTCAAAGGGAAGGTCAATGTGGGAGGAGCATGGAAAAAGGCTTGTTGCTGTGACTGAAGCACAGAGAGCAAGAGGAAGCACATTATGAAATGAGACAGGGACCAGACATGTGAGGATATGTTAGGCATATTAAGGACTTCAGTCTTCCTTCCAAGAGCATTGGGAAGTCACTGAATTTTAAGGTGGGGGTGTTACCAGAAAGGGGTCCTGATCCAGACCCCAAAAGAGGGTTCTTAGATCTCACACAAGAAAGAATTCAGGGCGAGTCCACGGAGTAAAGTGAAAACAAGTTTATTAGGAAAGTAAAGGAATAAAGAATGGCTACTCCATAGGCAGAGCAGCCTTGAGGGCTGCTGGCTGCCCATTTTTTATGGTTATTTCTTGATTATATGCTAAAGAAGGGGTGGATCATTCATGCCTCCCCTTTGTAGACCATACCGAGTGAGTTCCTGATGTTGCCATGGCATTTGTAAACTGTCATGGCACTGGTCGGAGTGTAGCAGTGAGGATGACCAGGTCACTCTCATCACCATCTTGGTTTTGGTGGGTTTGGCTGGCTTTTTTATTGCAATCCATTTTATCAGCAATGTCTTTATGACCTATATCTTGTGCTGACCTCCTATCTCATCCTGTGACTTAAAATGCCTTAATAGTCTGGGATTGCACCCCAGTAGGTCTCAGCCTCATTTTGCTCAGACCCTATTCAAGATGAATTTGCTCTGGTACCAACACGTCTGACATTTTCCCCCTCCCTTTTATAAGAGAACCCTTAATCCTAAGAGTTGTGAAGGGACAAAGATTCATCTTCTGTAACTTCTTCGGGCTGAATAGGGGTGATGATATTCCTGCCTAACTATTAGGGTCTCTTGTGTTCAGGGTAGAGAGGAGCTCAGTCAGAAAGCATCAGTATGGTGAGGGCCATTCATAACTCCGAGTTTTGACAAAAGGTGATATCTGGAAGATTAATAATTGTTTGATTTAAGAAAGCATTCAGTAAGTTTATCCTGCATTCCTACACAGAGTATAACAGCACTGTATTCTATAACTGTAAGGCAAAATAAGTAAAATTATTCCAAGTAAACTAAATAAGAAGGCTTTCCATGAACTGGCCAACTGTTGAAACCATGCTGATATGGGGTTGCTAGATGATTACAGTGTGCCCAGAATTAGAATATTGATTCAGATTTTTACATTATCCCTCCCTCTTTCTTCTGAGCAGCAGTCAGACATCACTGGTTGGTTCACAGCAATAAGCAAGGTTAGCCTAAACTGCAGAAACAAACTCAAAAAACAACTAAGACTAAAATCTAATAACAGGTGTACCATAGTTCTTGAAACATAATTTTTCTTTTTTTCTCTCTCCAGTTTCCCATTTTTACTAACAACAAATCCTGATAAGACTGATTTGCTTTATTATACTTGGCATGATTACTTGTATAAAGTGCAGCAAGAATAATTATTTTTCACTTAAGCTCTTTAAATTGTCTTTGATGGAACTCTGTTCCATAGACAGAATCTCAGATAAGACTTTTTTTTTTTAAAGCCAAGCCCAGCCACGGGTTTGTACCTTCAAATACCTATGAGTTGGGTAAACTACTCTCCTCGAGGTCCCAAGATACCCTGGGGCTCTGGGGCCTGTTAGAAAGTGACATCCTTTACTTACCACAGGTCAGGAACCCTGTACATGGTTTGTAGACAAGATATGAAACCAGTTTTCCCAAGGGGCTTCTAATAGTTCTATCTTGGCTCAAGTCAAGTTTGATTCCTTAAAGGAAAGCATACCATTCCAGACAATGCCTTGGTAAAATAACCAATTTCTCCAATTGTGTCCTATTACAAAAGAAAACCGATTCTTATTGTACTTATGCAAATAACTATATTGCCATAAGTTAAGAATACTCACAACTAGTTTCCAAATTCCAGAGAAATCAGGTAGAGAGAAACAAATATGCTCCAAATTTTGTTTACAGAAGTATACTCGGTTGTTAAAAGCTATAAATAACTCAAAAGAAAAGTTTTCTTGGCTCTGGAAAACAAAAAGATTCAGCAATGTTTTAAGCAAAAAATTAAAAAAAGATTACTTCAGTTTTTTATTAGTTCAGTCCATGCAGTTAACTCCTGTTCTGTCATGAACATTTGAGCTCTCCATGAGAGTCTTGAAAGTTTTTCCTCTATTCTAATCTCACAGTCTCCAAAGTTATCAGAAACTTGCATTTAAGAATGTCTGTCAAAGTCCTGAAGCTGATGATAAGCCACCTTTTGAAGAGGATCAACATAAGACAATAATCATCTGTAGATGGCAAAAAGTTTTAGGACAGACACTATTAAAGCCACAATTAATAAGAAAATTTGGTTACTTCTGTGGTGTATAACAGTTTCACATAATAATTATAACTATTGATAACATACACTAAGTCATATCAGAATTATAGGAGGTTCTCATAATTTTGGAACACATACCAATAACACATTTATGCAAATACAACCCAAAGAAAGCCAAACACTATTTCATATTTGACAATGCTGTCTATATGATTTTTCTACCAAATAAGTCAATTTTCACCTTTATATTAGTATACTGTTAATGTCAACTCCAATTTTTAATAAAACCTGATAAAATTAAAATCTATCCAATTTTAATCAGTTTGACCATAAGATAAGATAATTTTTTTTTTTTTTTTTTTGAGATGAAATTTTTGCTCTTGTTGCCCAGGCTGGAGCACAATGGCGTGATCTTGGCTCACTGCAACCTCCACCTCCGCCTTCTGGGTTCAAGCAATTCTTCTGCCTCAGCCTTCCGAGTAGGTGGGATTACAGGCGACTGCCACCATGCCTGGCTAATTTTTGTATATTTAGTACAGATGGGGTTTCATCATGTGGACCAGGCTGGTCTTGGACTTCTGACCTCAGGTGATCCACCCACCTCGGCCTCCCAAAGTGCTGGGATTACAGGTGTGAGCCACCACACCTGGCCAAGATAAGATTCTTATAAACCTTTTATAACCCTTTACAAGTTTTTGTTAAAGAGCAGATTAGATTAGTGCTTTAAGAAAAACCTGTTGTGCTTTTATTCTAATGTTTAATTTACAGAAAAGCTGAATACCCTTTTAACTTTAGCCAATTTGTTCACACACAGAATTTATTTTATGAGATTAATTTTTTCACAGACCTTCTACAACTTGTTTAAACCTTCAGCTTTATCCTATCTAACTTAAAACAACCCTTTAACCCTTTAGTTTAGGCCAGAAATCCACATTCCCATGACTTTTTATAATTTTTTACCAAAAACACATTTCACTTTCTTTACACACCTTCCACGTAAAACTGTTTTTATTTTCCAAAGATTACTAAAGTCATGTGAACTAAAAGGCATTACACTTTTTACTTCTCTTTTAAAATATTTAAGCTCTTATTATTCTTAAGCCATTTAAAGCTCTTTCATACATAAGCACCATACACAAAACATATAGAAATACACAGACAGAAGAAGACCTAGTAGTTGTAATATTTTTCATTTGCCAGTTTATTTTCTTTTCCCCCCTTTTTTTTTTGAGACAGAGTCTTGCTTTGTCGCCCCAGCTGGAGTGCAGTGGCACGATCTCGGCTCACTGCAAGCTCCACCTCCCAGGTTCATGCCATTCTCCTGTCTCAGACTCCTGAGTAGCTGGGATTACAGGCGCCCGCCACCATGCTCGGCTAATTTTTTGTGTTTTTAGTAGAGATGGGGTTTCACCGTGTTAACCAGGATGGTCTCGATCTCCTTACCTTGTGATCTGCCTGCCTTGGCCTCCCGAAGTGCTGGTATTACACGTGTGAGCCACTGCATCTGGCCTATTTGCCAGTTTCTTAATTGAATTACTGGCTTCAGGATGGACCCCAGGGCCAGGAAAGCATGTAGTTTTTAATGGCGTAATAAGCAAACATAGTTGGAAGGCAGAACAGATCCCCCAAAATTAAGGGTCCCAGTTTTATATCAGATTCTGGATCCCCAAAAGAGGGAATCAGCCCATCCTCAAAAGGACATTTCCTACCTAGTTATTATACGCCAGAGCTGTCTCATAATGTGAAGTAATTTCTGATGCTCCCAAAAGTCAAAAATGTCAGATAATGCAATGCAAAACAGAACAAAGCCTTAGATTTTGAGAGAGATCTATTTTTAATTCCTGGAGAGCTATCTACTTTTAATTCCTGGGGTTCCATGAGGAAAACAGAGGTTGTTCTTCCCCCCCTCCCCCGAAAACAGGGTCTGTGGCACCTCCTGTGTTTTTTCCCAAGGAACTCCAGGCTGTTAGAGCTTGAATACCCACTTTTAATTAAGCTGACTTTTAACCATAGCACTCTTTAAAAACATCCTTTTGAATTTTTTATTACTCATCTTTAGCCTGGCCAAACGGCAAATATTTCTGGCTTTTAAACTTTACTAAAAGTAACCTCACAGGTACTCTGAGAAAGGAAATTCAAGACAGTTTGTGGAGGGAAAGAATAAAAAATGGTAAAGGTCATGCAGATATTAAATCAGGAAGAGCTCACTCCTAAGCCAGGAATTGAACCCTGAAACCAGGCCACCATTGTGAAAAGAGAAAGCACGGCCACGTGGTTACAAGGTCAAGCTCCTAAGGACATGACTGACCAGTTTCCTGGGCCATTTTGAACAGCAGGCTTAGGTTCTAAGCCCATTTTCTATCTAAAGTAACCCTCTCTATGACAGAAAGATACAGAAAGACAAATTCATAGCACAAAGTGCAACAGATTTGCTACAGCTTGAGATTAGCCTCACAAATCCTTTTTTTCCCATTAATCAAAACTTTACAGAGGAGATAAACAGTAATTTTTTTACCATTCATTTAACTAGTTTGCAGAGAGAGACAGAGAGAGAGAGAGAGAAAAGCATTGCCTAAGGCAGGGTGGGTAAGGTGAAGATCTCAGGGAGGCCAGAGACAGACCCACCCATTGCTCATAAGTTCAGGCAGCTGCTTATCAGTCGTGAAGGGATCTTTTCCAGCAGTCCCATCAGCTCTCAAGTTTCCCCTTTTGGGAAGGAAAAAACTCCCCATGTCCCATGGTCCTGTACATCCCTAGTTTTGTCACCTGTAGCTGTCAGCAAAGACTGCAAGGCAGGTTAATCCAAAGAGAATAGCAGTTAACATCCCATAGTGCCAAACCTGGTCTTAGTCAAAATTGACTTTACTGATCCTCTAAATCTTAAGAAGGACTCTAATCTTCTTAAGTTGGACCTCAAACCCAAGCTTGGTCAAGCATCCTTGCCTTTTATTAAGAGGGGCCTATAACCCACTCTGTCTTAGGAGAGACTCTAACTCCCCTAAGTTGGGTCTCTAACCCAATCCCATCCTTTACCTGGGTGTCCTACCACTTACCCAAAGTTGGCCAATCAGTGCTGCAGTCTATTTCTTTTGGGTTGGGGGTGGGAGGTTCTTCAGTATCGTCTCTTTCCTGGTTTGCCAGAAAGATGTTACCAGACCCCACCACTTACCCAAAATTAGCCTTTGGGTTGGGGGGTTTCCTTACTACAGTACCTTCCATGGTTTGCCAGAAAGATGTTACCGGAAACGGGTCCCAGTCCAGATCCTGAGAGAGGGTTCTTGGATCTCACACAAGAAAGAATTCAGGGTAAGTCCATAGAGTAAAATGAAAGCAAGTTTATTACGAAAGTAAAGAAATGAAGAATGGCTACTCCATAGGCAGAGCAGCACTGAGGGCTGCTGGTTGCCCATTTTTATGGTTATTTCTTGATTGTATGCAAAGCAAGAGGTGGATTATTCATACCACTCCTTTGTAGACCATACAGGGTAAGTTCCTGATGTTGCCATGGCATTTGTAAACTGTCATGGCACTGGTGGGAATGTAGCAGTGAGGACGACCAAGTCACTCTCATTGCCATCTGGGTTTTGGTGGGTTTTGGTTGGCTTTTTTTGCTGCAACCTGTTTTATCAGCAATATATTTATAACCTGTATTTGTGCTGATCTCCTATTTCATCCTGTGACTTTGAATGCTTTAATAGTCTGGGAATGCAGCCCAGTAGGTCTCAGCCTCCTTACACCAAGCCCCTATTCAAGAAGGATTTGCTCTGGTTCAAACACCTCTGTATGTGAAATGATCATATTTGTTCTTTGAAAAGATTACACTTGTAGAGGACTGGACTGAATGGTGGCAGACTAGACAGAAATCCAGGCAAGAGATGATAGTGACTTGATTTAAGAGGAGGGTAATTATGGGTATGGAGAGAAGTGACTGGATTTAGGTGGACAGATTCTTTGAGCCACTTGACTTTTGGGAGCTAATGATGGTATAGATGTGTCTTTCTGAGATATAAAATTTCATCTTTAATATGGAAAAAGAGTGGTTACATTAGATTCATTGGGAATAAGAGGGCTCTGTTCTACAGGTTTGTTTAATCTTAAGATAACCTCGACATCGCCAGACTTGGATTGGTGATATTTTTGTCCTGGTTTGGTCTTAGTGCAATATTTGTAATTCCATATAGTTTTCCAATCATAAACTCTGGTATTTTGATAAAATATGCACAAAAGACCTGTACAGTCTTGTGCACTCAGATGAGCAATGCTCAAGTGATGTTTTCTTTGCCTGTATGAGAATTGTTAGCTTTTTTAATTTCTCAAATTTAGAATTTGAGAAAGAATTGAGAAATTTTAGGTGCCCAAATTTAAACATGTTTTAAACAGGGTACCCAAATGTAATGTTTACTGTTGACTCTTTTCCATCCATAACACTGCAAAAATGTCAGGAAAAAAATATTAAGCAGCATAAATTCATAAGGACAAAGAAAATAAGAAATCAGATGACTATATATGAGAGTCAACAAAATTTTGAAATATGGAAGGCAGTTGGATGAATGGTAATTGACTTGAATTTTAGTTTTTTCTGCTTGGTTAAAAGCCTAAAGCCAATTATAAACAAGCTGATTTTTGCCACAAAATTCCAGACAGGCTCAGATATTGGTGCCACTAGACACTTTAAAAAATTTTTTTTGTAGACAGAGTCTTGCTGTCACCCAGGCTGGAGTGCGGTGGCGCAATCTCAGCTCACTGCAACCTCCTCCTGGGTTCAAGCAATTCTCCCTGCCTCAGCCTCCCGAATAGCTGGGATTACAGGCACCTGCCACCATGCCTAGCTAATTTTTGTATTTTTAGTAGAGACTGGGTTTCGCCATGGTGGCCAGGCTGGTCTTGAACTCCTGACCTCAGGTGATCTGCCTGCCTTGACCTCCCAAAGTGCTGGGATTACAGGCATGAGCCACCATGCCTGGCCAGCACTAGATACTTCTAAAGGCAGGGTTGATAGGAAGATTTGTTTAAAAAAGATCCCCTCTCTTCTGTCGTCATGCTAGGGAAGTACTGTTTATTCTGCATAGATAGGAATTTACTGTCTAGAGAGGGTGACTGGGAACTCCCAGATGTGGGACAAATCAGACATCTGGCAATGTTTGGAGACATTTTTTGTTGTTTCACAATTGGGTGGCAGTTTCCTAGTGGCAACTAGTGGGTAGACGGCAGAGTTCTGCTAAATATTCTACAATGCACAGGACATCCCCATAACAAACAATTACCTGGCCCCAAATATTAATAGTGTTGAGGTTGAGATACCCCAAGTTAAGTGAAGATCTAGGGTGAGACTTTCTGCCTTCCATCCAACCAGGCATGTGCATGTACAGACCCTGCAGGAATGGGGGAATAGCTCTGTGGGGAAATTGACTAGCAAATCAAAAGATACAGACACCTGCAGATTTCTTAACAAGACAAGTTTCTGCCAATCACCCACTGTGAGTTTTACTCATTCTCCCAGAACTTCCATTCAAATTATTATGACTCTTTCTTAAATACAAGCAGAGAGCCACATATGACCAGATAGTTGAGGGAGTCTCTTACATAAAAAAAGGAAATAAAATTGAAGAGAAAAAAGAATTCAGAAGAAAATAATGAATACAAGCAATAGAAAAAAAATGCTAAGAATAACTTGATCATAGTAGCTCCCCTGCCAGGCAGGGTGTCTCACACCTGTAATCTCAGTGCTTTGAGAGGCCAAGGGGGGAGAATCACCTGAGGTCAGGAGTTTGAGACCAGCCTGGTCAACATGGTGAAACCCTGTCTCTACAAAAATGCAAAAATTAGCTGGGCATGTTGTGTGTGCCTGTAATCCCAGCTACTTGGGAGACTGAGGCAGGAGAATCACTTGAACCTGAGAGGCAGAGGTTGCAGTGAACCTAGACCGTGCTGCGCCATTGCACTCCAGCCTGGGCAGCAAGTGCAAAACTCCATCTCAAAAAAAAAAAAAAAAAAAGGAATAACTTGATCACAGTATTCTAGAAAGATAAGAGATGCTATTGCACTCCCTAAATTAGAATAGTGTGCTATTAACAAGAAAGGGATATTGACAAAATAAGTTATTAAAAATACGAGAGGAGGAATAAAAAAGGAAGGGTTAGGAAATGAAAAATTCTCAGAAAGTAGAATAGAAAGACTAAGGGATAAGGAAATAGGAGGGAAAAGATAGCAATGAAGAAAAAAAATCCAAGGAGCTTACCTCCAATGAATTGGAATTCCAAAAAGAGCATAGAAGGAAATCAGAAGATAAAAAAAAGAAAAAGAAGAACTTTTCCCAAAGGGCATGAATTTCCAGATTGAAGGGGTCCACTGGGTGTCTGGTAGAAGAGATGCATATCATCATAAAATTTCATACCAGGAATGAAGAAAAATCTTATGAGCTACCACAAAGAATAAGAAATCGATTATTAGACGGACACTATACTTTTCAAAAGAAATATTGGAGGTGGAAGATGATGGAGCACAGCCCTCAACATTTTGAGGGAAAATTATTTCCATTTAGAATTCTATATTCTGTGGAAATTCTGACAAATGTATAGGTGGAATAAATACGTTTTTCACAATTACATGACTGAAGGAATTTCCTTTCTATGTATCTTGCCTTAGGAATAGCTGGGAATGTGCCCCACCAAAAAGACATCTAAATCAAGAGGGAAAAAGAAATGGGATCAGGTCAAGAACCTGCACAGTAAACAGGAGAAGGGAGTAGCCAATTTACAGTGTGCATCAGGCCCACAGAATTTGGAAAGATTCTAACAGGAGGAGGAAGCACTCCAAGAAGGATGTCTTTAAGGAAAACAAACAAATAAAAATGATGTAATTTAATATTGTTACAGTAGGTAGTTAGACATAAGCAGGGCAGGAGAGCCCCCACCCCGCCAACCCAACCAGGAAAGTCAGGAGACCATCAGGTGATGGTCAGACAGTTGTTAAACTGTCTCTAAAATAATAATTGGTTGCAGGCAGCACCAGGGAAAGGCAGTCTTCCAATAGATAGAAAACACCTGAAAGTGGTGATCAGCAGCTTCCTGATAAGATCTCCATAGTTGGGCGGGTTCAAGCTTGTGGACTAAGAGGCCAGATGGTGGAGTTTATCTGGTATATGACCTTCTTCTAGGAACACTCTGCTGGTAAGGGAAAAACGCCTCAAGTGAGCATGTGTACAATTTCACACTGCACGTGGGGCCCCTCCCAAGTGCTGGCAGGCCACTGTGCATGCAGACAACACCCCACCAAGGGAAGAATTGGGGAGAAGGGGGCGTAAACCCTGGAAGCATGCCGGTATATAAAACTCCAGGTCAAAGGTCAAACCATGCACCTGAATCTTTCAAGTCTCCCCGTTGGTCCTCTTCCAAGTGAACCTGACTTCCTTTCGTTTCTGCTCTAAAGTTCTTAATAAGCTTTCATTCCTGCTCTAAAACTTGCCTCAGTCTCTCACTCTGCCTTATGCCCCTCAAATTATTTCTTCTGAGGAGGCAGGAATTGAAGTTGCTGCAGATTCGTGGCCACTAACCTACTTTGGTGCCGTGTGATTTGGATACATTCCCTAGCGGTAAGAATATCTGCAATAAAAGAAATGTTAGGGTTTTGTTTTCAGGATACATAAGTGAAAGTAATGTAGAAAATTAAGTAAATGAAAAATGAGGCCAGGGCAAAAGAAAAGACATGAGCAAGAAAGGAAATCTCTTCTGACTGTGCATTTAGAGAGTGCTCAGTCTGCACCTGCACTGTGTAAATGTTGGCACATAATTATTCATTGAACCCTCAGGCCCATGAAGTAGGTGTGAATACTTTTTTCATTTTACATTTGTTGAAAATGATGCACAAGTTTACATACCCAGTGCCTGGTGGAGGCAGAATTTGGTCAAAGCTGTCTGGAATCATAGTCATAACAATGTAAATACTGTATTGCTTTAATCAAAATAGCGATATGACTATATAGAGGTGATGGTGGAGTCAGAAAATGGGAGGAAGTAATGCAACAGCTAGGTGATACTCTTTGACAGCAGGAAGTAGATATTGTCTGAATGGAAAAAGGAAATGATAGCAATGAAAGAGTTAATGTAAAAATGTGGAGATTATGATCATAGAGAATAGCCAAAAAGAGTCGAGAGTGCCTACTTGGAAGGAATGAGACTGGGAGGGGATAGGAATGGGGTAAAATTGGCAGCTCTTTTTCTTTCCAGGCTTAGAGTGCTCTTTGACTTTAATAATACATATGTGTTAGTCTGATTTTTTAAAAAGTTAAAGATAAAAAGAATAAAGGAACTCTTTAGCCTTGTATTGGATCACCCAGTTGTAATCTAAGCTTCTACACAGGAAAGGTTCATTATCCCCATTCACAGAGGCATTTCACCTTTCTTTTATAATTGCAGGCATCAAGCTTTAATTGGTTATGGGAAGGCTTATAGGGTGTTCTAGAATGGTCTGCTTATTGCCAAAGATAAGCCAAAATCATGCTGAGCTGGTTTGAAATACTGGTCTGCTATTCATAAATTATTTCAATTCGAGAAAAAGGTCTTCCTGGTTTGAGTTTGTAGATTTAATTAGACAATTTCAGAGTCAGTTATGGAGCCAGTTGCCATTTTAGGGTTGAGTCAGGGTTTATGAACTCATCCATGGGGAAGACACTGAGGTTATATTTTACTTTTATGAGTGTTGCCTCCTGTAGTTTTTTCATTCCTTATCTACTGAAGGAAAAATCACTGTTAATAAATACAAGGAGTGAAACAAATTGACTTTTCTTTCGCTCTTCTGGAACTAAGTAGAGGAGACGTTTGCATCTCAGTAGTAATTCTTCTTTTTGTTCTGAGCTCTCTGTTGCATTATTCACCCGTGGACTGGCAAATTATCTGAGTCAGAACCGTAGTCGGAATGGCCTCAGCCAGGGACTGAGAGGCAGACCTAATGCTAACATGAATTTGCAGCCCCATTACAGTTGTGCCCTGCGGTGGGGGAGAGCTCAGTCTCTTATGGCCAGGAAGTCTTCTGAAGTGAATAGGCTTCTATTCTATTTAACCACCACGTGGTCTTGAAAACTCCCTCCTGTTTCTTTTTTCAATTTTAAAAATCCGGTGATTTATTTCCTGATGCTCTAATGTAAAGAAAAAATAATGATTCTAGCCGTGACTGAGGAAATAGTAATTGCAAATGTTAAACAATGCATAGGGGTAAGTTTTCTATGTGGGGCATTTGTGGATGCTGCATATTTGACCGTCTGGAATGGGAGTTGGAGGTGGCCGATTGTGGGTGCTCCACATGTATTTTAGTTAGAGAAGGATCCTGGGAAACCTTGCAATAAGAAGCTCTCTTCATTTGTATCAATTTCTGGCAGGGACAGAGAGCTCATGTGTCAATCATACCTTTAAAGAGAGCTTTACTTCTCAAATAACTGCCCATTGAAAGGGCTATTATTTGAGAATAATAGAAATAAATAATAAAGAGAAAGTCTCTCAGGACAACTACTGACACCTTTTTATTGCTTTTTGCACTCTTAGAGATAGAAAACAAGCCACTAACTTGGCTGCGGCAGCATTAATGAGTATCCCTGTGGATGGGGCAAGGGGGATGTTGGGCTATGAAACCAGATTTAGACAGGCAGTGCAAATACAACACTCAACTCTGCTCTTTTCATTGTGTGATTGTTACAAGGCAAAGCAGTAGGTTAGGGCCACTCTGATGGACCACCAGACACTAATAGCTCATATTTACACCAATAAACCAAATAGTTGCCTTTAGGGCTAATCCAGCAGCTGGAGGGGTCCTTTAGGCTTGTGTTGGTAAAAGCACCAGTCGTGCCCAACCCAGGGTTTCTCCAGTGCCTTGTAAAGGGGCTGCCAGCAGAGCTCTTTAATTTTTATGTTTATCAAATGATGTTCTGTGTTTCTTCTTATGACGAAAAAGGAATCATCTTTAAATGTCAGCACGATGCCTGGCTTAAGTCCGCTGGCTGACGGACTGAACTAATGGGAGAATTGCAGAGTTCAGAAGAGGTAAAGTGCGCATGTGCAAAACCAATGGGCTTTTTACCATTATTTGAATACTCCTCGACTTAAATCAGAAATAGGCGTAAATGAACTAAACTACTTGGAAGCCCAGGGCCCATTTGTGCCACAGTATACTTTTATTTCCATCAGCGTGATACCAACAACATTAAGGATCAATTTTCTGTACGAAAAGGCTATGTTGAGACAGTGAAAACAAAATGACTCATTAAAGAGGTTTAACCTCAAAAATAATGTGTAGATACATTTGAATTCTAAGCAGACCCAGTTGTAGGCTGGTTATATTGTGGTCATGTGAATTTTTGACATTGTGGTAAACAGTATGTTTTCTAACATTATTAAAACCTTGAATATTTTGTTCTTTTCATTTTTGTTTGTTTTTGACAATAAGAGAAGAGCCACCAAGAGAAGGCGTCATAAAAGAACCCTTTTATTGCTTCTATTCTTAAGGGAGTAGTTCTCGAACTTGGGGAGCTTGTATAAAGCCACCTCCCAGAGCTTTAGATTCAGAAGGTAAAAAGAGGGGTCCATGAATCAGAACATTTACAAAATGCTGCAGGTGATTATGCTGCAGGTGGTCCGAACACCACACTTTGGGGGAAAAAAACCCCAACCAACCAAACAAAAAATTTCCTTCAAATCTTCTTTGGCATCAAAACTTGTCCCATGTCTCAAACCCTCAGGCCTTTGCACACTTTTAGAGGCTTCGCCTCACTGTTTAATGAGTGGGTTGGAGACACAGACCAGCTGGAGCCTCAGAGCCCACTGGTCTTGTATAATTCAAGAACCATTGATTAGGTATGACACACGCCAGCCCTTCTGTGTCCTTGCAAACACAGTTTTTATGGGAACCCCAAGTCCTCATGCCCACCATGCACAGTGTTCATGGAACATTTAGTGTTCCCAGAGGTTCCCCAGAGCCCACGCTTTTGTTTGAGAGCCTTCCTTCTGAGTAAAATGAAACTCCTAAGGCTTTCTCTTTGATGAGTGGGAACACCTATTAAATTCCTTCTCCCTACCCTACCCCTGACAAGAATACGTTAATCCCATAGGGTTGAGGTCCCCTGAAGTTCTCTGACCAGCCCTGACAGGAACAGAACAATAGTGTGCCCGGGAGTCAACCCTTAAAATCTGCAGTAAAATACTTGGCCTGCCTCCCGCTCCCTTTGTGGTCTCTGAAAAAATGTGGTGTGCCATGCTATATTGTTTTTGGGTAATTCTGCAGGCCAGTATTGAAATGAATGCTTGTAGGAAGCTGTCAAGATGAACCTAGCATTAAGCTATAAAGGTCAGTTGGAGGTGGTTTAAATAAAGGCATTTGCTTGGGGTTGTACAGAATAATGGAACTCTTAAGTGAGAAGTCGAAATAGCAAACACTGCTGGCTGCCAACAGCACACCGTGCCATTAACCTTTCATATGAAGTCATTGGAAGATAACTGAATTATATTTCCTCAGGTGGATTTTTTTTTAAGAAGGTGAGTGGCAGCTGGGATCTATTTTTATTAAAAAGGCTTGAGAAATGCAGTGAAATGGCTGTGTGTTTGCATCAGGTCTTCCCTGTTATTTGACAAGGCCTGAGTAATTGGAGGCAGAAGAATCAGTAGTTCTGCCACGTTGCTGTGGCACTTTGCTGGATGTGCTTTATAATATTTGGGCAAGTGTGCCATTATTCTTGTGTCTTAATTTCTCACTTCCTGAAATATGACTTTATGCTTCGTAGCATGATGGGATTTCCTTAAATGTTGGCAGATTGCTTTATGTGTTCAGATGTGCAAAGGGAAAATAATTGAATTTATTAATTATGCATTGCAGGTCATATTCATTTAAAGCTGTCAAGTGATTAGCTGTGGGAGGTGCGTGAGAAAAGGACTGTTAAAATGACAGCAGTTATTGCTATAGATAGGGCTCCTTGTTGCTATGCCCATAACCTCTTAAAGAAATGCACTGTTGACACTTTAAACCCTAGTTAATCAAAACTGGGTTATGGACAACAGAGTCATTTATATTTCTCCCTTTATAGAGAGCACAGGCTATCATGTGATTGCCTTCCAAAAGAGTGGATTCCATGTATAGAGATCATGTTCCATGACAAGAGGTGCTCATCCTTCCTATTTGCAAATTAAGACTTTGCCAGATGCTAGCAGGTGTCATGAGAAAGACACATACACCTGTGGGTCTCAGTTTCTCTCCCTAGAAAATGGGGAAAATACGGTGGTTGTGCAGAGTGTCCTCTTTGGTCCAGCTCACTTACTCAGGATATGTTTGCCATTTTGGGGTTAGAAAAGAAATAACAAGGCCGGCTGGTAGCTCTGCAGTGTCTGGTCTTAGTTGGTACTCAGTGCTGTTTGTGTGCACGAAGCGAAAGCGCACTGAAGCTAGCTCAGGTAAAGGGGGTTTCATGGAAAGGGCACAGCAAACTCCCAAACACAGGTATTGCAACGCAGCCAACCTTCATGGAACTGCAGCAGGAAATGACTAGAAATGATGCGGTGGTCTCCAGTGGCAGGAGTTTTCTGGTTTCTCTGTATCTTCTCAGCCAGCTTCCTCCACTAGGTTCAAGCATGTTTCTGATCTCTGCAGTCTAGAACTCACCACTGACTGTAGATGCTAAGACCTATATTCCTTCATTTACCAAGTATTAATAAGTGCCTACAGTGCTCCAGGCGCTGTTTTAAGCCCTGGTCTCCTGTGGAAGGTTCAGGCAATAATCAGATAAAAAGCAAACCCATCAATAAACAGTATACTTTCAGATGCTGATGAGTGAATGCGAAATAAAATAAGGTATTAAGGTAATTGGATGGGGGAATGTCATGCCGCTTTAAAGAAAGTGACCGAGGGGGCATTTGAATAGACTTGAATCATGGGCAGAGCCTGCAATGCAAAGATCTGGGGAAGACAATTCCAGGCAAAGAGGCCAGCATGAGTCAAGGTCGTGTGTCAGGAGTGAAGGTGGTGCTTTGAAAGATCAGCAAGAAGTCACGGTGGCTGGAGCATAATGAATTAGGGGTGAGTAGTGGGATTTGAGGTCTGAGAGGCAAGAGGTAGGGACATCTCACAAAGGGACTTGTAATATGGTCAGACATTTGGACTTTTTTTCTAAGTGAAATAAAAAGCCATTGATTGGAAGGGTCTTAAGCTGACGAGTTACATTTGATCATGATTCACATTTTTAAAAGATCACTCTGGTGGCTGTGTGAAAAACAGAATGTAGAGGGGCAAGAGTAGGAGCAAAGAGACCAAGCAGCTGACTATTACAGTAATCCCCTTGAGAGGTGATGGGGCTGGGCTTAGGGTGGTGGCAGTGGAGTTGGTGAGAAGGGGCCATGTAGGGATATTGCAGGATTTGTAGGTGAGTTGGTTATGGGGTGATAAAAAAAAGAGATAAATTGAGGTTGATGACTAAGCTTTGCCAGAGCAACTGGTTGCATGGGGTGACCATTTGCAGACATGAGGGAAGACAGGGAAAGGACCAGGATGGGGGCGAGGGAGGAGAGAAAATAAATTCATATTTTGGACACGTTAAGTTTTGAGGTGCCTACTAGGTCTCTAAATGAATCTGTCAAGCAGCTACTTGGATATTTGAATCTGGAGCAGGGGAGCGGTCAGGACTGCAGGTTAGCTAAATCTTGCCAGAGGTCTAGCTAAAATCACCCAGAGAGAGAACATGTATAGAGCAGAGGAGGCCTGGGGCTAATCCCTGGGGTACCGCAATATCTAGAGGTGGAGACAAGGAGGAAAGCCACCAAAGAGAACTGAGGAGCAGCAGCCAGTCAGGTAGGAGGTCAAATTCCAGAGACAGTGAATTCAACTGATATCTGGCCCACCAAGGTGTAGGGCTCCTTCCAGTCTGCTCTCTGTCCTTGACCCGGTCAGTAGTAGCTAAAGGGAATGGGGGTATGAGGCCTGCTGTCTACTAAGTTTGTGGGCAGGTCCAGATTTCATGAGAAGGGGAAGGGATAGGCCAGGCAGGCATTCTAACACTTGCCTAAAGTGTAATTTAAATTTTGCTGACAGACTGTTAAGGGATATTATTTCTTTTTATCATACCTTTCTTTTAATTTATCTCATTTTTACAGACTTTTTGTTAGTTCCCTCTTAACTTTTACTTTCCAAACAATTTCAGAGGCATTTGGTACCACCAGTATCAGGATTTCTTCCTACTTTTCTGCCTTCTTTCCTTTCTCGGTCCAGCTTTTAAAGGTTTCTTTCTATGCTCCCGTCCATGGACACAATGCAGCCTCCATATTTTGAACCCTGTGGAGAAACCATAGGATGGGGTGATCATCACAGTCAATTCTTCTCCAGGCAGTGGGGAAATGATCCTTTCAACGTGATACGAGTTTTGTTGGAATGAACCTTTCACCAAGTAGTGCTAAGGCATCCCAGGAGGCTCACATTAGCAATTCCCCCCACGCAAAGTAGAGACAGGAAAGGAATAGAGAACATTACTTAATTTGGGGAGTTATGTGACTAGCTCTTGATGAAGAGAGACTACATGATTTCAGGAAGGAACTGTAACGGAAGGAACATGAATGGGGAAGATGGTATAGCATTGCTTCACTCTGGCGTCAGGCGGAATTCTCCATCCCAGGCAACAGGTCACTGTGCAGGTGTGAGTCATGGGTGGACCACAGGGACAGCAGGGTCACAAATGTAGGCAATTGTACAAGTCTACCATCGCCATTAGAAAAACAACTTCAAGTGTGTGTCATTTGAGAAGGAAGGCATGCTATTTGCTTTAGGTAATTATACTTACCTGTAATTAATTATGTAATTACAGCTACCTGTAATTATTTGGGTAATTACAGTTATCTGTTCACCAGCATTTGAGGTACATGCTTAAAGATGCAACTAGAGAGGATTTATTCAATCTAGAAGCCTCTTAGGTGAATATACGTATTATTTTGTGTTGGTTCCCTAGATCCTCCTTGCTGTGAGAGGATGCATTCTCTCTGGGGAGTCATTTTGAGCTTCTATTTCCCACATATAAACTGTGGATAATAGAGTTGATCTTTTTCACTCTGATTATTGAGTTTAATGGCCTTGAGATGTGGCAAATCCTATGTAGCTGCTAAAATCTTACTCCATTTCTATGTTCCCAACCTCTTGGCTTCATTTTTAGGGAGACTTTCTGTTATAACCGGTACAGGCAGCAGGTTCAGCATCTGCCCAGGGAGAGTGAGACTGATTTTCTGCAAGCCTCTGTGTGGTCACTCATTAGCTTGACTTGGTTACTAATAGTAAGTCACCTGTGTTCTCTTAGCAGACTGTTTTACAAACATTTTTAAAACATTTCAAAAGTTGAGAAAAGAAAGAGGGAATATCTTCATAACACATTTTCTTAATAAACATGTTTTCCTTTTTTATTCCTTTTTGGTCTTTATACTATTTATATGTATTTTTAGAATTTTAATTATAGCATACACAAGTTGTATAGTCCTTTATAGTATTTCATAGTAGTTTTATTTTTTGCATACTATTTCATAGATTAGAATGACCATAATTTATTTGATATTCTCTTTGGGGACATTTACTTTGTTTCCAGTTTTTTGTTTTTTTTTTGAGACAGAATCTCACTCTGTCACCCAGGCTAGAGTGCAATGGCGGGATCTCGGCTCACTACAACCTCCGCCTCCCAGGTTCAAGCAATTCTCTGCCTCAGCCTCCTGAGTAGCTGGGATTACAGGTGCTTGACCCACACTTGGCTAATTTTTTTGTATTTTTAGTAGAGACAAAGGTTCACCATCTTGGCCAGGCTGGTATTGAACTCCTGACCTCGTGATCCACCTGCCTCAGCCTCCCAAAGTGCTGAGATTACAGGCGTGAGCCACCATGCCTGGCCTATGTGGAAACATTTTCATGAGTCTTGATTCATCTTGCCAATGCCTCTTAAGTTTATTATTAAGATTCTTTTGTTGATTTACATAAGAAGGAACCTCAGAAGGGAGAACTATAAAGGAGAAAAAAAAACCCAAGAGATGCAATAAATAATTATCCAGGTTATTCTAATTTTAGCAGACCTACATAATTCTACAGTATTATACAAACACACATTGTATAATATTATAGTATTAGACAACCCTCTGCCTTGGTACCACTATTGTCCCATCAAGTCCTGAGAAAATGAGAGCAAATTTCAATGACAGCTGAACCTCCTGTTACATTACTTTAATCCTATAGTATTATGTAAATGTAATCCTATAGTTTTATATTTATGTTTCCATAAATATTTGTGGACACATAGGGAAAAATTTCCTTTTGGTAACATCTATGAGGTTTAGATTTTTCTTGGTGTGGCACTTACAATGAGTTGTCTACTTGTTATATGTTCTCCTTCTTTCTTACCAAGAGAAATCTGAGTTTTTTCAGAGCAACAGGCCCCATTAAATATTCAGTTTCTCAGAGTGTCTTACAGCTAATTGGCCAGGAGACACAGTTCTAACCAATATAAAGTAAGCAGAAGTCTGTGATGCTGTCTCTTCCCATTCCTCCTTCCTTTTGCCTGGGATGCAGCTGTGACGCATTGAGGTGTAGCAGCCACATTATCACCTTATGGAAAAGAAGCCATACACGAGAAGAAATGATGGACCAGTAAGACAAAGGTCCCAGCTGAATGGAATCGTAATGGCCCCACCCAAAATAGATTAAAAAGCCACAACTGAATGGAATCATAATTGATATACCCCAAATTGATTAAAAAACCATTGTTCTAGTTTATCGCATATATTTTACAAGCATCTTCAAGTTCTTTACAGAAGCAAGTAGGTGTAAACCTGCATACACATCAGTAGTAATATTGTGTGGAAGTAAATATGCCCACAGGAAGAGGCGGAAGATTTCCTGTGGAACCGACATGAGAGCTGCTGATCAAGTGCAGTCAGGGTTGATGGCCAGAAACCTAATTTCTGAGACTCAGAAACCAGTGAAAAAGTATATAGGTCATCAGTCTGGGTTGGGGCACAAGAATGAAGATCTCGAAGAGAATATGACAAACAGGAAGCTAGGTCAGTCTCCTAGGGGTTCAGAATCAGCTGTCACACCAATGTCAAGAACTTCTGAGATAAAGACAGGGAGAACTTTACAGATGAGAATGAGAATTTGCCCAGAGAGGTGGATCGATATTAGAGAAGCAACCCACAGATACCAGACTGTGCTTCTGGTGCCATTTCCTCCCTCTTAGTCCACCCAATAGCTTAACCAACCCTCTGCCTTGATACCACTGGTCCCATCGAATCCTGAAAAAATGAGAGCAGATGTTGATGAAAGCTGGACCTTCTGTTCCGCATCTGATGATTGGGTGTTTTTTTCCCGTAGACTAGCTTTTGGCTCTATACATTTCAAACCTTGTTTCTCCTTCGCCGCCCCCACACTTCAGTGCTAGACACCTGAGGACTTGTTCATGTCCTCTCGCCTTGTGCCTTCAGTAATGACACTGGGTGAATCAGCACAGTGGATGGTAGGAACGTTCCTGAAAGTCCTATCTACCATGGGACAGATAACAACCACTTAACTACACGTAGAAATGATCACAAAACTCATTAATGATGTCCTGCAAAACCTCTAACTCGAGGTATTCCAACTCAACTGCCAGATTCCCAAAACATCTAGTGCAAGTCTGGCTACCTTATGTAAGAACGAAGGAGAACTTGTGGTGAAAAGAGACAGCAATTTCAACCAGTCGCTGTTGAAATACCTTATTAATGCAAAACTTTTTAAAAATGGCTCTGAAGGTACAGCGTTAGGACCCTCCCTAGGGCTTTAGAAGGGGCTTATGTTCCCTGAGAAAGGGTCCTGAAGCTTAAGCTCCTATAGCTTTAAGGCAAACCCATCTTTGTACTCTCCTTTCAGGAGATGTGCCAGCAGCACATATGACACCCTGTGGACTGCTTTGTATGCCACTTGACAATTTGAGACAAATAGCTTTAGAAATAATATATATTTTGTTTTGTTTTATAATTTTAGGTAATCCATGCTGTTGTTAAAAAAAAAAGAGCATAAAATATTTTTACTGTAATTCTGCCATTTCATGTAATTTCTTTCTGATAATCTTTACATCTATATATAGCTATATAGATATATCTCTCTATCTCTCTATCCTCATCAAAAACAGGACAACTTCCAAATGTCATTTTAAAGATGAGATTTATTGTGAGCTTTCTTTTATATAATTATATGTCATGAAATATTCTCATAAAAGGGTGATATTTTATTTTATTTTTTGAGTCAGGGTCTCACTCTGTTGCCCAGGCTGCAGTGCAGTGACACGATCTCGGCTCACTGCAACCTCCGCCTCCCGGGTTCAAGCAATTCTCCTTCCTCAGCCACCTGAGTAGCTGGGGACTACGGGCATGTGCCACCATGCCCAGCTATAAAAGGGTGATTTAAAAAATAACTTTGGCTGGGCGCGGTGGCTCACACCTGTAATCCCAGCACTTTGGGAGGGTGAGGCGGGCAGATCACCAGGACAGGAGATCGAGACCATCTTGGCTAACACGCCATCTCTACTAAAAATACAAAAAATTAGCCAGGCATGGTGGCGGGCGCCTGTAGTCCCAGCTACCAGGAGACTGAGGCAGGAGAATGGCATGAACCCAGGAGGCGGAGCTTGCAGTGAGCTGAGAGCACACCACTGCACTCCAGCTCTGGGTGACAGAGCGAGACTCTGTCTCAAAATAAATAAATAAATAAATAGAAATATTTACAATATTCTAAATTTCCCTATTATTGGACATTTAGGTTATTTAAATATCTTTTATATTATAAATAAAGTTATGGTAAATATCTTTCTACATCCATATTTATGTGTACTTTTTATTATGTACATGATAAATTCCTAGAAGTGAAATTACTGAGTCACGAGATATAGAAAATGTTAAGAATTTTATATATAGAGATAAGTTATTCTCCAGAAAGTCTGTATGAATTTACACTTATGAAAGAATGTGTGAGAGTGCTTTTCTAACCCTTGCCAGAAAAATGTACAATTATTTAGAAAAATCTTTTGAATGGTGTCCCATGGTTAATGCTTATTTCTCTGATGATTGTGATGCTGAACACTTTTTGTAAGTATTTTGGCTTTGTGTAGCTTATGTAAATTGTCAGCTCCTTGGGCAAGAGTTTTTCATTAGATGATTTTTAATTAAGGCACTACATTTCCCAAAGTGCATAAAGCCTATTAAATGTATTATTATTATTATTATTATTTTGCTTTTTTCTCTCTGTCTGCTCTTTCTCTGGCTTTTCTTCTTTTCCCTAAGCAGAGGCGTGCCCAAAGAGCTGCCCTTCACAAACCCTGTTGTTGTCTTCATGTTAAACTGACCCAGATGATACTCTCATTTTTGGAAGGCTGAAAAATGGTTGACTATCAGAAATTTCATGTGGTTAAACCTGATACATTTCTCCTGACAAATCTGATTTAATTTCCCTTTCTCCCTAGAGCCAAATCTTTCCCCTCTTTCAAGGGTCATTTTAAATGTGATTCTCTTGCTGAGTGCTGCCCCTCCCATCCTTCAGGGACACCCCAGCTGGAAATTCATCCTTCTGATAACCCTTTACATGCACATCTTCTCTGGAACGCTTTTCTTCCTACCATCTGCTTATTTTAGAACTTTCTTTTATATTGAGATATCATTTACATAGATTAAAAAAAATCTTATTTGTACAGCTTGATGAATTTTTACATACGTATATTCCTGTGCAACAACCACTCACATCAAAATACAGAACATTTTCATCACTCCAGAGAGTTCTCTCATGCCCCTTCCCAGGTGATAACCACTGCCAGCTACCAAAGGTAATGACTGTTTTGATTTCTATCATAGGTTACTTTTTCATGTCCTTGAAGTCAAATAGATGGCATCATACAATATATACATACTATTTTGTATCTGGCTACTTTTTCTCAACACAATGCTTCTGAGCTTCATCTATGCGATTGCATGTATCAGTAGCTTGCTCTTTTTTATTACTGTGTAGAATTCCATTGTATGAATATATAACGATTTTTTTTTCATACCTTCTCCTGTTGATGGATACTTGGGTTGTTTCCAGTTTTTCACAATAATGAATAAAGATGCTGGCCAGGCATGGTGGCTCCTGCCTGTAATCCCAGCATTTTGGTAGGCTGAGATAGGAGAATCTCTTGAACCCAGAGTTGGTCTATATCCTCACCATCATTTGATATGTACATCTTTTTCATTCTATCGTATGTGTAGTGGTGTTTCATTGTGATTTTAATGAGGCATGTTGTTTTAATTCCATGATGGATAACAATATTGAGCACCTTTTCATATGGTTAATGTCCATTTGGATGTCTGCTTTTATAAAGTGCCTATTCAAGTTTTTTGCCCATTGTCTTAACGACTATTTTTTATGGTAAGTTTTATGGTAAGTCTTAAAGTCTGGCCATTTAAGTCCTCCAACTTTATCTTTCTTTTTTCAGAGTTGTCTTGGCTATATTAGATCCTTTAAATTTACACATAATTTTCAGAATAAGCTTGTCAATTTCTACAAAACCATACCTGCTGGGGTTTTGACTGGGACTTTGTTGGATCTATAGGTCAGTTTGTGAGAATTGATATCTTCATCTGTGTATATTGTATATCTTGCCATTTATGTAGGTCTTCTTTCATTATCTCAGCAATGTTTTCAATGTAGGGGTCTTGCATATCTTCTGTTAAATGTATTTCTATGTATTTGATTTTTTATGCCATTGTAAATGGTATGGTTTTAAAATTTCATTTTCTGATTGCTGATTGCTAATATATAAAAATACAATTTGTTTTGGTGTACTAACTCTATTTTTTTTCTCTCCTTACTTCATATATTCTTATAGTTGTTTATAGATCAATTTCTTTGGATTTGCTAGATATACAATTATGTAACCTGCTAATAAAGGTTTACTTCTTCCTTTCCAATATTTATGCCTTTTATTTCATTTTTTAAACCTTCTTGCACAACTTCTATACATTTTTCTCCCCTGTAAGCTGCCTGAGGCAAGATGCTTTGAGGCAAAACCCTAGCATAGTGCTTTAAACATAGAAAAGGCTAAGAGAATTTTGGTTGGTTATGTAAATGATGAAGGGGAAAACAATGAAATTAAAGCTGTAATTTGCTATTCTATATGATCAGTGAACCGCTACCAAGAAAAAGGAGACTGATTAAAAACCATTTTTATGAATTGATACATTTTTATTTGCAAGGATTGCCACAGGCGTGTTGAAGACTCTCCCAGGTCATTCTGCTTGGTTTGTGGTTCCTGGTTCCTGGATCCTACACTGATGTTATGTTCGTGTTCATTGCGTTCTTTCATAAGACTCTTACTAAGCATTTTGAGAATTCCAAAATAGCAGTAACTGCTTCTCCCCAGGATAGCACAGAGCAGATGGATCCCTGAACCTCACTGCCTTTGGTCCCAATTCCCCAAGCTTCTGTTGGTGTAGAAAAAAAAATTCTGCATTTTCAATATTGCTGGAGTGAAGCCTGGGAAATTTTCAGCTTTGAGTCTTTAAATTCCAACAAGCAATGTTATTTTTAGATTTCTGCTACACACTAGGAGTTTGTGAGTGAAGTCGTATTAAGGGGTGAGGATGAGGGCCTGTGTGAGTGGGTGGTGGTCTTTTCCCAGTAGCAGCCATTCTTGCCAGTTTTGAAGATACATAGGATTGTGAACTGGCAGCCCATGAGCTGAGATGACTCCCAAGGCAGGAGGAAAATAATTGATTGGACATTGATACCTATTTTTGCATTTGGTTGCAGTAGTTATTTCTCTTTTATAGATTTCATTGTCCACATGGCTGAAAGATGCATGATGAGTTGTTTTCTAAGGCAGTAATTCCATTGTTTGTTTCTTTGCGAGCTGTAGATATGCTGTTAGACATTTAAACAGTAGATTGGTAAAGTATTTAAGGCAGTTTTGACTCCATGACCACAGGGATTGTTCTCTGGTTTTTCCAGAGAGTGGTCCCCATGAATGAGCTAACTATGTTTTTGCTGTTGAATAAATATGGATCATCTTGAAAAAAGTGAAAGTGACAGAAAACAATAGAAAAGAGAAAATCAAAAATGAATACTCTTGTGAATTTGGATTAAATAATGTAAATGCAGAGTGATAACTTTTTTCAAATATTTGAATTTTTCAAATATTTTATATATGTTGTTCTTTTAAACATTTACATATTGACATTAAAACAGTGTTCTAGAAGTAATTTTGTGACTATTATTAATGGAATGTTTCTTTTGCCCCAATCACCTGAATTCCTACCATTCAGAAATAGTTATAATCATTTGTTATAAAATAATTGTAATTGTTATGAAATAATTACTGTTATGAAATAATTACAATTACTTTTTTTTTTTTTTGAGACAGAGTCTTGCTCTGTCACTCAGGCTGGAGTGCAGTGGTGCCATATTGGCTCACTGTAGCCTCCGCCTCCTGGGTTCAAGCAATTCTGGTGCCTCAGTCTCCTGAGTAGCTGGAATTACAGGCATGTGCCACCACATCCGGCTAATTTTTGTAATTTTAGTAGAGATGAGGTTTCGCCATGTTGCCCAGGCTTATCTTGAACTCCTGGCCTCAAGTGATCTGCCTGTCTCTGCCTCCTGAAGTGCTGGGATTATAGGCATGAGCCACCAAACCTGGCCTAATTACAAGTACTTTCCAAATTAAAAAAAAATTATATATCCTGTTTGGAAACCTGCTTTTGTCATTTAACAATCTATGTTATGGGTATATGTCCATGTCAAGAAATACAGAACTACATTATTTTAATTTAACAGCTACCTTAGGATTTCTGTGTGTGTGTGTGCACGCACATGCCCATAAAATAACCAGTTCTTTGTTAATAGATATTTTTGTTTAGGGTTTTTTCCTACTATTATAAGCAATATTGCAATGGATATCCTTGTTCATAAATATTGAGCATTTGTCTGATTAGTTCCTTAGGATAACTCCTAGGAGTGGAATTCTAGGACTCAAATTGTAAATTTTATTTTTTGATTCATATTGCAAAGCTTTCCTGCAGAAAATCTAAATTAATTTATATTCTCATCAACATCAAATTGAGAGTATTTGTTTACCTGCTCCATTGTCAACACTATTTGTTGTGCATCTTTAAAAATTTTATTTTATTTTTAATTGACAAATAATAATTATTTATATTTATGGGCTATAATGTGATGTTTTATATAATGGGATATAATATGATACATGTTTGCATTGTGCAAAATTAAATATAACTAATGAACATAGCCATCACCTCACATATTTATCATTTTATTACGATAACATTTAAAGTCTCTTGTAGCAATGTTTAAATGTATGATACATTATCATTAACTATACTAGCCATGCTGTGCAATGGATCCCTAAGACTTATTCCTTCTGTCTAACTGAAACTTTGCACCCTTTGAATAACATCTCCCCATTCTCCCATCCTCCACTCCCCTCACCCAGCCTCTGGTAACCACCATTCTACTCTACTTCTATGAGTTTAACATTTTTAGAGTCCACATATAAATGAGATTATTCTGTATATGTCTTTCTGTGCCTGGCTTATTTCACTTAGCATGCTGTCTTCCAGGTTCATTTATGTTGCTGCAAATGACAGAATTGTCATCTTTTTTAAGGCTGAACAGTATTCTACTGTTTATATAGATCACATTTTCTTTATTCATTTGTCTACTGATGAACTCTTAGGGTGTTGCCATATCTTGGTTACTGTGACTAGTGCCGCAATGAACGTTTGTATGTCTTCTTTTGAGAAATGTCTATTCACATCCTTTCCCATTTCTAAATGGGTTATTTGTTTTCCTGCTTTTGAGTTGTTTGAGTTTCTTATATATTTTGGATATTAGCTCCTTATCAGATATAGGGTTTGTGAATATTCTCTTCCATTCTGTAGGTTATCTCTTTACTCAATTGTTTTCTTTGCTGCGTAGAAGCTTTTTAATTTGATGAAATCCCATTTGTCTATTTTTGTTTCTGTTGCCTGTGCTCTTAGGGTCATATCCAAGAAATCATTGCCCAGGCCATGGTGTGGTTTATTGTAAGTCTTGACTTGCTTCTGTTTTTGACTTTCTGTATATTTGTATCTTCAGGAGAATTGTAGACTAAATTAGTTAGGATTCAGTTGGAAAACCCAAAACCACACTAGGTATTTCTAATACCAGAGATTTCATACAGGGAAATGGTTCCCCAGGTGTTGGAAATCTGAACGAGCTAAAAGGAAATGCTGAAGTCACGCAGGCATAGTAATAGAAAGAAGCAGCCGTCTTTCCCAGGGCTGATGGGAGGGTAGAGGGTACTTACTGGGAGAGGGCTGGAGGAAGGGAAAGAGGACACAATTCAGACCATGACACCAGTACACAAACTCCCTTAACACGCTGTACTTTCAGTCTCAAAACGCTATGCTAGCTCTAGCTTTTTTCCGGTTCTAGGTACAAGGAATGTACTTACTAGTTGTTTGTTAAATAAGTAAATTTTGTATTAGATGCATATTCATATTCAGACTTTTAAGTCTAAAGCCATCATACATTTTAAATTGAAATTACAAAGAAAATCTGTCAGACTTTTAAATGTCAGATGTTCTTAAACTTTATAAATAGCTAAATACCAAATACATGCAAAGTGTCTCGAATATTATAAAACTTATTAAATTTAACACAGAAGTGTAAACTTGAGCTATTTCATCATCTCAGTATTTCATTCTTTAAATGTTCCTAAGGTTGAAAAATCACTTATCCAGTAAAAAAAAAAAAAAAAAAAAGATTTTCTAACTCAGGTAAACTGAGGCTATCATTTCAAGACGGTGGAGGCTACTTGGTCAATTACTTAAAACCACGATGTAGTTGCTTATGGGTTAGGACTTGGATCTGGGCCATAGGATCTGTCTTAGTGTTCCTTCGGGGGATTCAGGAAAATGGGATGTAGCATGTTCTGATCACATGAGAGAATATAACTTGTTGCTATTGTTAGACAAGCAAAACAAAAATAAAATATATAAAGGAAAGCATATTTTGAGGAAATTTCTATGGGAAACAGCAACCAATTGAAAAATTTTGCTATAAAAAGATAAGAAATTCAGTTTTGAGAAAGGCTGAGTCTTCAGTTTCGAATGTTCAATACCAGAACTCTGTAACCACTGAAAAAGTACACAGAAAAACAAACCAACCTTTCCGGGAGGCCCAAGATCATGGATCATGTCCACAGGAGACCATTCCCAAGGGAAGAAGGGGAATTTCATGTATTCAGAAGGCTTTGTTGAGAGTTCACAGAATGGATGTAATGGATAAATTACTGGCAGATTTTTCATACCATTTACTATCTTGAACAAACCACTTAAGCACTTTGCTAAGTATGCTTTATGGGTAATAAGCTAAAGGGTGTGGGGGATGTATTAAAATGTATACAATACCATGTGGTTACCAGACATTATTGTTAGGAGGTTCATCTTATCCCAACACTAACCTCACGTACATGGATTACGTATAAAAATACTCTTTTGGGGCCAAGTGCAGTGGCTCATGTCTGTAATCCCAGCACTTTGGGAGGCCGAGCCAGGTGGATCATGAGGTCAGGAGATAGAGACCACCTTGGCTAACATGGTGAAGCCCCATCTCTACTAAAAACTACAAATAATTAGCTGGGCATGGTAGCAGGTGCCTGTAGTCCCAGCTACTCAGGAGGCTGAGGCAGTACAATGGCGTGAACCCGGGAGGTGGAGCTTGCAGTGAGCCGAGATCGGGCCACTGCACTCCAGCCTGGGTGACAGAGCGAGATTCAGTCTCAAAAAAAAAAAAAAAAAAGAAAAGAAAAAAGAAAAGAAAACAAACAAACAAAAACCACTCTTTTGTGAGATGAACATCCAAAAGAAGGAGGAAACTCATGATCTGGGAATGTGGAGGTGGTGAGTGAATCTGGGTTAATTTGGAAAAGATTCATGAAGGATCTGTTTCAGTTTATTACTAGGGGATTGCTGGGGTTGGACTGCTGCCATCACAGGAGTTGGGCTGAGCCAAACTGAGGGTGAGAGAGGAGGGGATGCTAGGGAGGCAGTGATCAGGAGGCTGTATGTCCATTCATTCTACAGTCACCTATCAAGCTCCTACCATGGGTCCAACAGGGATCAGGACAGATACAGTCTCTTCCTTTGAAACATATCTGGTAGGGAAAACAAAAGAAACAACTAATTATGGTTGTTTTTCGGTACAAGCAGGGGATTGGTTCCAGGACCCCTGTGGATGCCAAATTGGCTCATACTCAGGTCCCCAAAGTCAGCCCTGTGGAACTCGTGAATGCAAAAAGTCTCTCATCCCATGAATACTATATTTTCCATCCATGATGGGTTGAAAAAAATCCACAATTAAGTGGACCTGCGCAGTTCAAACCCGGGCTGTTCAAGGGTCAACTGTGTACGATGAATTATTTAATTATAGTTATTATGATACGTGCCAGGAAGGAAAAGTGCAGTGTGCAGTGGAAATGTGGTATGGGGACTTTATCTGATGTGTGTTGAGAGGGCAGGGGAGCTGAGGCCTGAGGAGGAGGGGCTGGCTGGGGGAATGGCTGGGGCAGAGCAACCAGCACAGCAGAGGCTGCTTAGCCGAAGCCTAGGATGGAAAGGAAATGGGCACCTTCCAGGAACCGGAAGAAGGCTGGACAGACCATGATGAAGCTGGAGGAGGGCAGGACAATGTAGGCCTAGGTAAATGATTTTGGATTTTGGACTCTGTCCTGGGAGCATGGGGAACCTGAGGTGGGATTGGAGTGGAGCAGTTTGGCCTCTATAGGATAGGTGTTGGCCTTGGAGACGATGGGAAGTATCTAGATATTAAAAGCATTTTAGAGGAAGAGTTGCTCGAGTTGGGAACTGATTGTACACAAGTGGGGAATGAATGAGGAAGTGTTAAGGTTGCTTTGAAGTTTCTGGGTGGACAGTGGAGCCATTAGCGGAGACAGGAGACACTGAAGGAAGTATAGGCTTGTTGGGGAAGATGACAAGCCTGGTTTAGGATACAGTGAATATGTGTTCCTGTGAGACATTCAAGTGGAGAGGCCAACTAGACATCTGGAAATATGGGCTTGGTGTTCAGGATTGTGGAGGTGGGGTGTTTAAGAGGTGATGGATTATAATTGTAACCACCTGAGTGAATGAGATTGCCTGGAAAGAAAAGAAGGAAGAGAGAAGAGAGTTTCTTTGGTGGGCGTAGATATAAAGTGAGAATAGGTAGGACAAATAAATAGAAGTTGTTTATTTCGAGCCTGGACCAAAGCCCTTCTGTCCTTAGTGAGATTCATTCTTAATTTGGGGGTTGGTGTGCTAACTCCAGGGCTCTTCTGGTCTAACTCAAATTCCCCTTCTTCCCTTGGGAATGGTCATGATCTTGGGCCTCCTGGAAAGGTTTTGTTTTTTTTTTCCTTTTTTTTTTTCAGTGCACTTTTTGAGTGGTTGTAGTCTTGGTATTTTTCTGAACTGAAACTGAAGTCCCAGCCTTCTCCCAGAACTGAATGTCTTTTTTTTTTTTTTTTTTTTTGGAGACACAGTCTCACTCTGTCACCCAGGTTGGAGTTCAGTGGCACAATATCGGCTCACTACAACCTCTGCCTCTCAGGTTCAAGTGATTCTCCTGCCTCAACCTCCCAAGTAGCTGGTATTACAGGTGCCCACCACCAGGCCCGGCTAATTTTTGTATTTTTAGTAGAAACAGGGTTTTGCCATGTTGCCTAGGCTAGTCTTGAATGCCTATCCTCAAGTAATCTGCCTGTCTCAGCCTCCCAAAGTGCTGGGATTATAGGTGTGAGCCACTGTACCTGGCCAGAACTGAATTTCTTATCCAATATTTTGTAATATGTATTTTTCAACTGGTTGCTGTTTCCCATCAAAATGTCCTCAAAATATGCTTTCCTTTATATATTTTATTTTTGTTTTACCTAATAACAATATGTTATATTCTCTATGTCAAGTTTTTAAATTTTTTTACTTATTGTAAGGATCCTGTTTGGCTTCTTGTATATTTAATAAAAAATAGAACATTTCATTTGGCAATTAGAGCTTTTACCTAACAATTAGAAGATGATATGGGTTATTTTTATATACTATTAGAAAGTCACTACTGATTTGCCCAAGTCTTATCATCCTATCAGTTCTGTAGGTTAGGGAATTCAACTCAGTTTATTCTAAACACTGTGTGTGTGTGTGTGTGTGTGTGTATTAGTATTCTATGAGCATAAGCTCCATGAGGGGAGATACTTTTGTCAGCTTTACACATTGATGTATCTCAAACATGCAGAAAAGCACCTGGCATGTAGTAAGTGCTCAATAAATATTCATTAAAAAAATTGAATAGTGTGTGTTGGGAATACAGTCAGAGGTGTTTAAAAGACATCCACATACTAGTTTCAATCAGCAAATTCTCATTGTGGCATTGTATGGCTGGTGATTAACTGAATTTTATTGATTTTATACTTTTTTTGGTTATGAGTATCTGGCATGTTTTTGCCTTCAAGTGCTTTGGACTGTGGCATTATTAATTTCTATTTATTTATTCATTTATTTAACTAATGTAGCAGGTATAAATTTCAGTCCAAAAATGGGATCTTAGCCATTCTTGAGGCCCCTTTCCGTATCAGGGTTGCACCAGAATTGAGATATGTGGAACACAGGTGAAAAGAGGGACCCAGACCTGGGCCGAGGGTCCAGACGTCCTCAATGTACCACAGTTGCACCTTGCCATGGCCTCAGGACATTGTCACCAAGTAGTGGTCAGATTCTATCCCTCTCATTGTATCTCCCAGCCCATCTAGCTGGCACTAATCCTGGTGGACAACTGTTGAAACAAACAACCTGTGAACCTCAGTGCTTAACAAAACAAATGTTTATCTTCCCTCAAGCAGTGTTAAATGTACATATTCTGATTGAACAGCTTCCCTCCAGGCACTGACTCAGGGATCCAGGCTGCTTGCATCTTGTGAAGCTACCATCCTCCAGGGCTTCACAGTTCTTCACCCCCACCATGTGGAAGGAGGAAAGAAGAATAGGAGAATGAAGTCTTTGGCTAGGCAGAGACACACATCGCTTCCTCTCACTTTCCATTGGTGAGAACTAATCACGTGGCCTCATGTAGGTGCTGCAAAGTGAGCTGGGAAAGGGCCGTAGCTGAGCAGCCAGTTCCTGGCAACAACTCGACACCATGGGGGGACTATGGCTCTTTAGTGCTTGCCCACCTATCTCTGCCACAACCCTTCTATTTTGCTGATGTCAGCTAATTTTTGCCCATATCCCTGTTGTCTTTAAGAGCACTTGGCTAATATTTTCAATGAGCTCAGACTTTAGGAAAAAAGTCAGGAAGGAAAATACCTTGCTAGCAACATCACTTGGGGCTTGAGAAACAAGGTTTTTTCCAAGAGAAGTCAGCTTGGCTACTTTCATGGAACAGGGGAGAGAGAAATTAAAAAAAAAAAAAAAGAAACACAAGTTAATTTTTAAATTAGGTATCCTGTTGTGCAAATATTTATTGAGCAGATACTATGGGCTAGACATTTAAATATGACTGTGTTCTTCCTCAAGTGGGACCCTAAGAGAGGAAAAAAACGAAGAAATATTGCAGTGCTCAAGACAGAAATGTGTTTTAAAAAGCTAGATTATTTTAGAAGTAAGAGCTAGAATGGAGGAAATCAACAGAGTGGTGGAATCTAGAGAGTGTGGGCAGGGGTAGGGAGGCAACTTTAAACTGGGTAGCCAAAGGTGGCCTTTCTAGGGATTAGAAGGTGATTTCTAGGCTGACACCTGAGACAATAGCAAATTGAGCCTTGTGAAGAACAGAGAAAAGAACATTCCAGGCAGAGAAAACAGCAGCGCAGAGGCCGTGAGATGGGATAGAGCGTGGCCTACGCAAGAAACAGGAGAGAGGCCGGAGTGGCTTGAGCATGGAGGAGAAATAGTGGATGCTGTGAATGAGGCCGGAGATGGAGGTAAAGGCCAGGACACCCAGAGTCGGCCATGGAGGGAGGGGGAGTTTTTTCCAGGTGCACTGGGCAGCCACAGGAGGGTGAAGTGGGGGAGCGTGAGATCTCCCTGATCACTGCTGGTCTGGTGCCTGTCAGTCTGTGCCCAGCCTCTTGATGCCTGATACGCTTCTACTGTGGTGTATTCCTGCGTGTAGGTACACGAAGTATTCTCTCTCTCTCACTCTCCTTTAAATATTTTGGGCTTTGGGTGGTGGTAGGTTGCAAAACTAGTTCTCATGTATGTCTGTGGGTGAAACACTGGAAGATAAAGCCACTTGTGTAGACCCAGACCGATAGAACTGGAGGACTAGAAATGGAAATGCAATTCAACGGAACAGAGCAAAGGGGGAGCCTGTGAGAAAAAGGGTTCTGGCATTGTGAAGCCAGATGGAAAATAATTGTATTAGACCAGGAAAGAGAGAAGGGCAGGAAAAACAGAGCCTGGGAGAATACGACAGGGGAAGTCTGTTTGCTAGATGTGATTTGGTTTAGTTCTTTATTCTCTACCTGCTCCCCGTTTTGTGGGGTGCCTGCTTCCTGCTGCAGGATAGTGAGGTGTGTTACTGCAATAATATCTGAAGTGGACTCTGGGGCTACACATTCCAGAGGGTATAAATGATACTGCTTAGGCTGCCTCACAGCTATGTGTTTAACTTTCTGAATCTGGCTTACGTTCTCCCATTCTTCAACAATTACCAGTTTTTTATGGTAGCAAGAGGCAGTTATGATGATTCAGAAAGATAATGCCTAGTGGTGCTTTACTAGATTCTCTTCCTGGAAAGTCCTTGTTAAAATTATGTCAAGGTCATATAAGGACAGTCGTGTGTGTGTGTGTGTGTGTGTGTTTGGGACAAAACTGATTCTGTGTCACTTTAAAAGTATACAGTTGAAGGACGAGTAAACAACAACAGCAAGGTTAAGCGTTTGAGTAACATTTTTTCAGTGATACCTGATCTGAGTTTGATATCTTGACACAGCCTGCCACTTTGGGTTCGGTTGTTATTTTAAAATGGCTTCACGTGTTTTCCTGTCACCTGAGGGGTGCTTCAGAGGCCAGCATGCTGGAAATGAGCACACGGAGAAAGAAGACACAGGCTCAGGGCTTGCACATATGAGAAGTGGACCCATTTCTCTCCATGGGTTGGGAATGGGCAGTGGTTTGGGGGACTCTATTGGAGATGGTTTGATGGGCCAAGGAGATAATTTTTTCATTTCCACTTTTAGAATCTGAAAGATTTATTTCAGTCTTCTGGACTCTTCCTTTAAAATGCAAACAATTCTGACCAGGCCATTTTCACCCAATACCTCTGTTAGAATTAGTAGAAATGAGCTTGGAGGTAGGTGTCCAGAGGCAAATGGAGATGGGCAGAGCTTAGAGGCTGGAAGGTGACGAGAACTATGGAAGGATGACATCAAGGACAATGTCAGGCCAACCGCCTCATTCATGAGTTGGGGCTGTGAGCACTCTCTTTCTGAAATGTTGTGCTTTGTTTGAAGCGTTTTCCCCAATATTTTTATTTAACATAAATTTGTGCATTTTGGTGCAGAGCTCATGCTGCTTTCCCAGAGTACAAGAAAGAATTAGGTGGAAGCTTCCTATTCAGACATGCCCCAAGGCACGTTAACCTGTGGGCACACACCCGCCTTGCTGGGGGTTTTCCCTCTCTTCTCTAAGGCCAAGTCTTGAAAGGAAATGGATTTCACAAGTTGTGTTCTTTTAAAGCTATGTCACAATGGTCACTAAATAGCTATTTGTGTCATGAATGACTGCCTCCCAGGCTATGCCTCAGTCACCTTGTTCTTCGTGTATTGTCTGGGCCGCGCACCATGCCACTCACACAGTGAGTGCCGACTGCGAGTAATGCAATAAGATTCTAGAATTGCTGAACAAATGCTTGAATAACTGTAAGATGGTATTAGAGATACAAACCTTGTCTTACCTTGGGTAAAAAGCGTACGCTGATCCTGCTAGCAAATGAATGAGATCCTAGAATGTAAAATATATTTCAGGAAGGCTGAGTGAGGAGGGAGTGGCTCTCTTGGGGACAAAAGTTATTTCTAGTTCAAAGTTATTGTGACATTTGTGGAGCACATGACCTGTGACATTTCCTTCCAGGCTTCCCCGGCCTGCCTGCCTTTTCCTCATTTCAGTATTTATTGGCCTCACCTTCAGGGAAGTGGGGAATGAAGAAATGGCTCATTTTACTACTTGTTAGTGCTGTGAGTTGGGTCCAGGAGGGTAAAACTAATAGCTGAAAAAATCCTAAGGGTTTTCTAAAGGCTTACTTATTTGTCTTCTCATGAATAATTGAGAGCCATATATAGTTATAAAATCATATATAGTTATAAAAATTGTCAAGAAACCCACAACCCACTCTTGTCTCCTTGGAAATGTGGTATGGAAATGTGCAAGAAATTTATTTATTTATTACCTTATTTTAATGTTTATTGTGGAGACAGGGTCTCGCTGTGTTGCCCAGGCTGGTCTTGAACTCCTGGCCTCAAGCGATCCTCCCAGCCTCCCAAAGTGCTGGGATTACAGGTACACACCACCTTGCCCACACTAAAATTTTACTTTTGAGGCAGCATAGCTGTGATATTTATGATATTAGTGCCTCCAGTAGCAAACTCCTGTAGCCCTGGGGAGTTTGAAATTGGGATGACATTGGATGGAGGATGCAGGTGGTAGAGAACAAAGAAAGCTGAATTCCAAACATGTGCAGCCTCAATGCCCTGACCTTTGTGTCTCTCGCCGCAATGTACTAAAGGCCTCTGTTTCGTTTGTAAGCAATCAGTCACAGAGGAATAACCTCCCAAAGGTTTGTAGCAAGCATTCCTGGGGATCTGTTGGTAGCTCGGACAGAAGGCTGAGTGCCTGGAGTTGTTCACATCCGCGCTCTGCCCGCTGTCACACTGCCCTGAGGTAACAGGCAAGCTGCAAAGCAGCTTCCTTGGGTGGTGGCGCCTGCGTATGCAGCAGTGGAAATATATGGGCGGATAAAAAAAAAAAAAAAAAAAAAAAAAAAACCTCACTGATTCACATCAGGACCAAGAAGTAATGTGACTTTTCAGATTAGCAGATCGAAATCTGTTGCAGCCGCTCAGCATTTCTATTTCAAGCCTGGAGAACATCTCTCCAACTGTTTCTTTCTTCTTTCTCCACTCCGCTTCAGCCCTCAAAGCCCCTGCTGCTTTTTAGCTTTTTGGTTCCTCCTGTGCTGTAGAGTCCATTGCCTGAGGTTTCTTGATTTTTTTTTTTTTTTTTTTTTTTTATGCCGAGGTAAGAAGAATTGTCAAATCTGGTACTCCATTGTAGGCTAGACTCCACTGAAGACACGTCAGAGAAGCAAGGCTGGGGTTCCCATAAATCCTAGTTGAATGAGCGAGGGCATGAGTGGATGGGGAGACACTTAGGGAAGAGTAAAGCGCCAAAGAATAAAGCACAGCTTCTAGGGCGCTTCCCGCTGACAACCCTCGACTTTGCACACTGGCTCAAACACGGTGTGAAGAAAGTTTTCATTCCTGTGTGGTATGTAATTTTTGTACATTTCATATCATTAGACCACCAGATTCATGGAGCAGCTACTACCCGTAGACACTGCACTTGACCCTGAGGTTTCAGAGGTTAATAAGCTTTAGCTGCTGTCCCCAAGGGGCTCTCTGTCTGTGGAAGCTGTTTGCTTCGGACCTGCATCACTTGTAGAACGTAGAAAGGGCTCAACAAGTGTCTGAGAAAGGGAGTGAATGATGTTCATACAAAGAACAAAAGAACTGAAAGTGATTCAGCAGGTATGATTTGTATTTGGTGGACCTGGGTCCAGTGGTGCCGTGGAGGTGTGGGGAGCCATCCATTCATTCTGCCTCGGCCTGCCTTGCCCTGGTGGCATCTGTTTCAGGGACATGGGGCTGGGTTAAAGGAACATATACCTGACTCGTACAAGCATCCAGTGACCCTTCCGCTGAGCCCTGGCAGTGTTGGGGAGTGGGTGTTGCTAGTACTCTCTCCTCTTGGTGTAGATATTCCCAGATTTCTGGGGCTGCAGGATAGATGAGGAAGGGTTAACTCTAGGGCAGTGACAGCTGAATATACAGCATAAACAGCATTTGGGGATGAGATCACTTCTGTTTTGGGAACCTACAGGCAAACACAGTTGCATTTGTTCGTGTAATCATTGCCTTGTTTGAGGTTGTTTATGTTTAGAAATTCGTGCTGGAATATTTATCAGTTGGGGCACAGAAACCAACTCTGGCTACTGAAGCCAAAAAGGAATCCGCTATAGGCCATGGAGCCGTTCCCAGGATTGAGGGAAAAGCATGAATTGTACATGAACCTGGTCTCAAAAGGAAGTGGGGGCAATTCTGGGGTTCTAAATCCTGGGAAACTAAGGGATAGTCTTTTCAGGACTCACCTCAGGATGAATCAGGAGCTGTTTTCCATCCTGAAGTTTTTCCCTGGAGATTCAAATTCCTGGAAGAGCAAGTTGGCTGGGTCATTCTGCCCATCCCCTTAGGTCACTAAAGGAAGTCAGGTGTGAATGCTGGGAAGGCAGAAGCTGGCAGCTGTCCACCCTGACTGTGAAACGATATTTTCTTTCTCAGGCCTCCCTCTTCCTAATCTCTCCGGTCTATTTCCTTTGAAACAGGCTTTCAAGAGTAGTTTTGAGCTTTTAGAGCATTGCTTGGGGCTGTAGTGGACATGTTGGCAACTGCGACTGGAAGAAACCATGAGAACAGCATGGAGGCAACAGATGGAAAAATTTGAAGTTTCATTTAAATAATGATCTTAAAAAATATGTCCCTTTATCTCCTTATTCCAGATCATCTGGATGATATTAATACCACAAGCACCTATTCCTCTACTCATTCATTTTTAGTGCATTTGGATTTTCTGAAGCATTGGTCGGTCCTGAGTAGAAATTCATTAATTGTCATGGTCTAATGAGAAAAAATAGGCTTAATATAAAAATAATGCATCTGCGTCAAGTATAGGCCAAATGATATCACAGAGTGCTGTTTTTAGAAGAGAGAAAAATGTTCGGGAAATGGGGTCTTTATGTGGCACGTGGCAGCTCAAGCATGATGAATGCAAGGGAATCTGGGCCATTGCAGTCAGCACCATATTCAAATCGAAAGCAGCAACTTAGTTTCAGCAAAACAATATAATCCTTTACATGGCACTAATGTTATTTTGAGTTTTATTGGCTTTGCAGTTTTGGGTTAATTTGTGCATTTATTTTATAGTGGTATGAGACTACAAGCATATAAATCATTTTGTATTTCTATATATTTAAGTGAGTTATAATAAAAATAACTGGCAACCCTGGTGGTCCTTGAGGATTTTTTTTTTCTTTAAAAGGAAAGTACCTTATTCAAGTTTTAGAAATGCTAGCCTATGGGAGATATTTGCACCCTCTCTGACTCTACCGCTATGGGAGGAGACACAGGCTAGGCTTGGTCATGTGACTTGCTTTGGCCAGTGGGATATTATCTGACATGAAAGCAGAGACTTTATAAGAGCTTGTGGATTGGCTTGGCCCCTTGTACTCCTCTCTTTCTCTAGGAGAAGATAATGTTTCAAATGCTGTTGGTTCAAAGAGGATAACAGACGTGTAGAGCCTATCTGAATCCCAGCTCAGCCAACCTGGATCAGCTAAATTATAGCCAAACAACAGATCTGTGAGCAAGAAATAAATGTTTGTTGTTGTGTTAGACTGAGATTCTGTGGTTGTGTGACACACAGCATTGTTGTGGCAATAACTGACGGATATGGTCTAGCATGTTGATGAGGTGGCCACACCCTGGAGCATGTGAGCACAGGATTTACTGAGCACTTACCATATGCCAGTCATTGTGGTGGATGCTGAGGCTACAACAGTGAACAACAAAGACCAAGTCTCAGTCCTTAGGGGGCTTCCATTCTGGTGGGTGTTCAATAATTTTTGCTTGACTATTTATCTGATGAAAGCTTTATTTTTCCTTTTCTCAGAAAGGCAGACTACCTCTACTCTGACTTTTGTTGTTTGTTTTTGAGACAGCAGCTTGCTCTGCCACACAGGCTTGAGTGCAGTGGTGCAATCATAGCTCACTGTAACCTTGAACTCCTGGGCTCAAGGGATCTTCCCCTCTCAGCCTCTCCTGCCCTCAAGTGATCCTCCCACCTCAGCCTTTCAAAGTGTTGGGATTACAGGCGTGAGCCACTATGCCCAGCTAACTTTGACATTTTTGAAAAGTGAAACATATAGGTAGATGTGATCTTATCTACATATGGATTTTATATTTAACCAAAAAGTCAAGGAATAACTTGGCTAGTGATGTCACCATTATCATCAAAATTCCCTTTGTTAAGGCATTTGCTTCTCTTGACTCATGTCTAGAAATGTCTACAAAGAATATAAAAATAGATGAAAAAATAAGAACATCATCATTTTGTCTACCAATTTTGCTCGTGGTTGATTTTGCTTTATACAAAGTTTTGACTGGGTTCCATAACTAAAAATAATCTCCCTGTGTACGTGAAATTTCACCAGGGTAGATGCGCTTGTATTTATGCACGGCTGAAAATTCTGCCGAGTATGGAGGTCTGTGGCGGCTGGGCTGGAATGAAAACACAGTCCTGGGAGGGGATTTGAATGTAATGTTGAATACATTTAAAAATATTATTCAAATGACTGCAAAAGTTCATTTTTATGAATTTAGGACTATTGGGAATCAGCAGCAAAATTTCACATTTCTTGTTTCATGGAGAGCAGGGCTGAAATGCAGCTGCATATATTATATTCAGCTCTCGGAGGCCTTAAAGCAGCAAAGCCCATTTCAGATTTAACTTGAAGGAGTTGTCTAGGCCAGCGCTGGGTAGCTAGTAATAAATAGCAGGCAGTTTTGAAAAATAATCTGTTGCACTCTGGAATGTGGTGAAATTTGGAATATTTTTGCTTTGGTGACCAGCTCCCTTTTGTTTAGGTCCCAATGTCAGTGGTCCAGGGGGGTGGGGTGGGGTAACCCTATGGACACAGTCATGAAGTACTTGGATGTCCATCAGAGCCATAAAAGAGATTTATCCATTCATCCTGGGGACTCCTTCCTATAAGTGGGTATCTGTAGTTCTCAGAGAGAATCTGATGCTTTCTCCCTGCTCATTCTGCAGATGGTCATTCTGTAGAGACTCAGCTTGACTCACTGTAGTCTTCTGGATGGGATTTCTTGTTCTTTCTCCAGATCCTCTGCTTTATCTCACTGAGTTTTCACTTTTGGGGAGGGGAGAAAGGAGTAGATTGTTTGGGTGTGGGATGTGTTGTCGGGGCAGGAGTCTCGGACATCTCTAAGTCTGAAAGAGCACGATCAAGCTAAATCGTGGAAAATGAGGAAAAGTGGCTTTTGTCGCTTTGTTTCCAGATGTAAATAACACTGCCAAGCCACGCAGAGTTGGAAGAGAATTTTAGGTATATTTTGGAAATGTTAACCATATTGTTTCACCTTGTCCTCATTCTTTTTGCTGCTTTCCCACTTGCTTAGAAACAATGTTTTACTTCTGGTAAAGAAGTTAATGTTTTTGTTTTTTTTGGTTTGAGTTAAGCCTGAAGTACTCGGGACACAGATGACTGATTGTAATGCAATCTTGTCAGATCTGCCCTCAAATCTGTTGAATTTTCCATACTTGTCTGACAGTCCTGTGCTTCCCAGGCCCACATGCTGTGGCTGATCTGTTTTAATCATCAAGCTCTGGGGTTCAGTCAAGGGAGAGGTGTTGCCATTGTCAATGGAAAAGAATAAGCATTGGGAAACCTGAAGCTAAATGAGGGTCTGGTTCCATCAGAAATAGTTCTGGGTGGTCAGGGAAAGGAGGAAGGAAATTAGTATTTACCTAATCCTACCTCACCCAGCCAGTGCCTGGACTCAGAAGTGAGGTCTCAGACTGGTTGTCCAGAGAAGCCAGAAGTGGTCAGAACCAGAGATCCAGGGTGATCTATGACCTAGAACATTGGTTTTCAAAGTGTGTTCTCTAACCAGCATCGTCTGTATCACTGGAACTTGTCAGAAATACAACTTGAGGCCAGGCGTGGTGGCTCATGCCTGTAATCCCAGCATTTTGGGAGGCCAAGGTGGGCAGATCACAAGGTCAGGAGATCGAGACCATCCTGGCTAACACAGTGAAACACTGTCTCTACCAAAAATACAAAAAAAAAATTGGCTGGGCGTGGTGGCACATGCCTGTAGTTCCAGCTACTCGGGAGGCTGAGGCAGGAGGATCACTTGAACCTGGGAGGCGGAGCTTGCAGTGAGCCGAGATTGTGCCACTGCACTCCAGCCTGGGTGACAGAGCGAGATTCCATCTCAAACAAACAAACAAACAAACAAACACCAAAAAATACCACAAAACTTCATGGCCCTACTCCAGACCTGCTGCATCAGACACTCTGAGGGTAGACCCCCTGGCAGCTGGGTTTTACCAGGCCCTCTGGTGGATCCTGATGCCTGCAAAGTTGGAGAACCACAGTCCTATCTTTAGATAGTTAAAGGGCACTAAGAACCCCAAAATCTGTCACTTAAGACTGGGACAGGGAGTGGGGTGTTCAGGTCTCACCAAAGAAAAGAAGACTTTTCCCTTCCTACCTAATAGTTAACAAACTTAGCAGATAATTCTTATGAGATCATTAAACACTCAATCTTTTTCTTTCCTAAATGGTACTGTAGCATAGCAGTGATTCATGGAATATTATAAACCTAGAAAAATGAGTATTCGGATCCTATTTTGATATTTTACAAATGGTTTTACATGTTTATAGCCTGATTTCATTTCTGTTTGCCTTGACTTCTTTTAGAATTCCAGTCTGTAACTAGAAGTGTTATAAACATCCTTTCATCCATTTGTTCGTTCAGATATCAGGGACTGCCTGCTATGTGTTAGACCCTGAACTTAGATGAGAACACATGGTCTTTGCTATTAAAGATACATAGTATAGGGAGATGATGGAGTTCTGTTTATAATAATAATCACAATATACCCACTTGAGGTGAATATTTGAAGATTTGGAAGCAAAGAGGATGGAGTAGCCCATCAAAGAACCTTACAAGAGGATGTCCTTGGAAAGTCCTCATGGAGAAGATGATATTTGAGGAACAGAAGGGAATGAAACATTTACCATGTAGTAGAGGTAGGAGAGAATGTTCTAGGTAGAGGGGAATACATATGGAACTATATTTGCTGTAACAAAGTACCACAAACTTGGTAGATTAAACAATACAAATTTATAACTGTAGATCAAAAGTCTGACGTGGGTCTCATTGGGCTAAAATCAAGGTGTTGGCAGAGTGCATTTCTTTCTGGAGGCTTTAGGGGACAATCAATTTTTGTGCCTTTTGCAGCCAAGAAAGGCCATCTGCATTCCTTTCCTTGTAGCCCTCTGCTTCATCTTCAAAGATAGTAACGGTGGACAGAGTGCTTCTCGCACTGCCGTTTGTTTGGTTTTCTGGACTCATGTGATTAGGTTGGACCACCCTGAAAAACCTATGATAATCTGCCCATCTCAAGGTCATTTATCTTAAGTATATCTGCAAAGTCCTTTTTTGCCATGGGGAGAAATATACTCACAATGTTCTGAGAATTAGACCATGGGGCATCTGCAGGCCATTATTCTGCAGCCACCATGGATGCCTGAGAGTGTAGACTGTTTTAGAAAGAAAAAGAAAGCCCAGTGTAACTGTGCCAAGGCCAACAGTGAGGGAGAGTGCTGCTGAGAAATGGAAATGGTGTGTGGCAAAATGGAACAGGTGACGCTCTCAGCAGAGGTCCGAATTTTAAAAATATCAGTGGCTGACTTAATTCAGTTGATTATTTTAAAGAAGCAATTTCTTTCTTTGTGGGGGAAAAATGAATGGCGCCCAGAGGGACAGGTATAGGTAAGTAGAAAACATTCCGTTTCTTCTTTTTCTAGTTTTTCTTATTTTATTTATCTGTCTAACTCACTGATCCAGAAATTTATTGGGTAAGCCACTGTGAATGACAGGAGTTTGGGTGCAATAGATATGCCTTTCAATAAAAAACTAGTCATTGAATTGCTATAGTAAAAAACTTTATATTCACATTGCCTGAGGGGTGCATTCGTGCAGTAAAATAATGGTAAATCTTGCTCACCTTCCTTTCTAACCGTGTTGTTTGACCTGTGTTCTCATTCTTTTAGCTGCTTTCCCAGTTAAAGATGGCACATCATAAAAGGAGACCTTGCTGGCTATTTTAAATCTCCTAACATTTAAATCTCTCAGCTGGAAAATTATCTTCCTTAGTACTCTGGAATGCATCTTCAAATGTTCATCAGCTGATATTTATTGAATACTTTCTGTGAGCAATAGGGACTTTAAATTGACTGTAACCTACACACCCTTTTCTGATCCAATCTCCAGCAAATATTTTATTGTATTAAAAGCTCAGACTCTAAGAGCTTAGTATTCAAGTGCTTCATGCCTCAAAACTACCTTGATTATTGTTATTCAAAATTTTTTTTCCTTAAAGGTTCACCCCTGGGAAAGGATAAGAGGAAAGGAAAGTTAGGCAGTGAATGTAAGCTGGATCTGAGAGATAAATGTGGAGAGTGTGGAATTAAAAGAAGTAATTTTAACCCAAACTGGGAAGAGTAGTAAATCATATGGTCACGTTGTGAAAGCATGGGCTTTGGAAGAAGGCTGACTTGAATTTAAATCCTAGCTCATCAAGGCAGGTGGAAATCTAAAATGAAACAGTTATTTTTCAGTAGAGACTGGAGCATGAAAATTTTAGCAACATATATTTCTATCAGGAAAACTATAAAATATAGCCAAACGTGCCCAGAAACAACTTCTATTAAATATCTGGTTGTGCATTGCAAATCTTCTTTGGTATACTCACAGATGCTGAGGTCGTAAGTTGAAGAAGTCTATAAATAGCACTCTTCTTTCCTGCTTGAGTTTAAAACTAATTAAGAAAGAGATACAGGAGTCAGACTGATGAGAAATATCTATCTGTCTGTCTGTCTATCTATCTATCTATCTATCTATCTATCTATCTATCTATCTACATGTACGTGTGTGTGTGTGTGTGTGTGTGTGTGTGTGAACTAGCCAAGTAGAAGGGAGAATGTTCTAGGCAGAAGGAAAACCATGTGCGAAGGCCCAGAGGCAAGGGGGAGCATGTAGAGTAGAGAAATTACAGACTTTTTGGTGTGGCTTAACATGAGGTACCCACAAATGAGGCCAGAGGAGTAAGCAAGGGCAGATTACAAAAGGCTTTGTAGGTCACTTTAAGAGTTTTCACTTGATCATAGGGTTGTTAGGAATGTTTGAGGGACAGCTGTCAGGACTCTTGGTGAAATCCTTGTAGCAGTTACTGTCAGACTCCACTTTCTTCTCAATAAATGCAGAGGTTGTATCTCTAACATACTATAAGCACTTGAAGTGATGGCTGCATAGCCTGTGGTCTTGTTTCTCAGCATGAGTACTCGATGATGTAAATCCTGTCTTCATCCAGTGTTTAAGAAATAGAGTGAAGTCCTGAGCCATGAGAATTGCTTACTAACTGAGGTGCTCCAGCTCGAGTGCCTGGACTCGAGAGCCGTAGGTGTACGGCATTAGGCTTCTTTCTCTAAAGAGACTTTAAGTCTCATCAACTAGGATGGGACAATGGAACAAGTCTTTGGTCAGATAGAGAGGGAGGATGAAGGTGTGGTAGCTCCTTGTGATTTCTCTCAGCTCAGGAAACCTGTGGCCAAGATGGAGGACTCTAGTCCATGGGACAGCCTGGCATCCTCACCATGACCAGCCAGCTCCATGGGGAGACTCTGGATGGTTTATTCAGTTGTTCAATTGTGTATCCACCCATTCCTTCAAAAATACACTGACTGCATTTACTGACTATTACTATTGAAATATAGGTGTGCAAGGGTCTGTAATGAACATTGAGGAAGGCATATATTATCACCGTTTTGCAGATCTGAAAGCTGGCACCCAAAGAAACCAGGTGACTTCCTCATATCTTGTGGCTCTTTAAAAGGGCAGGCTCAAAGTTCTGACTTGAGTTTTCTTCTCCCTAAAGCTCAGGCGCTTAAAACACACACATAAACAAATAAGCAAAAACAAACATAAGCCCCATTGTTCTTAATAGAGAAGGTACACAAATTCTTTCTCAAAAATTGAGAAAATAATGCAGTTAAATCATTCCATATGTCTTATGATATTATTTTGCCTTTTGGACAATTTCTAAGATGTGGAATTGTTTAGTTCAAAAGTATAGAAAATGTTAAAGCTTTACAAATGAATCTGGCAGACTGACCTCTGGAAGAGTGCCAAGTTACCTGCCAGAAATTCATGTTCTTCATTATACGACACTCTAAGAGATCACTGAGGATGTAATGAAACATACCTCTCGGTGTTTGTTTTGTGCCAACCATGAGCTCCCTGTGATGAATTTGAAGGGCTCTGTTTTGATCTACAGTAGGGGGCAGGAAAAATGAGGCTTTAAAAGTAGTTTAGTTCATCAAGACCCAGTAGGAAATAAAAAGAACACAATAAGAAAGCTGAGGAAGAAATTTGATTTCAGTTTACTTCTGTTGCAATCAACTGTTCATTGTGAAATTTCACATAGTCGTGTGTTGTGTGTTTAAGAATGAGAGTGGTCCTCTTACCAACTGCCTAATGACTGACAAATATCCACCATTTGTTAATTTGGTGGAAAAAGAGTAAATCAAGCTATGTCTGAGTCAATGGACTATTCAACAGAACCGGCTGGTTCCATCCAAAGGGCTCATTTGGCACCACCATATGCAGGGTAGAAGTGCTAGAAACAAGGCAGGCATTTTATGTGGCAAGTTGCTTAAAATAAAAACAGTGAAACGTATAGTTTTATGTCCTTATTCATAGCTAATATTTGTATTTGTCAAGCACTTATATGAAGACACTGTTCTAGCGGCTTTCTTCTCTTTATGTCGTGAATGTAGGCTTTTTGCTCTGGCTGTGAGGACAACAGGCCATTTTTGGGTGGCTGGTAAGCAGGAGCAGTGACTGCTCCTCCCAAGGCAATGGAGTCCCAAAGTGCTAGGCATGGCCCCCACCGGCTTCTTTTTTTTTTTTTTTTAAACATATCATGAATGAATATGACTTAGGTCTCTCTCTCATTCTTGAATGATTTGAGATAGATTTGAAATTGTCTCACTTAGTGGCATCTTTGTGTAAATGCACTTGGCAATCATTTTGGTCCACTCGGCAGATTCCCAGTGGGTTTGGCTCTGCAGTCCTTCCAGGTTGTTCTTCTGAGGCCAGGTCACAGGATGAGTGACCTGGATATTGACATATTGCTCCTCACAGCGACTGCAACATCTCTACTCCCAGCGGCAGCCTGAGAGAGCACCCTCTGTCTACATCTCATCGACACTGGGTGAATTTTAAGAATACCCCCCACTGCCCGATCTGATGGTTCTGGAGGGGACTTGTATTAGTCAGTGTTTTTCAGAGAAACAGAATCAATAATATGTGTGAGTGGATACAGAGACAGAGATAGAAATATAGAGATAGAGATATAGAGATAAAGATAGAGCTTATCTATCATCTATGAATATATATCATCCTATCTATCTATCTATCTATCTATCTATCTATCTATCTATCTATCTATTGGAAGAGAAAGAGAGAGACATATCACATGGATCCTGGCAAGTCTGAGATCTGTAGGGCAGACCAGCAGTCTGGAGACCCAGAGAAGAGCTGATGTTGCTAAAGTCTAAAGGCGGTCTGAATTCTTTCTTGGGGGACCTCAATCTTTTCTGCCTAAGGAGTTCAACTAATTGGACAAGGCTCATCCAAATTATCTTGTTTAGTTATTTATTTTTATATATTTAAGGGGTACAGGTGCAAGTTTCTTACATGAATATACTGTGTAGTGGTGAAGTTGGCCACCCACATTATCGAGGGTAATCTGCTTTACTGTAATTCTACAGATTTAAAAAGCTAATCCCATCCAAAAAATACCTTTACAGTGACATCTAGACCGGTATTTGACCAAATATCTGGGTATGGTGGCCTCGCCAAGTTAATATGTAAAATTAACCATCAAGGGACATTATTCATTTTGTAAACCTCCCTGCCTCTGAGACAATGGCTTGCACATGGTAATCATGTTCAGTGCATGTGTTTCTGACTCAACGTGTGAGTGAATGACTGAAAGAAAGATCTGACTCTGCTTCTATCTTAGTTCTTTACCTGTATGGGATGCCATGAGGGTCAATGAGGAAAATCACAGTTGACATGTTCTACTATGTTAGAAAGAAAGATGTAAAGCGTTTCAAATTGTGTAAGGATCACATATGGATAGAATTGGGAGAGCATTCAATTTGTATGTGAATAAAGAGTTAAGCTTTTTTGTGCATAGTTGGGTAGCTTCCTTATATATATTTTATCTAAATTGGCAAATCAATTTTAAGACTGAGAGTCCTTAAAAATATGCATTTGTGTGTCAGTAAAAGTAAAGTATAAATACATAAAAAATGAGAGGCCATTGCAATCCTAAAAGATTACTGATTCAAAGTCAAAGAGAAACAACATCTAACTCCTCTGGTATATGTTACTGTTACTAGGTGGTTAACATTGCCAGCTCTGGAGCTGAATTGTCTGGGATTCTGGCTCCACTGTGTATTAGCTTCATGTCTCGGTTTTCTCCACTGTAAAATGAGAATAACAATGATCAGCCTCACAAAGCTGCTGTGAGGATTAAATGCATCACACATGGAAAATGCTGCATCCAGTACCTGACGTATGGTAAATGGTCGAGCAGTGTTACTCATAGCACCTCTCTCCCTACTTAACTGCTTTTACAGTCAGTTAAGAATAGAAATTACATTTTTAAATATTCCAATTAAAAATATTTCCTATTTAAATCTATATTTAAAATACCGAATACATATTTAATATTAGTGTTTACTATTTAAACATCTCTTAATGTTGAGAGGACATATTAAATTAGATATTAAAGAAATCAAGATTTCTTCATTAGGTTTGAATTTCATAAGACATGAAATGAGATTATGATATATGGTGAATTTTTAAACATACATACAACGAGTTTCTGGGCATATTGCTGTTTATATTTGCAAATTGGGAGCTTCTCCTTGTAGGATTCTATAGTTCACTCCAGTAGAAGGATCTGGCTCCTGTTTATGTGTGACTATGAAATGTTTTGAGATTTCTTTCAGGGCAAACTCTGGCCTGTGGGCTCAGTTTGGCCCAATACTTGTTTTTATATGACCCTCAGGCTAAGAATGGTTTTAACGTTTTTAAACGGCTGGGAAAAACATCAAAAGATGGATAATGTTTCATGATACATAAAAATTACATGAAATTTAAATTTCAGTGTCCATAAATGAAATTTGGCGGGAACACAGCCACACTGATTCGTTTGTGTCTTCTCTGTGGCTGTTTTTGTGCTACAACTACAGAGCTGAGTAATTTCAACAGGCTCAGAATGGCCTGCAAAGCCTAAAATATTTACTCTCTGGCCTTGAGGAGAAAAGTTGGCCAATTTCATGCCTGTTTCATTTCAAATGTGGGAAAGCAAAGCTGAAGCGGTGAGATTCAGCTTTGTCCGTTTTGGAAACTGTTACCAGGTAGGGGAAGAGATGGAAGTCTTTAAGGAAAATAAAGTTCCTGAATTATGTGTGGATTTAACCACTTCAAGCTCTCCTTACCTTCCAAGATAACACAAGTGAGAATACTTTTGAGAGGGAGAAGTCCTCTATGGCAGAAAGCCTGATGCCTTCAGAGTTGACACCAAAACGTTGTCATGGCAGGTGGGTCTGCTGTCCAGGCAGTCGAGAGGGAGCCTGTGAATGGAGTTCTGTAATGTGTGATTTTCATGAGGTCCTAATGCATTAGATAAAATGTGCCTAACCCAGTGGGGGGTTTTTCCTTTGGATTTCCATACTCTTAGGATATAGTATTTTCAACTGTGTCATCAAGATTGATCTGCTGCAATTACTGAGATCTGCAGCACATGTTATCAACACATTGGAAGAACTAAGAAGCCTTTTCTTAAAAACTAAAAAAAAAAAAAAAATTATCTTAAGCTGCCAACCATGAAATGCTTTAAAAATAGTTCTTTGTATAACTTCATAAAGTGCTTCTGAGAGATTCTTCCCATTTACCTGGTGTTGATAAAAACCCAAAGAACATTAAATTCGGTTTCTTTGCAGATAGAAAAAGTCTGGTGGGTTTCATTCTCTGGGCAGGTCGCAGTTTGGAATTGTGCATTCTTCTGCCCATTTGAAGTTCTATTTTAGTTTTTGTTGAAATTTCTCTTTCAGCATAGTTCCTTGTTATTGTTCAGAATGAATACCCTAGAGGAATATCTTCCAGAAGTCTTGTGTTTTAAACATACTGAAGTAATGAAACGTGATAACTTGGCGCACTGTAGTTTGGATTTTGCATAGCACACTATGATTTTGGACTTCTGTGTTCTGATAGCTTAGTCATGAGCTGAAAGGGCTCAAAGCTATTGCCCTTCAAAGTACAGTGCTGCTGAATAACCCAAATGTCAGCCCTGCAACACTGGAAAAGCAGCAGCAGCTGAATTAGCAGAATGCATTTGAGATGCATCCATGTAAATGAGTTTGAGATTCATCCGTTCACCTTTTATAAACCAGTTGACAAAAGAAAGAATAATTTTGCAGAAAAGGCAGTTTTATATTTTTATAACAATGAAAAAAATGAGTAAAAGGTTTTAAGAACAATTGAGATGACTAGGTAAATTGACAAGATTAGAAACTGTGAGAATTGCTTTGGGGAGTGCAAAGGCTACTGTGGTCCAGCCACACCGAGCTCTCATAAGTACCATGTACGGAGACCTGTCCATGTCCTTTCCACACATTAGCTCATTGATCCTCACCATTGCATTCCAGGCAGGAGTTACTAGCTGCATTTTGTAAATAGAACTTCAGGCACTAAGAGGTTAAACAACTTGCTTAGGGTCACACTGGTGCTAGGAGTAGAGACAGGATCCAAACCTAGCACCTGGCTCCAGAAAATCAGTCAGGCTAACTGAAATTTACAAGCAGGTCAAAACAAGACTGGGAAGAAAGGACACTTTTGGGGGTTGAGAGACAGGGCAGAGAGAGTTGGCTTGGACCTCACATTCAGGCTTTGGACATTTCTTCCAAATGAGAGTATATAAACACGTGTGACATTTTTTGGGTGATTTTATATAAAAATTACTTTGCATATATGTTGTATATATAGCATATACTATATATTTTGGTATATATAGCATATATAAAATTATATTTACAAAAATATATAGTATATGCTATATATACAAACATAATTGATAGAATATATTATATATACAAATGTATAATGTATGATATTTAAAGTATATACTATATTAAAAATATAAATGTAGTATAATTTTTGTCATCTTTTTAGTGTTTTTAATAAAATGAGACCCTAAAAAAATTGGAAGTGCTGCATTTCTGTCTTCCCCTGAGAGGTCCTATAACATATTATTGAAGTAATATCACTATTTAATACATAGAATCAATAAAAACCTTGCATAATGGGTAGTTATTTCACTTTTTAGTATTTCACCTTGCAGTATCAATTACATAACATTAACTCTGTTCATTTAAAATATTCCAAAATAAATATATGACTATGTCCTGATTGTTTTACTCAAAAATGAGATTATTAAGAGAATGAAAAGACAAGTTATAGATGTGGAGAAATCTTTGAAAAACACTTATTTGATCAAGGACTCATATCCAAAATCTACAAAGAATTTTTAGAACTCAACGATAAGAAAACAGCTCAGTTTTTAAAAAATGGGCAAAAGGTCTGAAAAGATACCTCACCAAAGAAGATATATAGATGGCAACCATGGAAAGATGGTTAGCATAATCTCTCATTACGGACTGTAGATTAAAACAGCAATGAGATACCACTACACATCTACAATTCAGTATGCGGACACCAACCAAATGCTGGTGAGGATGTGGAACAACATGAACTCTCATTCATTTCTGGTGGGAATGCAAAATAGTACAGCCACTTTGGAAGACAGGATGCTTGTTTCTTACTTACAAAACTAAATATACTCAAACCATTTAATCTAGCGATTATATTTCTTGGTATTTGCCCAAATGAATCGAAAACTGAAGTATATTAAAACACCTGCTCGTGAATGTTTACAGCAACTTTACTTATACCTGACAAAACTTGGAAGCAACCAAGATGTCCTTCAGTAGATGAATGAATAACCGATGATACATCATACAATGGAATATTTTTTTCAGCGATAAAAGGAAGTGAGCTATCAAGCCATGAAAAGACATAGAGGAAACTTAAATGCATGCCATTGTCCCTCGGTATCCATGGGGGATTGGATCCATGCGGTTGGCCCTTTGGAATCTGTGCATGTGGAAAGTTGCCTCTTTCACTCTGCATCCTCGGATTTCATGTCCCTTAAGACTGTTTATTTTTTCAGATGTTGGTTGAAATTGCAGATGTGGAACTGTGGATATAGATGGCTACTGGCTGTGGGATCCTGAGTGATTTACCTCCGTGTTTTTCATCTCTAAAATGGAGGAAAAGGCCAAACCTACCATTAATAGATCTGTGAGGATTAAATTAAGATACATAAAGTGCCTCACATATGATAAGCAGACAAATTATAAACTTTTACTTTTCTCTTCCAATGGAATTGGAGGAGCATTAAGGCTGTTACAGGCTTTGCACTCCTTATCCTAACTCTTCCACCACCACCAGTTTAAGTAGTAAGGAAAAGTTGAGTTAGAGGCAGCTGTGTACTGAAGGGTAAGAGGCAACTAAGTCTTTAGTTCTGTTTGACCTGGTTAAAACAAGGCACCTCCCCTTACAGAGTCCCCATAGAAGTCATTGTTTCGAAGTAGAAGTGTGTGCGTGTATTTTTTGGCGCTTATTTCTCTTCTTCAAATAGAAGAAAGTACATAAGGAGGCAAAACCCACAAACAAATTCAAAACATTTAATGAAACCTCTGACACACACATATATACATGTCATGTATACACAGCAATTCAGCTCAACTGCAGGTAAATGAAAACATGCAGTTCTCCCCTATAGATATTTCCCATGTTGGCTGAAACAGTCTGCTCATAGCCAAGTGGCCACTTGTGTTATTTACTCTTCTCCTGTTCTGCTGGCGAAGAAGGCTGTGAACCCCGCTTCCAGTCCAGAGAAAGAGTCTCTGAGTGGTCAGCAGCAACAGTACACACAAGAGACCATTCCCCAGGGACCCGTCAGGGAAGCCACATCTGAGTTAGTGCTGGATGAACAAAGGGACACTAATATGCTATCAAAAGGTGAGTCTTGGGCTAATAGAACTTCTCAGAGAATTGCCTTTACTGAGTTATATTTTCCTGCAATATTGCCTGCTTTTATGGAGGAAGAGAGAGACAGGAATTACTTGAGCAATCCTGTATCTTTGGTGAAGCCTGCACACCAATTTGATTGATATCTTGGTCAAGAAATAAATAACAACAGATGCTGTGTATAACTTAAAGCCCCAGTATTTTTAGTCTTTAGTTAATTAATTATATTTTTATTTTTTGCCTTAGGTGGAAAGCTTTAATCAATCTTCTAACTCAGAAATTTGGTGCTTAGAGACCTTTCTTCTATCATTTTTTTCCCTAAGTGATCTCTATTCTTTATGATCCTTAAATGTCTTAAGCACAATCTAGTCTATGAGCCCTTCAAACCCTCTCAAAAGCTGGTAAGAATAAATCTTAAGTAAATGTAAAAATAGTGTCATATCCCCAAGTGGGCAGAGACTCTCCAAACCTCTTGATCTCAACCCTTTTATTTAAATCACAGAGACATTTGGTTTTAGAACTGGAGGGTTCCTGTATTACAGATTTTTTCCTGAAAAAAATGGGAAGAATAATAATAGTACCTACTGGGCAAGATTGTCAGAAGAAGTAAATTACATAAAGTGTATATAAAAGGCTTGGGCTAATGCTTGATCCCTGATAAATGCTCAATAAATGGCACCTTTTATTGTAATTTTCTTTCACCAGGATCGTTAGCATGTTCTATTATAAATGCTCTAGGTCTGCAGTAATAAAGTAGCTGCAGGGCCCATGTGACTATTTAAATTTAAATTAACTAGGATAAAACAAAGGTTAAATTTCAGTTTCTCAGTTGCTTTAGCCACATTTCAAGGGCTCAATACCACACATGGCTAGTGGCTACCATACCAGGCAGTGAAAACATAGAACCTTTTCATCATCACAGGAAGCTTTCATGGACAGTGCTGCTCTAGAGTATATCAACGGCATTGGAAATTCATAAGCCAAGAGTGTCTTTCAAATATCAGCTAATTAATGAACTAATATCATGTCAGATATCACCTCTATAACATTTAAAAATACTTATTGTGCTATTATGAATAGTGCTGCAATGAAGATGAAATCAACCTAAGTGCCCATCAATGACAGATTGGATAAAGAAAATGCAGTACGTATACACCATGGAATACTATGCAGCCATAAAAAAGAATGAGATCGTGTCTTTTGCAGGAACACCAATGCTACTATTATTCTTAGCAAACTAATGCAGGAACAGAAAACCAAATACTACATGTTCTCACTTACAAGTGGAAGCTAAAAGATAAGAACCTATGAACACAAAGAAGGAAACAACAGACACTGGATTCTATTTGAGGGTGGAGGATGGGAGGAGGGAGAGGAGCAGAAAAGGTAACTGTTGGGTACTGGGCTTAACACCTGGGTGATGAAATAACGTGTACAACAAACCCTCAGGACATGAGTTTATTTTTGTAACAACTATGTAACAAACCTTCGTATGTACCCCCTGAACCTAAAATAAAAGTTTAAAAAAAAAAAAAGGGAAAAAAACTCATTGTGAGCCAGGCATGGTGGCTCACGCCTGTAATCCCAGTACTTTGGGAGGCTGAGATGGGCAGATTGCTTGAGTTGGATGGCAAACCCCATCTCTACAAAAAATACAAAAATTAGCTGGGCATAGTGGAGCACACCTGTAGTCCCAGCTACTTGAGAGACTGAGGCGGGAGGATCACTTGAGCCTGGGAGGCTGAGGTTGCAGTAAGCTGAGATCTCACCACTGGACTTCAGCCTGGGTGACAGAGTGAGACCCCATCTTAAAAATAAAAATAAAAATACTAATTGTGAGATGAATTAAGATAAACCTATAATAATAAAAAATGACTAGAAGATTAGATGTTTATCTAGCTGGTAAAATTAATTGGGTGAAAGAAAATTACAATGCATTGCTATTGCTTTCCCAATTTGTAAAAGTGGTCTAAGAATATGCATGGAGAGTACATACATGAGCATGAATGTCTGATTCTGCCAGAGAAGCTTAAACATATATGGAATTGTGAGATACAGTAAAGGAAAGGAAAACCTGGCATCATCTTGGCAACAGGCTGAGTTTTTTTCTACGGGGACCCTGGGACCTCTAGATGCCCTGGCCTGGTACGGTAGCCAGTAGCTGTGTGTGGTATTGAGCCCTTGAAATGTGGCTAAAGCAACTGAGAAACTGAAATTTCAGCTTTATCTGAATTAATTTAAATGTAAATAGTCACATGGGCCCTGCAGCTACTTTATTACTACATACCTAGAGCATCTGTAATAGAACATGCTAACGATCCTGGTGAAAGAAAATTACAATAAAAGGTGCCATTTATTGAGCATTTATCAGGGACCAAGCCTTAGCCCAAGGACCTGGGAGAGTTTATCATATATTGCTCTCAACTGGTGAAGGGGAGTTTATAGATATTTGGTGCAATTTCAGGGCACATCCAGCCAACAATGAATTACATTAATGTAATTGGTGAACAGTAAACTGTGATCTGTAAAAGCAAAATGAACAACTGCTGCTTATTTACAGTGTACATGGAATAATTTTTATCACATGCTAAATTATTTTGGGGAATGTATTATCTAATTAGAAAGTTATCTTAACATTTGGATTCTAGTTTAGTGATTACTGCTTTATGGGTTCAATAAACATTGGTGAACTTTGTCTTTGAGTTTTAGAAATGGTTGGCAGAAATGACGCAACATGGCATTGTTTAAATGGTGGGTGGTAACCAATTAGTGATTATGGAATCAGTTTAGTGGGTCATGACCAACATTTAAAAAATGAAATGGAGTGAATAGAATGGAAAATACATTGCATGTATCAAGGGAAAATATTGTGTTATAAAATATCTACTTTAAATATATATGTAAGGGCATACAGAGTCACAATGAATTTTTTTATTCCATGGATTGTGGTAAAAACATGTTTAAAAGTGACTGATATAGAGGAAATTCGAGTACCAATTGGTTAGTTGAACCCCGTGTTGGTGATGATAATGACGATGATGACAAAAACAGCTACAGTTTGACTGTTTACCATAAACCAGTACTTTTTTCTTTTTTTAAACACAAATTTTTTTTTTTATTTGGAAAATGCTTTATATAATTCAGTTATATAATAAAGAAAATATGTAAGCATTTTCTAATTTCATTTTCATAAGCAGCCGGTATGGTAGGCACATAACATTCCCAGTCTATTTGTGAGCTATGTGCATTTCAGTGAGGTTAAAGTGCAGTTCCCAAGGTCACACAGCTGGTAGGAGTTGAGATGTGATTTGAACTGACTCTGCCTCTAGGGTTAATGGACTAGTTATACTTTAAGACCCTGTAGAACAAGGCAGTTCTCAACTGCTTGATCACTGCTTACTGACACTGTCATAGAGCATGGCAAGAAGAAATGAAACTAAACTTGATTCCTTCTTGTTATGGGCCCCATGGCAGAAGTCTCATGGCAGCGGTGCATTACTGTAGAAAGCCCTGGGTTTAGAAATAGACTTTTAGGTTTGAGTGTGATGTTGAGCAGTTGTTAACCTTTTTAGTCTTGATTTTCTTCTTGATTTCCTTTATTCTTTTTTTGTAGAGCTATTGTCCAGTCAGGGGCTAGTGCACTTAAATGCACCTACTGTGTACTTCCCATGTACTAATGCATTGAATCCTCACGGGACTCCACCTAGTGGTCCTGCTAGCATCCCTGTTCTACTGGTGTCCAAACTGAAGCCCGGAGAGGACCAGTAACTTGCCCAAGTGCACACAGGTACCATGGAATTCATCTCATGTAGACCTGCTCCTGAGCTATGCTCTTAGCTATATGCTCTTAACTGTGGCACAAACAAGATCATCCCGAAATGTTAAAGGAGTTCTTCAAGTTTCCCCCTCAGGTCTTTGGACACCTCTCTGAATCCCTTCTGACTCTCCATGGAAGTGCTTCCTAGCTTGCAGAAATGTCCACTCAATAGTGTCATACCATCTCTCTTCTTGCCTGCTTACTCCATTTGTGGAATGAAATATGGCCTCATCCTTCTCATGCCCGTAGAAGTTATGCTAAGGTTTCCCTCAGCCCAGAGAAGCAGTTTCCCAAATATGCCTCTCTTCCTAAACCCATTTTGGTGTGTCCTCATATTCCCTAGCAAGGATTAACTGTTTTTATTTGCTTATTCGTAAATAATAACTTTACAGCATCTCCAATTATCTTTCTGAATTCCTCTTCTGTTTCTTCCAGTCTTTGTTAGGCTTAAATTTATCAGACTTAAATTCTCAAAAAAGAACTTTTTAAAAATAATCCATGTAGTAATGTTTCAAGTGTTGTTTTAACATATTCTGCTTAAAATGAAGGTCATCACTGGCTGCAAGTAAGTGAACATATGTTAAAATTTCATGTGTTGGTGCTCAGAGTTCTGATACCATTTGAATTTCAACAATTTGAGGCAAACTAGAGTCTTTGAACAAATGCTCAAATTATTTTTCTTCCTAGTAAGAATGTAACCAGAGTCCTTGTCCCAGGACTTAGGCTATCTTCTTTCTGGCTTGGCTTTTACTTCAGGTAGGGAGAGGGAAGCAAAGAAAATGGGCAGTGGTGTAATTTTCTCCTTCCAAGCCCCCTAACGCCAGCCTGACTTAACACAACACATACAGCTAATGCTGCTGCTTCTGCTGCTGCTTCCCCTCTCCCTCCCCCCTCCCCTACCCCTCCCCTTCCCCCACCCCTCCTCCCTCCTCCCTCCTCCTTCTCCTCCTCCTTCTTCTTCTTCCTCTTCTTCCTCTTCTTCTTCTTCTTCTTCCTCTTCTTCCTCTTCTTCTTATCCTGTTTGTAACGGAGATGAACAGCTCCTAACTAACCACCTAACATTTTACCTTTTATACTTCAAGTCCCATTCTAGTTTACTCCTTAATAGTCTCAATTCTTTTGACCTTTCCTTCTCCATGCCCCCAAATCCACAGCCTTTATTTTACAGCATTTTGCTTGCATCCAGATTTTCAACCTATTAATGTTAGTCTGTTAATGTTTAGTCAAGAATACAGATGCTTGCTGTGTTAAGGGCAAGATAGCCATCAACTCTATGGAAACAATTACAGAAGGCAGCAGGAAGAACATCAAAAACGAAACAAAACAAAAAGCTAAACAAATTTTGAAAACTCAGATCTCTTTCATGCTAAAGAAGAGTTTCCAAAGCTTAAACTTTAATAAATTATCATCCTCAAATGGAAATGGGTGAAGAACACACATGAGCTCTACACGAATTGGGAAATACAGTTAACTGCTCTTAACCATTAGGTGAAGTTCAAATATGAATAAGCCCATGTGACCAAATGACCTCCTTGTGTGAGAGGTGAGGTTATACTTTGGTCTTAATGCATTGACAGAGCAGCTTGAAGATAAATCTCAATTTATCTTAAGCTGTTTTGGCTGGAGTGGTATGTTGGCTACTTTCTTCATGTTCTCCTCTTCCTTTTACCTTCATGACTGGACTGCATCTGGCTCTTCCACATTGGAATGGAAAGATAAGAGGAGCCAGAAGTTTTGACTTGGTGTCACTGTTTTTAGATAGCCTTGAACTCTCTGGGGCCTGGCAGGTGCATGTAAGGCTAACATTTTTCCTTCTGGATGTTTCTGTGGATTTTTCAGAGACTACCCACCCTCTAACATCTCCCAACCCCCCTGCTTTCTGCCCTTACCCTTTGCCACCCTGATCACCGGGTTGTTTTCATCTCTAGCTTCTGTGATGCGGATAATGTGCCCTCTCTCCTCTGACTCTTCACTGATTCCTTGTTCACTTCAAGGAGTCTGGTTGGTAGTCACCTCCAGCTTTCATTAGTTGGGGTCTCATAAAATGTCCGGGAGACCCGACAAGACATAACCTAATGTGACCTCACAGCAGCTCTCTCATGAGTGGCTCACTTCTGGTCTGTAGGACACATCCAGGCATCCTCTGCACTCAGAAACTTGGATACCAACACAGCTACCTCTCCTTGAGCTCATGTCAGCAAGCGCAGGGTATCACCTGCTTTAGGATCTGCATCCACCTTCCAAATTGTAGGAGCCCCATGTAAAGCTCTCTGAGTGGTCCCATTGAATTCCCCTTCTTTAGGCTTGAAGTGAGAATAGACTCTCTCTAACCCTTTCCCAAGGGTTAAAGTACAGCTCTCTCCAAAGAAATCCTTCTCACAAATTCTTTTCTCAGTAGATTTTCTCTTGTCTCTGACTTTGATATTCTTGTTGAGGGTGAGAGGTCTCTGTCTTCTAACTGGTTCTTGTTCATTAACTTTGAAATTCTGCCTTGGAGTCTATTAATCTCCAAACTGAGATATAAAAATTTCCCATTTTGGCATCCTGTTATACAAATAACAAGTACACCAAACTCTTTGAGGACTGTGTGTACTGTTAGGCCTAGACCAAGCTTTGCTAGGGCAACATTTGCTCTCCAGGGATTTTAGCAGGGAATTCTTCCCTGGGGAAAAGCCTATTTTAAAAACCGTCTACCCAATAGGTAATGCTCTGATGGACAGAGCTTGCCACCAAATGGTTTAAAACCCATCCTATAATAGTAGGTGATTTGACTTTTTTGGTTAAAAAGAGAACACATTTTTCTTTGATCAAAATATCCAAGATCATTAATTGAGCGCTAGCGGCTGAGGCATTTCCTCTTGATTGTTGCCTTTGCATTCACACTGCCTGTGTGGTTCCAGCTTCTCTTTTGGACTGGAACAGGCCAAGTGGAGAATTCTGAGCTCAAAAATCAACTAGGATGGCAATTTTCAGAAAGCAGTTCTGATTGCTTTGACTTTCTCTTTAGCTCCTCCTGCCTTTGTTCAGTGTCTGCATTCCCCGTATCAAACTGGCTTTGAAAGAGCCTCCTACTCTCTAGGCCTTTGGTCATTACAAGTGAGTGGCCCCAGTCATCTGTGGTTCACTGTGGGGGTTGTGTTGGGCCATTCTGTTAGGTCTGCACAGAGTTTTAAAAGGCAGGTCATCTCAGCTCCTCTGGTTCACCTTAGATCCCGCAATTCCTGCATGCTAACTGCACACATCCTGCAGGCATTTGGGCTTTACTTCTTGGATCTTCTAGTACATCTTCCAGTGCGAATTAAGGTAAACTCTCTGAAACAAACCAACATGCCTTTGAGTTATTGGGAGATAAGGTCAAGTGTTTTTAGTTGTAACTTTCCTTTCCTTTTATCAATGATTTGTTGTTGTTGAGGAGGAGTGACTTTTGGAAATACCTGACAAGATAGAAAGGAGACATTGGGTGTGTGTCGCTATGTGGCACAAAGGCTGCAAAGGTGAAGAATAGAGACAAAAGAGTGCAGATAATAAAAGAAAGGAGATAAGTAGATATTTACTCAGATATGCTTTTTTCCCCTACCAATAAGAGTTGTTCTTTAAAACCTGAATTGAGAAATTAGCAGAATAGGTGAGAGATGACTGAGAAGGTCTTTTGGCCCATGGTACTTTAATGCGACAGAAAACTACCCTGGGAAAATATGCCTGTAACCACCCCTTAAACTTTTACAGGGTATAACCACATCAGCGCCCAGAAACCTAAACTCCTCCTTCAGACCACAGCAGCCCTGTCATAGGGAGCTTCCCATTGGCTTGGTGGTATAATCTTTGACTGGAAAGTGTCATGTTATGAGTCTGGCTCTGTTCTGAAGACGGATGCCTGTTTGCGCTCTAGACTGGGATGGAGGCTATGTAATGCTGATCGTAATGGTAGGAACCCACTTGGGTCTGTGTCCTCATCTCAAACCCAGAATCCTGTTGGACAAAAGGAAGCAACCATACTCCTGCTCAGGCCAGGATCCTTTCTGGAGTATGCAGCAAGCTCATTCATTCTTGCCTGTTTTTCCCCATTCTAATCAGGATAACAGCTACAGGCTGGGTGGGCGTTCTTCCCCAGCTACAGGTTACCTTTCTCTAGGTTGATACACAAACTCTTTATTGCAGTATCTGTTGAAACCTTAGATTTCTTTCTTTCTGTCTGTCTTTTTTTTTTTTTATTTGAGACGGAGTCTCACTCTGTCACCCAGGCTGGAGTGCCGTGGTGCGATCTTGGCTCCCAGCAACCTTCACTTCCTGGTTTCAAGTGATTCTTCTGCCTCAGCCTTCCAAGTAGCTGGGATTACAGGCATGCACCATCATGCTTGGCTATTTTTTGTGTTTTTAGTAGAGATGGGATTTCACCATGTTGGCCAGGCTGGTCTCAAACCTTAGATTTCAATTGTAGTAGCATGTTACAATAAGAAGTGAACAAAGCCAATTTTGCTTTGCTAGTTTGTTTAGATAATGTAATTGATACAAATAGCAATAAATGTGTATCCAATCCTTACTATAAGCTAGTCTTTATGTAAACTCATTCAATGCTCACAAACCCCTAGGAAGTACATGTTATTGCATCCCTGTTGTCTTAGTTCCTTTTGTGTGCTATAAAGGGATACCTTTTGTGTGCTGTAAAGGGATACCTGAGAAAAATGGTTTATTTGGCTCACAATTCTGATGGCTGGAAAGTTCAAGATTGGGCATCTGGAGAGAGTCTCAGGCTGTTTAGACTCATGGTGGAAAGTGAAGGGGATCAGGCATGTACAGATATCACATGTGGGGAGAGGAAGTGTTTGGGGGTAGGTAGGTTGCCGCTCACGTGGGAACTGAGTAAGAACTCAACCTGAGGGAGAGCACTAACCTGTTCATGAGGGATCTACCCCCTTTCCAAACACTTCCCACTAGGCCCCAACTCTCAACATCACCACACTAGGGATTTCATTTTGACATGAGGTTTAGAGGGGATGAACATTCAAATCATAGCACCTGTTTTACAGGTGAGTAAACTGAGGCACAGAGAGGTCCAGGAACTGGACTGAGCTCATCTAGTAAGTGGCAGAATAGGGAGCCAGTCCCAGGCAGTCTGACTCCAGAATCTTAGTTCCTATTCACTACTTCCCAAGCTCTATCATATTAATGATGTAAAATTCAGATGAGATTGTATATGAAAGTTAAATAAACTCCAAACTGTGAGACAAATGTCAGTGATTGCTCTCTTTTAGACTCCTTGGGGTGAATGGTATAGATACACATGTCTTCCCTCTAAACTGTGTTATTTCTTTTCTGAAGACAGTGCAAGTGTGATAAGGAACATCAGCAACCCATATTCTAACAATCATCATTATATTCCTTTTCTATGACTGTGTAAGAAAATTACCACAATTTAGGGGCTTTGGCTTAAACAACATACATTTATTATCTCAGAGGTCCCAGAGTCAGGAGTCCAGGCACAGAGGACCTAGCACAGGCTAGCTAGGTCCTGTGCTGAGAGTCTCACAGGCAGAAATCAAGGAGGTAGCAGGGCCTGTGAATTCTCATCAAGGCTCAGTTCCTCTTTGCATTGGCAGAATTCATTTCCTTGCAGTTGTAGGCCTGAAGTCCCTGTTTTCTTGCTCGCTATTGGCTGGGGCCTTGCTTAGCTTTTAGAGGGCTCCTGTGATTCCTTGCCAAGTAGCCCCCATAGGCAGGTTGTAACACGTTTGCTTTTTTTGAGGACAGCAGGAGTGTGTCTCTCTGACTTCTGATCCCTCTCTAGTTGGCTAGTATGGAGTGACTAGATCATCACCATTTGCCGTATAATTTAACCTAATTGAGGAAGTGACCATCCTATCATTCTTACAGAGTCCACCCACACTCAAGGGGAAGGGATGATATGAGATGTGTACCCTGGAGGGCCATTCTAGAATTCTGCCCACTGATCGTTGTGGTTTTGAAGCTCCAGGGGGTTTCAGCCACATGGCTAAAGTGAGTTGTGGGAAAATTGTGGAATGGGTTACTAATGAATATGGATGTGCCACTGAAATGTATTCATGTGCTATTCTGGTGAATGCTGTAGAAACTGGAGCCCTGCCACTTAGGGCTTCTAGGGGCTTTGCTGCTATGGGAATAATGAAGGCCACCAAATGCCAGGTGGTGTAAATTGCCAAAGCGGTTCCTGGACTTGATCCTGATGAAAGTTGATGCAGCATCCTTGCTGGCTTACAGGCTCACTGTGTTTCTTAGACTCCGCAAGCCCCATGCAGAGCATTGTGTGATGAACATGTCTTATCCGGAGCAGGGATTGTTCTTTGAGAGAATATAATTATTGCCTCTGTCTTGCTGACCCGTCAGCAATTGTTTTCTTTCCTCGTGGCGTGGGCAGAGTCTGTGTGGGAAGGTGCTGGTTTAATTTCTGTCACATCTCACTTGTCCTTTTCTCAGGGGCAATGTAAATCTCAAAATCGATTCAGTTGGGAATTATCATTAGGAGCTCCAGGGTCAATTTGGTACAGTAAGGCAAAGGCCGTCTGGAAATCCCAATGAGTCACGTGGCATAAGGCCCTGTGGATAAGCAGCACTCTTCTTCCCAGACTGGAATTTTGTGTGTGAAGCTTCAATTCCTGCAAACTGATAAACTGAGATGACTTATGAGTGAAAGGGGAGAAGTAAAGACACCTTATTTGGATACATGGTGGGCTCTTTGAAACCTCTGATATTGAAATAATAAAAATCTTTTATTGATGTGAAATGTTTTTATTGATAAAGTGCTATCAGTTCAGGTCCAGGATTGTTTACTCTTTTGTTTTCTTCATGAAAGCAAACCCAACATCTCATGGTAATAAAGGAGGTATACCAAAATGAAGTGCTTCAGTGTGTTCCCAGATGGTCATGCTAAGAACTGGGTCCTCTCAAGTTCTAGGCTGAAGGCAGTGGCCTATCAGGAATACTTGAGTTGGTACCAAGAACATTTGTGTATTTGTTATTGTAAGTGTAATATATGTTAGTTGTGAAAAATAACACTGGAAAATTAGAAGAAAGGAGAAAGTAAAAATGCCCTTAATCTCAACACCTAGAGATAGCTCCTGCTATTTATATTTATATCTGTAGGAGATAGCTCCTGTTAGTTTGACATATATAATACATGTATGATATGTATATTACATCTATCTATACACATACCAAATGTATACAATATCTACAAACTACAATTTGATAGCTTCATTTAAAAACATTTTACAGGTATATTTTGAGATTTTTGACATGTTCTTAAATATTCTTCTATAGTATAATTGTATGTTGGTTAAGAGCATGGAATCTGGGGCCAGATTGCCTGAATTTGAATGAATACTGGCTTAACACTATTTGATTTCCTGGCCGTGGGCAAGTTACTTAACTTTCTATGCCTTTCTTTTATCTCTGTAAAATAGGGACAATAATAGTACTTATCTCATAGAATTATAGTAAAGATTAAATGAGTTAATATATTTATAAATTGCTTAAAATAGAGCCTGCCTTTTAACATTGCCATATAACTGCTTGCTTTTGTTAATGGTTATGTACAAGTCCATCTTCTGAGGGAGCTCTAATTTATTTAACTTATCCATTGTTTGATATTTAGGTGTTCCCAATTTTTATTACTACAGATTATAAAACCCTTACACATGCTTTTTTGTGTGTTGATTAAAAATTTTTTTCTTTACGTTACAGGAAATAAAGCTTCTTGATCAAAATATATTAATATTTTTCAGATTTCTCTTACTTTTTTGGCAAATTAATCTTACAAAAAGTTGACCAATTGGCACTTCCACCTGCAGTATTGAGTGTGTGTTTCCCCTTATCCTCATGTGTCAAGGCAATGGTAGTATCTTATATTTGATATTTGTTGTTGTTTTTTTGAGATAGAGTCTCACTCCATCACTCAGGCTGGAGTGCAGTGGCATGACCTCAGCTCACTGCTGCCTCTGCCTCCAGGATTTAAGGGATTCTCTTGCCTCAGCCTCCTGAGTAGTTGGGATTACAGGCATGCACCACCACGCCCAGCTAATTTTTGTATTTTTAGTAGAAATGGGGTTTCACCATGTTAGCCAAGCTGGTCTCAAACTCCTGACCTCAGGTGGTCGGTCCTCCTGCCTCGGCCTCCCAAAGTGCTGGGATTACAGGCGTGAGCCACCATGCCTGGCCTCTTATGTTATTTTGATTGGCATTTCTTTGATTGCAAGCTAGATGTATATTTTTCCATATGTTTAGCAATTTACATTTATTCTTTATAAATTATTGCTTCCTGAACTTTACTTATTTTTACTTTTCTCTTTTAAGTGAAAAAAATATAGTGATATATATATGGTTATGTGTATATGTGTGTGTGTGTGTGTGTGTGTATATATATATATATATATATATATATATTTTTTTTTTTTTTTCTGTCACCCAGGCTGGAGTGCAGTGGTTAGATCTCAGGACACTGCACTCTGCAGCCTCAAACTCCTGGGCTCAGTGATCCTCCTGCCTCAGCCCCCTGAGTAGCTGGGACTACAGGTGGGCATGATTACACCTGGCTAATTTAATTTAATTAATTAATTTTTTTTTTTTTTTTTTTTTTTTTGTAGAGATGGGCCTTGCTATGTTGACCAGGCTGGTTTTGAACTCCTGGCCTCAAGCAGTCTTCCTACCTTAGCCTCCCAAAGCACTGGGATTACAGGTATGAGCCACCATTCCTGACCAGCTTCTGATCTTCTACTAGAGATATTTTGTCATAGTCTCTGTGTTCTTCAAACTGTTTATTATTATTATTATTAGGCTATGTTTCTATAGCAATAATATGATTTTGTGATATAAGTAACATGTGCAATTAGTTGGGGAAAGGGTTGCCATGAATGTCACTAGAAATGGTGCAAGAACATGACCATGTCCTGCCTCTGCAACTTCAGAAATCATTTTGAATGAGGAGTCTTTTGCGAATGAAATTCTATTACTGAAAATTTTTATCTTTGCAATTGTGGTAAATATTGTGACTACCTGGGAGAGAATCTTTTGGTTCATTAAAGAGATAAGTAGTTACCTAATGAGAAACTGTCAGTAATCTCATGGACATGTGGAAGAATATTTATTTTTAAAAGCCTAGTCAAGCAGAGGGCCTCAGGAACAAACGCTGATTCACTCTTTTAATTAGTTCCTGGATTCTGTTGCCTTTCTCTGGACTATGGAGACCTCTGGCTACACAGTGCACTGTTACTGAGTGTTGGATCTCAACAGAAGTTGATATTCTTTGTGTTTTCTGATTTTCTTCATGTGAATCATTGTCTCATGGCAGGCTAAAGCAAGTGTGATACAAATATATTTTTAAAATAACATAAAAACATTTAAACTTTGGAAGAGGGAGGGAATGTGTTCTGTTCTAGAAAATAGACCATTATCAATGGGTAAAAGGTCACCATTTTGGGTAAATATGAGGAAGAACTTTGTTATTACAGAAAGAGTCCCCCCATAGCATGGCTCACCTTTTTGAAGCAGTCACTGAGATTCTTCCAGCAGAGACCAGGTGATCAAAAAGTACGTTACTGAATTTAAGATGAAAAAGGTGGGGCCCATGCACTGGGTGAGACCTTGCACTAGGTTACTTCTAGTATCGTTTGCAACTCTTAGAGATTCTACACTTACGTAAGATTTTAAAAACCATGTGTGTACTTATCTAAAGTAGTGAAATTCATAGAAATAGAAAATAGGATGGTGGTTACCAAGGCTAAGGGCAGGGGGAAAAGGAATGTTATTGTTTATTGGGTATAGACTTTCAGATTTGCAAGATGAAGAAGTTCTAGAGGTTCATTACAAAACAAGGTGAATACAATGAACACTACTATACACTTATAAGTGTGCCTACTGTGAGGTTAGCCCTAGGCCAAGCACTGTCAGGGACACATAAGTTTAAGACAGTCCCTGCTTTCAGTTGTCTCACGGTCCATGCTGTTAAACCAAAGATGCTGAGCAGCAGCCCAGAAGCCCACACTAGCCAACCATGATGTCATCACTGCCACTGCCATTGAAGGCACTGCCAGAAGCCCAAAGAAACAAAAACACTCCTCCCTTCTTCCGGTCTTACAATATCCTGCTAGTGCTCCCATGACAAAGCCCAATAAGAAGCCAATTGGTGAGTTAGTCTGAGAAATGTGGTGTGCTACTTTCTTTCCCCATCAGTATAGTGGAAGGTATAAGGATGAATGCGAATTTGGGTTGGCAATACACTGTTAGGCACAGTCCACCCCTTTGTCTCCTTTTCATCTATACACAGCCCTCCACCCATATATAAACTTGACAAAGCAGCAACAGCAACATTGTAATGCTTCTGTTGATGCAATTATCCTTTGTACAAATGAAGGCATGCTCACTAGTTCCCTGATAAGGGGGATACGAAATGCCATTAGTCAGTGCATTTACATTTATATGTTGATGATGTTAATTCCCCTTACAGGTTAATCAAAATCCCATTTATCATGTAACTTACAAGACTAAATTGTAAAGTTAACCACCTAGTTTGTAGTTAACTTATATGACACACTCCTTGTATAACAGACACACTTGGGGAAAGGAAAAAGGCGAAAGTGAGTTCTATACACAAATATGTACAAGGAAGAAAATATACATAGTTGCTATAGTTCTCACTTCTGTAACTGATCACAAAGCTGTGTGTGTGTGTGTGTGTGTGTGTGTGTGTGTGTATTTAGAGGGAGGAGAGAGACAGCAAGCAAGAAAGAAAAATGTAGGATTTACATTTTTATATATCTATATGTCTTCTTTCTTTCCTTATCAACTCCCATGTGCTTTTCTCTTTAACCCCTTGGTTGGTGAGGATTCTTTTTCTGAAGGGCTGATGCAAATCTTTACTCCTGAAAAGTCTGTGTCCTTAGTCATCCCTCCTTTGTTGGTGTATTGAAATCTTCTATTAACTTTACTACTGGACATGGAAGTAAAAAGGCACCACAGAGAATCCTCTGGATTACAGACATCTTTCTTAATGCCCCCATTATCCAGCAACAATCTTATTTTAGCTTAGTAATTGGGACCCCAGTTAGCACAGTAGAACCATTTTGGTTTGTACAATGGCTTAAGGAGTCTGAATGACCAAGTGGTAATCTCAAATTCTAGTTCAGTGCAACCATTCTGGTTTCTGCAGCTGGCTTTTCTTTTCTGGGAAATGAATAACTTTAAATGAGCAGAGCCCAAAATCTTAGGCACAGGTAGCAACATTTTTGTGACTAGCGTATTAGGCATAATAGTTAGAATAGACTCTCCCATTTTAATTTTTGATTCTCCAACCCATGTATTATAGATACGGGAGGAATACCACTCTCTAAGGGTTGTTGATTCAAAGCATGTACTTCATCCTGTAAGAAATAGTGCCATCAACTTTCAAGAGGTTACCTCCCAGTTAGTGACAATTGAGCCTTCAGTAGGTGATTCCATCATTCTACCAGGTCAGCTGCTTCTGGATGATGGAGTATATGGCAGGACTAGAGAATTCTGTGGCTGTAAGTCAACTGCTGCACTCTTTTGTTGTGAAATTAGCGCTTTAATAAGAAGTGATGTCGTAAGTGGTACCACAATGGTAAATAAGGCATTTTCTAAATATGTAATTGGTGGTACTTGCAAAAGGCAAACCCATATCCAGAGGAAATGTTGATTTCCCTGAGAACAAATCTTTGCCCACTTCATAATGGAAAGAATCCAGTGTAGTTCACCCACCATAGCATGGCTAAATAGTCCACCTGGACTCATTGCTGGCCCCTGCTGTTCGCAGGGTGAAACACAGTAATGGTGCTAGCCAGATTCACTGTGGTGAGCCTACACGTAAGACTCTTTGATTACTGTCATGACCACTCAGAAGATAAATCTATGGAGAAGTTACAAGGGTGGCTGGGAAGAAATGGCTGGCTGACATCCTCAGAATATGTTATCTTGTCCCCCTGATTATCGACAGCCTTCTCTGCAGTGGACGTCCTTTTGTGAGCATGCACATGAGATACAAATATTTCCCACTCATTGCCTTTTCCAAGAGGTCATCCATCTGCCTATTCCTCCGTCCTCCTTTTTAGCAATTTTCAATTCTGTTCTTTCCAAGTCGATGACCATCTGGCCAAATCATTATCCATTATGTATGAGTTAGTGTAGATTTGTACTTCTGGCCATCTTTCAGTCCAGACAAAACAGATATCCAGATGTGTTATGAAGTTCTACCAACTGGGAGGACTTTCTCTCTCTACTAGTTTTCAGGGCCACCCCTGAGTGGATATATAACAGCCTGCTTCTAGCTGTTGCTGATGTATAATGGAGTATCATATGCAAAACGTGTCCGAGTCTTTTTTTCCCCTATCATCGTCTGGTTACAGGGAACTCCTTTTGAAGCCATAGGTGTGGATTGAGAGAGAGGCAGCAATGTATCAGGAGTAGGTGGCCATAGGAATCTGAGCCATCGAATCATATGGCTTACTTGTATCCATAGGACTTGCTACAGACCCATCTTATATACCACTTCCACTTGGTGACAGAGGGTGACTTCACTTAGCTGATTTTATGGTTTGGTGGATTAAATGATGACCTGTTAGTTTATGGTGGGCAGCAAAGCTCATATGGTCATCTAGTGTCCTAGGGCAGGAGTTCTGTCTTCACAAGAGCCTAAAAATATACTTTCAAGGGGAAAAATCAGCAGCTCTTACTCAGAGAGAGAAAATTAGCAGAAGAGGCTGGTTTTGCTCCAAAACTCTAGTACTCTAAGCCATGATTCTTACATAGGGCTTACTCTAGGCTTGGACACAATCCCCTTTTGTACACGGGGAAATGAACTACACCTCCAGGGATCACAGGGAGATCAGAGGCCGCAGGGTTCTATGATTAATGAACATCTTTCCTTTCATGTTTTCATACTCAAATTCTATTTCTTCCTAGCTAACATTTTTCTAATATTGATCATAGCAATTTATTGAATATATTTTTGCTCACCTTCCTTTAATAGGAATTATTATTGCCTTATTTACCTGTTATACCTCTGAAAGTGATCAGATTTTTCATGTTTTCAAGGAGTTTGATGGAGATATTTTTCTTTACTCTTTTTAGATCAAACTACATCATTATAAAATAAAACACAGATATAACCCCCACTGCAAATCAAATATGTAACATAGTGAATTACTATAAGGCAAACACATTTGTAACTACCATTCAGGCCAGGAAAGAGAACTTCACCAGCCTCCCTAGAAGTCTCTTCTGTGTGAACCATCTCCTTCATAACCCCCTTCACTTTATAAGTAACCATTACCTGGACTTTTATATCAGTTGCCCAGCTATGCATCCCTAGATACTATAGCTTAGTTCTGCTTGTTTAATGAATGTTGATATGCCATTCTTTTAATTTGTACATTCCTGCTTCATCCCTTTCTTTTTCCTTATTATTTGTCTGTGGATGAACTCAGCCTTCTGACTTGTAGAGTTTCTCATAGGCTAGATTTTGCTGATTGCAATCTTATGGTACATTTCATTGTGTTCCTCTGTATTTCTTGCAGCGTGGTGGCTGGAATTTGAGGTTTGATCAAACTCAGGTGCAATTCGTTTGGCAAGATTATAGATGTGTTTTTCCATCAGGAAGCAGATAACATTTGTGTTGTTTGTCTTTTTGTAATATTAACAATGGTTAATGCTTAGATTCATTTAGTTATTGGGGCTTCTAAGATGATGATATTCCACGTTGACATTTTTTTTGCATTTATCACTTGGGATGCAAAGAATTGCTTCCCTTTATCTACTTTATATTTTATTTATTTGTTTGTTTATTTATTTATTTATTTATTTATTTATTTATTATTTTTTGTGATGGAGTCTCATTCTGTTTCCCAGGCTGGAGTGCAGTGGCGTGATACCGGCTCACTGCAACCTCCACCTCCTGGGTTCAAGTGATTCTCATGCCTCAGCCTCCCAAGTAGCTGGGATTACAGGCGTGCACCACTACATCCAGCTAATTTTTGTATTTTTAGTAGAGATGGGGTTTTGCCATGTTGGCCAGGCTCGTCTTGAATTCCTGACCTCAAGTGATCCGCCCACTTCCAAAAGTGCTGGGATTACAAACATGAGCCACTGTGCCCAGCCCCTTATTTACTTTTTGGTTACCCAGTGATATAGTTCATACAGAGAGACAAGATAAATATTTGATTCTTTTTATTGACCAGGTTTCATAATAATAAGTTGGTTCTCTTTCATCCTCCAAAGGTTTATATACATACGTGAACTTGTGGACTTAAGCATTTTTAATGGCGTCCATTTAATTGCAGTTATCTTTCTGAAAGCTCAAATTATTGCATCTTTGACCAGTGGAAGCCTTTGAAAGTTGGCTTCTGTTTGTTTTTTCCTGGATGTTATTCTTGGATGTTCTTTGTGGATATAAAACTCTTGTGAACTGAAAAATCAAGAACTACTTCTCCAGCTCAGGCCTTTCTCTGATTTATTCATGGCCTTACATGACCAGGGAATATGTTTTGAAGAGTGGGGCACACCCTCTATAGAAAGGGAATACATGGTTTCTGTTTACAAATATTGCTGGCTTTGTCTTAAGAGACCAGAACGCTGGCTTCCTGTTGAGCCATTCTCCTCTGGAAATGAGATTGCCTCACCAGTGTTGTTCACCTTTTCCGGAAAGATCTGATATGAATAGTTTTCTTTAGAATAACTTATTCTTTTAGGAGGCATGTGCTCTTGTCTAGTCAAATATCTGGAATAAAATTGAAAATAGTTGAAAACCTGCCTTTTAACATTTACCCCTGAAATTTTCTATGCAACCCAGTAAAGAGCTATAAATAAACTTTAGGAATAATATAATTAATCTTACTAAATGTGAGAGTGCTTCAGGCTTCTTTGCGTGCAGTAGGAGGACTTGCATTAAAGTGAGCTGTGCCTTCAAAATGTAATTTCGCATCCTGACCGCAAGCTTATCGCATCCCTCCCCTTTTAGTGACCTGTTTTTCCTTCAGCTCGAATGCTGTGTTTTTGGTTTTTATCTCTAGCTTGGGCAGTTCTGAACATTTTAACTCTCTCATTTTTGTTACTGTGACAGTGACTTTATGGAAATAGGGCCGTGAAGGTTTTTATGATGAAACATTGACAGGAGAAGTAATACTTGGCCCAGCACATGAAACAGAATCACTCACAAGAAAGAATAAAGGTGATTTTGAAAAGCTTATGACATCAATGTCTGTGACAATTTATTTTGGCTTATAGCATTCATGTTTGCAGGCTGAGTAATATAGATTTTCACTTACGAGTTCTATTGTAGAAGACCCTTCCCTCTGTAAAAGATCTGATTCTCTGGCTTTAAGTCTTTTGCCTGACATTCAGGGCCCTCCACAGATTTATTCCTGTCTCCCTCAAAAACACTTAGTGACTTCCTGTTGCCTGTTGGATTAACTATACACTTTTCACCATGATTCCATTTTTACCTCTCCAGGCCCATCTCCCTGTCTTTCCTATGGACATCTCTTCAGATCAGCTATTTTAGTTGCCTCCACTTTCCTGGTATACCCTACATTTTACTACTTTGGTCTTTGCTCACACAGTTTCTTCTATCCAGAATGACTTTCTCTTCTATCTGTATCTGCAGAGATCCTATCATTCCTCCTCCTCCATGAAGTCCTTCCTGATTCCTTCAAAGAAATATCACTCCTCTGAATTCCCAGGCAATGTCTTCATGACAGTTTCTTTATATTATTTTGTTATGTGACTAGCTGTTGTTGCTATTATTTATGTGTTTGTCACCACTCTGGAGTGACAACCATACATCCAAATTTTCCTGGGACACTCCCAGTTTATACCTGTTATCTCAGCACCTTGTCTGGTTAGTACCCTCCTTTTACTCTCAAAATTATCTTGGTTTGGACAATAATTAAATGGTCACTTTTGGAACAAATGACCAGAAGGTTGGGGCTGCATCATGCTCATCTTTTAATCTCTAGTCACTTAACACAAAGAGCAGTGTAATTCACATATGGTGGGCAAAGGAATTAGCAGAAAAGAGATTGGCTTGTGTTGGGGCAGGGACCACTTTGCCTGGGTCATCAGGAAATGCTAACCAGATTAGTTTTTATTCCTCCCAGAGATAGTCTTCCTAATGGTACTGCCCAGGGGCTATTATTTTCTCATCAGAAGGTTGGGATCCCCCAGGGTTTGATAAACAATCCTTCCCTACGTGAAGGCTGCAGGCATTGTTCCCCCTCAGTGGCTAGTGCATTTAGAACTTCAAAGGAGCATACTTGGGCATTGTGTAGAATATTTAGTTCACATGTGAAAGAGGCTTGCTTTATTTACTTGCATTCCTTTTTATTTAAAAAATTAACCTACAGAAAAGTTATAGAAAATAGTACATAGTCATACTCTCTTCATTTTGCTACATTTGCTTTCTTTCTCTTGCTTTCTTCCTGTATATACACATAGACTCAACTTTGTGTTTAAGTAAGATGTATGCATAACTGTTCAGTCTTTTCCTGAACCGCTTGAATGTAGATGAGGATATCATGATACTTCACCCTTCAATACTTCTACATGCTCCTCAAAATAAGGACATTTTTCTATGTAAACAATATCATTACTACACCTAAGATAATAATTTCACAAAATCATCTCAAATATAGTCCATATTCAAATTTCCTCAAACTTGTTTGGGATCCAGAATCCAAATCTTATCTTGAAACACTACAGTTCCCATAATCCCCATGTGTCATAGGAGGGACCCAGTGGGAGGTAATTGAATCATGGGGGCAATTACCCCCATGTTGCTGGTCTTTGGATAGTGAATGAGTTCTCACAAGATCTGATGAATTTATAAGGGGCTTTCCCCCATTTTGCTCATACTTCCCCTTCCTGCCGCTGTGCGAAGAAGGGTGTGTTTGCATCCACTTCCACTATGATTGTAAATTTCCTGAGACCTCCCCAGCCCTGCAGAACTGTGAGTCAATTAAACCTCTTTCCTTTATAAATTACCCAGTCTTAGATATCTCCTTACAGCAGCATGAGAATTGACTAATACAGTAAATTGGTACTAGGTGTGGGGCACTGCTGTAAAAAAAATGTGGGAACCACTTTGGAACTGTGTAACAGGTAGAGATTGGAACAGTTTGGAGGACTCAGAAGATAGGAAGATATGGAAAAGTTTGAAACTTCCTAGAGATGTGTTGAATGGTTTTGACCAAAATGCTGATAGTGATATAAACAATGAAGTCCAAGCAGAAGTGGTCTCAAATGGAGATGGGGAACTGGTTGGGAACTAAAGTAAAGGTCACTCTTGCTATGCAAAGAAACTGGTGGCATTTTGCCCCGTCCTAGAGATCTGTGGAACTTTGAACTTGAGAGAGATGATATAGGGTATCTGGCGGAAGAAATTTCTAAGTGGCAAAGTGTTCAAGAGGAAGCAGATCATAAAAGTTTGGAAAATTTGCAGCCTGATGATACAATAGAAAATAACTATTTTGGGGGAAGAAATTCAAACCTGCTGCAGAAATTTGCTTAAATAATGAGGAGCTGAATGTTAATCACCAAGATAATGGGGAAATGTCTCCATGGCATGTCAGACACCTTCACAACAGCCCCTCCCATCAAAGGCCTGGATGCCTAGGAGGGAAAGATGGTTTTGTGGGCCAAACCCAGGGCCTCCCTGCCTTGTGCAGCCTTGGGACATGGTGCCCTGCATCTCAGCTGCTGCAGTTCCAGCCTTGGCTAAAAGGAGACAACATACAACTCAGACTGTTATTTCAGAGGGTGCAAGCCCCAAACCTTGGCAGCTTTCACGTGGTATTGGGCCTTTGGGTGCACAGAAGTCAAGAATCGTGGTTTGGGAACCTCTGTCTAGATTTCAGAGGATGTATGGAAATGCCTGGATGTCCAGGCATAAGTTTACTGCAGGGGCAGAGCCCTCATGGAGAACCTTTGTTAGGGTAGTGCAGAAGGGAAATGTGGGGTCAGAGCCTCCACTGGGGTACTGCCTAGTGGAGCTGTGAGAAGAGGGCCACCATTCTTCAGACCTTAGAATAGTAGATCCACTGAGAGCTTGCACTGTGTGCCTGAAAAAGCCATAGGCACTCAACACCAACCTGTGAAGGAAGCTGACAGGGTGGCTGTACCCTGCAAAGCTACAGAGGTGGAGCTGCCCAAGGCCATGGGAGCCCACCTCTTGCATCAGCGTGACCTGGATGTGAGATATGGAGTCAAGGGAGATTATTTTGGAGCTTTAAAATTTAATTACTGCCTTGTTAGATTTCAGACTTGCATGGGGCCTTTAACTTCTTTGCTTTGGCCAATTCCTCCCATTTGGAATGGCTGCATTTACCCAATTTCTGTACCTCTATTATATCTAGGAAGTAATAACTTGCTTTTGATTTTACAAGCTCATAGATGGAAGGAACTTGCCTTATCTCAGATGAGACTTTGGACTTGGACTTTTGGGTTAATGCTAGAATGAATTGAGACTTTGGGGGACTGTTGGAAAGGCATAATTGTGTTTTGAATTGTGAGGACATGAGATTTGGGAAGGGCCAGGGGCAGAATGATATGGTTTGGCTACGTCCCCACCCAAATCTCATCTTGAATTATAGTTCCCATGTGTTGTAGGAGGGATCTGGTGGGAGACAATTGAATTATTGGTGCAGTTACCCTCAGTGAGTGAGTTCTTACAATATCTGATGGTTTTATAAGGGGCTTTCCCTGCTTTTGCTCATACTTCTCCTTCCTGCTGCTGTGTGAAGAAGTATGTGTTTGCTTCCCCTACCATGATTATAAGTTTCCTGAGGCCTCCCCAGCCCTGTGGAACTGTGAGTCAATTAAACCTCTTTTCTTTATAAATTACCCAGTCTCAAGTATGTCCTTATAGCAGCATGAGAATGGACTAATACACTGTTATTCTTGTGGCACCCCCCAAAATGTATAGCTGTAGACATACGTTCCCCCTCTGCACACCTTTTGTTATACTTAAGGATCCACATGCTTCAAAGATATAACATGATTTTTGCCCACAGGAAGTTTGTAGTCTAGGAGAAAAAAGAATAAGATGGAAGTGCATTATGTATCATGGGTACTCCAATTTAATTCTGTTCAGGGCACAGGTGAGTTGCTAGGGAGGCAGTGGACTTTTCTATCTGCATGGTTGGGGACAACAGAATATTATGTACACATGGAGTAAGGCTGGAGCTACTACTCATTGATTTTTAAACTTTTATTGAGTACTAGGCACTGTGCTAGCCTCTGGGGATGAACTTTGAACCTGAACCATCTCTACTTCACAGAAGTGAGTACTCATTGTGGGTGATGAGCTTTGAAATAATAACCTCAATATTAACTATATAACCATGAGTTGTGATAAATGCAATGAAGGAAAAGAATAGTGAAGAGCATGTAGCAAAGACCAAACTTCCTTTTGGGGTGGGCATGATGGGAGGTCTGACTGGGAGAGTCACATTGACCCTGAGTCAAATAATGAACCTGAAGAATGAGTTCAAGTTAGGTGAATGAAGAGTAGCTAGCAAGGGGTCTCCATGTTGAAATGTCTCCACTGAGGAAGGAAGCAGAACCTACAGAGGGCTGGCACAGCTAGAGTTGAGCCCGAGAGGAGGGTAGTCTCAGGTTGAGAGGCAAGGGACAGGTCATACAGGGCCCAGGAAAGAAGTTTTCCTCTTGAAAAAAGAAAAAAAACATAATCATTACATGGGCTCTTTTGGAGTTGGGATGGGGAGCAGTTGGTTTGTTAGGACATGGACAACAAAGTATCCTGATAATTGGAAAGCAAAACAACTTGACAAGGCTGGAATATGGGATGTGAGGGAGGACATCGTGTTGAATTTTGAATTCTTCTTAGAAGCAACAGGGAGCCATTGAAGGGTGAGTATGATCAGAGGGGTGATGTATCAAAAGTGTATTTAAGAAAGAGAAATCTCAAAGATGAATGAATTACTTGAAGACACTGAAGGCTGGAGGATCTTGCAGTTGTCCAATAGGTAGAGGACGAAGGCTTAATTAAGGCAATGGAAATGGGTGGAGACCAGAAGACAAAGTTCTTCAGTAGTCACTATCTGCGGGATTTGGTTATTGATGAGAGGAGGAGGAAGTGGAGTATTAAATGGTGTTCAGGCTCCTGGCTATGTGATGAGTGGAAAAGGATAGCAAGAAAAGGAATTGTTTTGGGCAATCGATGGTGTTTTGATTTGCCCCGATAAGTGCCCCTGATAAATGTGATTTGTACCCAATAAATGATAAGGGAGATCCAGCCTGATGTTACATAAGCAACTGATTAGTTAATGTTTTCTGGGCTTGAAGATGTTCTCTCTGAATATTTTTGATCTATTAACATGGTATTTATTAAGCAAGTTGGAAGCATGCAAACTATTTATAAAGGAGTACTTGCATTTTACAACTGACAGATTGCTTTATTCGGAATTACTCATGACAGGCTTTTTTGTGTGTGTTTGAGAGACATTTGACTTTGCTACAGTTTTTTAAAAATATGGTATTTCTGGTATGTTTATATTGTGGGTTTTCAAAAGCAGTTAAATGTCACAATTAGGTTTGCTGTGTTCTGTTTTTTTCCCATTCAGTTACCCATGAAATATACAAATACAACATCTGGCATTCTTCTTTATAAGAACTCTGGCAAAAGAGCAACAAGGATTAGATTCAGCACTTGTCAAATCATCCAATTGTAATATTTTCATCTAGAGTTGAATCTGAAGCTGGGTGAAACTGCCATGTAAAGAGAAGTTCTGCGTAATGTCACAGAGGGGCCATTTAGGAGAATTCCTTTTATGGTTGGGGCATTCTTGAGATGCCTGGAATAGCCCATTTGTATTGTATCATTGAGATGGAAACACAGCTAGGACGGGTCAAGCCACCCTGATGACAAGATCCACACAACACTTCTTTTCTGTTATTTGTCAGACTAGAGCCTTGGTTGGCTGATAATTGCAGACCTTCCTTTTTTGCTTCATTTTTCTATGGCAAATCCTTGGTCTCGGAAGTGGAAAGCCCCTTTCCTAGCTTGAAGGCCATATATTCTTAGAACTGGAAGGGACCTCGATAACTGTTTTAATCTAAATCACTGGCATTTTTGCCAATGAGAAAAATGAGACAGAGAGATTACACAATTTGGTCAAGGTCAACATACCGAACTCCCTGCCCCTGCTAGATTCCCCCTTGGGAATGGGCAGCCTCTCTCTTCCATTTATTTATTTATTTATTTATTTATTTATTTATTTATTTATTTATTTTTGCCAGAAATCAGAGAGTCTTCATTCACTTTATAAAAGTCATCTGACTCATTTGAAAGAAAAATAGAGATTTTTTTTCTGAAAACTTATTTTTGTTTTATTCTAAATGAGTTTTCGTTCTAACCCAGTGTGATTCCTCTCTATTCTAAGAGCGCTTTCACGGCACAGTATGACCTCTCTCTAATGGCCAGTGTTGCCTAGTTGGGCTTCAGTATAATGGTTACAACAAAACCCTCTGTGCTTTGGAGCATAGCATCATCTCTAAATTCAGGAAAGAACAGATACTAGAAACTGTGGTCAGTGTCACTGCCTGGGCCTTTAGGGTGGGTGATGCTAGGAACTTCTTTAGAAGCAGCTATTTATTCAAATGAAATTTTTGAAAGGATCTTTGATTTTTGAAATGACAAATCTCATACCTTGGCCCTAGGCCCAAGCACCCCATGACTTGGGAGTGCTAATGGGACTTGGTTGTCACTGAAGGGAGGGTGTGTGATGGGGTGGGTGATACCTGGAGCACTGGCCCAGTCAAGGGAAAGAATGAGAGTTTTAAAAATGAGTTGTGAGGGGGAAAGAGGACAAAAACACATGTGGTGCTTACCATTTACTGGCTTGGATGGGGGGAAATGGATTCACCAGAAGCCTCTTTCTCAGGAACCACTATGACTACACAGTTCTACCTTTCTCTCCATACCTTCTCCCAGCAGAAAAGAATGGTTTCTGGTCTGGATGTGTGGGAGGGGTGGTAAGTATGGCTCTAGTTCATCATGTTGACTATGTTCTGAGACTCTAGGGGCTTGGCTTAGAAAGCCAAAGCCTTTGCTTTGCTCTTGCTGGAACCTGTTTTCTGTGAGGTAGTGGACACTGCAAGAACCTGTTTCTGAAAAGGATCTGGAGGATGAGAGCAGAGGGGACACATCAATACTAGATCAAAACAGAATGCCCCTACATTTTAAGAGCTCAATTAGAGAAAAACAGGGTCTGTATAGTGGGGTGTTCTCAATCTGAACCGTTTCCAAAAACTGCAAGAGAGTGCTGTCATCTGAGCTAAGCACATGGAATGATGAAAAATTGCATCCTGGTGGATTTTCCTTAAGTCTTTGGAATAAACATAAATCTCTTCTTGCTGTTGCAAAGCTTAACACTTTATTGAAATGATCATAGAATACTGGATTATCCAGAACTGGATTGTTCTGTGGGGACTCAGAGATGATCTGTGCTGGGGAGTCTCCATTTGTCCTTTCAGACCCACCCTCCTCCTTTTCCACACTGTTCTGGATCCAGGGAGGCTGGTCTCCATGGATCCCATCAATGGGCGCTCCCCTGACCTCTGGTTTCTATTTGGATTTGGCCAATGGGAGGCACCTGCATCACCCCCTCTTGGTGGTTCCCTTAACCCTGTGTAAATAGTCACACTGTGTAAATAGTCCCCTGCACTAAAGCTCCCATTTGAGAGTATCATCTCTTTTCTGCTGGGACCCTGTACAAATACATCATCTAATTCTGTATGTCCATTTTACAGATGAGGAAACTGAGTCACATGAGGGCTATGGCTTTTCTGGTTGTGTCTCTTTCCTCCTCATGTTCCCAGACATGGCTGAGTATTTCCAACCTGATATCCCGAGTCCTAGAGTGCTGGATGGGGATTAGGAGACCTCTGGCACTCCTGTCCTCTCTACTTCAATGTGATGGTGCATGCCGAAGAAAGTTCTCTGTATCAAAAAACTGTATCCTTAAAAAATGATATTTTAATAGGACAAAAAAGTAGTTAGGGAGAAGAGTCTCTGCTGGGAGTACACTGTCATTTACTGGGCTAGTGAAGGTCAGAAAGTATCTCTTCCTCCATGGTGGAGGCACCTGGTGCCAGGGCTTGGCTAGAGGCTGTGGGCTCATTGACCTCCACCCATCTCAGCTTGGTGCCCTGTTAATGCTGTGGTTCTGAATGTGAATACCTAAGCCAATTTATTTCACTTATATCTTTATATTTTCCTTTTATATGGGCATCATAAAAATAAAAAAAAAAGTCTAATAGAGCTCTTTTAATATGTATAAAATAAAAATTTTAAGTCTTAGCATTGTATCACACTATAATGTGCCACCATTTCTTTCTTTATAATTGGTATATAAAATAGTATTGTTTCTACAATCAGTGAGTCCTAATTAATGAAATATGGTAGGAAGCTTATTAAATTATCAATATGAATCAAAAGATGCATTGGAAAGCTAAGGACTGAGGATGTCTCTATTAATTCTTTTGCTCAATAAATATTTATTAAACATATTCTGTAAGACCAGTCCTGGTCTAGGCATTGAGGATCCAGCTGTGAAAGACACAGACATGATCTGTGAACTCACAAGGAAGACAAGAAATACTGAATATGTATTTGTATATATGATGTTACAAAAGAAAAAGTGCAGTGTTCTTTGGGAGTGTTAATAAATGAACTTAAGATGGTCAAGTGCAGCAGATGACTTGACTGGAGGAGCAACACTTAAGTGGAGAATGGAAGGACAAGTAGGAGTTAGTCAGGTGGAGGTGAGTGGGGAAGGAGGAAAGTTAGTCCTGGCCAAGGGAGCAGCGTGTATGAATGCTGGGAGCTGGCAAGAGGTGAAGTGGAACTGAAGGAAGTGTGAAGTAGCTGGAGCTCAGGCAATGGTACAGAGATGAGAGATGAGACTACAGAAGTAGGCAGATGTTAAATGATGAAGTACCTTAGATGTCATGGCAAGGAGTTTGGCTTTTATCCACAGGGCAAGAGAAAGTTGTGGAAGGGGTTCCAGGAGAAGAGTGTTATGCTTAAATTTTAGAATGATCACTCTGACTACTGTGCAAAACTGAAGTGCTATATATCACAGTCAGATGAAGCAAGCATGGTAGTAGTCATACTCGCTTGATTAGTGGGATGGAAGTGGGATGAGAGGACAATAGCAAATGATACAAGGAAATCTTGGAGCAAGCAATAATCCCCATCACTGATTGCATTCTGCAGATATTATATTCTGATTTTAGAAGCAATCAGAACCAATGTAGAACCAATAATAAAGAAAGAAATAGTGGCATATTAAAGTGTGATACAATGCTAAGACTTAAAATTTGTGTTTTATATATATTAACAGAACTCTGTTAGATGTATTTGGACTTTTTAATTATTCTTCCTAGTTCCTGATAAGCTAACACAATAATTTTATTTTTGACAGAGTGATTTCTTCTGACTTGAGCCTGCAGTGTGCTGTGAGAGATCCAACACCAGGTAAGTATAGAACAAGTTTTTCTTAGGTTTGTAAACAACACTTTTCTCCCAAGATTCCCTAAGACATACATAAACCTAACATTCTATGTAATCCTCATTTTAGCCTTTTGAGTCTTATTTCCATCTTATACATGAGGAAATTGAGGCACTGGTAACTTGACATGCACAAAAATGTTCATCACAGCATACATTATGATAGTAAAATAATACAAAATGAAAAGGAGAGAATGTAAATATCCAATAGTAGGTAAATTGTATTAAATTAATTATGGTACATTCATTTGATGGAAGTATTTTAAAAATATTCATTATCACCTTAAGATGTTCTCTTCTATTCCCAGTTTGCTAAAAGTCTCTATTATAAATATACGTTGAATTTTATTAAATGCTATTCTATATCCACTGAGATGATCAAATGATGTTTATGCTTTCATTTGTTAATTTTAGTTTACATTAATGGATTTTCTAATGTTAAGCTACCTTGCATTGCTGAGATAAAACCAACTTTGTAATGATGTGTTATCTTTTCTATACTTAGCTAGATACAATTTGCTAAGTTTTAGTCATAAATGAGATTGACTAAAATCTTTCTGTGATTTTCCTTGTCAGGAATAGTTTTCAAAATACTGAAATTGCTTGCTATTTAAATGTGTACTGGAACTTGACAGTAAAACAGTTTGGGCCAGATGTTTTCTTTGAGGAAAGAAATTTTACTAACTGATTTATTTTCTGATTTATTTAGGTTTTCTATTTCTTCTTGAGTCAGTTTTGTTATGGTTTCAGTTACATATACATATTTCTGTTGAATACATATGCAGGAGGGGAATTTCTGGATCATAAGGCAGGTATATGTTCAGCTTTAGTAGATACTATCAAACTGTTTTCAAAAATGGTTGCATCAATTAAAAAATTTATACTATAATCAGAATCAGGAGTGTATGGGGGTTCTAATTAGTCCACATATTTTCCAAAACAAGGTGTTTTCTGTTTTTATTTATTTATTTATTTTTTATTATTTTTTTTTTAGTTAAGCTCTTCTGGTAGGTGTGTAATAGCATCATATTGTTTAAATTTGCGTTTCCCTATAGACTAATGAGGTGGGGCACCATTTCATATATTAATTGGCCATTTGGGTATCTTGTTTTGTGAGAAGCCCCTTTGGGTCTTAAAAATGTGAAAACATTGGGTTGTTTTAAAAATTAAATTGTCTTTCTTATTGAGTTATAGGCATTTTTAATAATATATATTTTAGATATATCCTTGGTAGGATATATGTGTTACAAATATCGTCTCTTTTTCTGTGGTTTTTTACTCATTTTTATGAACAAAAGTTCATTATTTTATGAATTTCATATATTATTTTACCTTTACATTTCAATCTATAATATGTCTGGAATTGATTTCATTGTACATGGTGTGAAGTACAAGGTCAAGATTAATTTTTTTCCATGTGAAGATCCAGTTGACCAAGCCCCATTCTTTTGCCATAGCACTATATGTCTATTTTGGTTAGGGTTACTGAGGTATGATTAACACATGGAAAATTCATTCTCTTAAAATATATGGTTTGATACATTTTGAAAAATGTATGTAATCATTGTTTTACCTCACAATCAAGAGGTAGAATGTATCAAACACTTGAAAATGTACACCTTTGTAGTAAATCTACTCCCTCTACCTGTAGCCCTTGACAACCACAATCTGGATTTGGCTCTCTGCTTTCTCTTTTTTCCAGAATATATAAATGGCATCATATAGTATGCAGCCTTTGTTTCAGATTTTTTCACTTGGAGTATTTTTTTTTTTTTTTTTTTTTTGAGATTCATCCATGCTGTTATAAGTAACAGTGGTTTGTTCCTTTTTATTGTTGAATAGAAGAATTCCATTGTGTGGTATACCGCAAGTTTATCCATTAACCAAATGATGAAGATTTGGGTTGTTTACAGTATTTAGCTACTAGGAATAAAGCTGCTACAAACATTCATGAACAGGCCTTTGTGTGGACGTATGTTTTCCTTTCTCTTGGATAAATTACTAGGAGTGGGATTATTGTATCATACGGAAAGCATAGCAAATATATGTTAAACATTATTTTAAAAAATCCCCCAAACTGTTTCCAAAAGGACTGTGACACTTTACATTGCAATCAGCAATATAAGAAAGTTTTAGTTGCTCCATAGCTTCTCTAGCACTTGGTATTATCACTCTTTGTAATTTTAGCAATTTGAGTGTATAGTGTTATCTCATCATAGCTTTAATTTTCATTTCCCTGATGATATTGAACACCTTTTCATGTGCTACTTTGCCATCTGCATATCTTCTTTGATAAAGTGTCTGTTCAAATCATTCACCCATTTAAAAATTATTTGTCTTAATGATATGTAGCTAATTAGAATATATTCTGGATACAAATGCTTTATTAAATATGTGCTTTGCAAATACTTTTTCTCAGTGTCTAGTTTGTTTCTTTAAAAGTCCTAAAAGTATCATCCAAAGAGTAGAAAGTTTTACATTTTGGTGAATTTCAGTTTATCAGTTTTTAAAAGTGGAAGAGTAGTTTTTTTGTTTTTTTGTTTTTTTTTTTTCCTTCTTGAGACGGAGTCTTGCTCTGTCACCTAGGCTGGAGTGTAGTGGCGCTATCTTGGCTCACTGCAACCTCTGCCTCCCAGGTTCAAGCAATTCTCCTACATCAGTCTCCCAAGTAGCTGGGATTACAGGTGCCCACCACCACACCCAGCTAATTTTTGCATTTTTAGTAGAGACGGGATTTCACCATGTTGGCCAGGCTGGTCTCAAACACCTGACCTCCGGTGATCCACCCGCCTCAGCTTTCCGAAGTGTTGGGATTACAGGTGTGAGCCACTGCACCCAGCCTGGAAGAGTAGTTTTAAGTACTATTTAGGAAATCTTTGCTAAAATGAAGGATGCAAAGATTTTCTTATTTTTTCTAGAAATTTTAAAGCTTAAGCTTTATATTTAGTTATATGATCTATTTTGAGGTCATTTTTTATGTCTTTTGTGAGGTAAGGGTCAAGAATAACTTTTTATATGGATGTCTAAATTTTCCAGCATCACATATTGAAAAAGCTGCTCTTTCCCCATTTTAATTACTTTGACACCTCTATCTTTCTCTCCCCTCTTTGGTACTCTAATTATATGCATATTAGACCATTTTATACTGTTTGACAGCTCTTGCATCATCTTTTTGTTAAAAATATTCTTTCTCTTTTGATTTCAACTTGGATAAAGTTTCTATTAATCTATCTTTAAGTTTGTTTATCTTCTATACTTTCCCTCCCTCATCTAGGATCCTTTATCTTTTCTTGCATTTTATCCTCCTTTTCTATGAAAGCCTTTAACATATTAATCATAGCTATTTTAAAGTCTCTGATTGTTCTAAAATCCAGGCCATCTCTCTTTCTAGCTATGTTGATTGCTTTATTTTGACAATGAGTTGAGGGCTTTTTGTTTTTGCTTTTTTGAGTGTCTTGTAATTTTGATTGCATTTTGGAAAGTGTTTGTAGAACAGCAGTAGATAATAAAGTAAATAATATTGCTCAGAATTGGGCATACTTTTTCTTCTGTAAGATTGTTGATATGAAGGGTTGAGTCAATCTTGTTAGTAGTTAACAACAAGATTGGTAATTAGTATCGAGTTTAGGTGGAGTTGAATTTGTGATTGCTGTAGTTACCTTCAGCGTAACAGACTCCAAAGTTCTCCAATGGTGGACTGCAGTGACCTTATGCAGTGGCATGCCAGAATGTTTTTCTACATGTCTAAGCTCCATCCTCAGTTTTCAGCAGACTCTTCACCCTTGCTCCACAAAGGGGACCTCTCTCTCCATGTTTGTGCTCTTCTGCTAGCAGTAGATTGCTCTTGTTCATTGTACTAGGCAAAGCTGTGGTGGTGGTGGTGAGTTCTCAGTTCAACTGGGCCAGCCTCAGTCTTAGGTAGGCCTTATGTTTCTGGGCCTTGGGACTGGGGCTTTGTTAGTGTTCCTGCTTCTCTTCAAGGCAGCCAACCTTTGCCTTGTATCTGTGGAGTGTTTTGTGTGGGAGAGAGTTTCCTGCCCCTCCCTCACTGGTAACAGACCTCTTGTTTGTGTCAGCACAGGATCCTGGACCTGCAAGTTTCTTGTCCTTCCCTTAGGGCAGATGGCAGGCTTTTGCTTGTACCCCTTTCCAAGAATCAGTGGATTTTTGCTTGGACCTTGGGGCTAGGAAGGTGTTTTGGTCCTCTACCAGTTGTTGAAAGCTTTTGCTTAATATGAAATAAAGTTTGGGAAGTAGAAGGAGTTACTTGCCTCTGCCCTACTAAAAGGAGAACTCCCCAGTCTCCAGCCCCACCCTTCTTCTTTTTAATGAGTGTTCATTGCGGAACCCTAGGAAAAAGCTTGAGAGAGAGCTGGGGCTCATCTCATGTTTCTGAGGCTCCCAGGGATACTGTCATACTTGCCCACACTTGCCCTTTAGAAATTCATTAACATTTTAGCTGTTTTCTTATTCCTGCTTTCATGATGGCTGCCTCTTTCTACTGTGCCCTGCCAAAGGGGACAGTTTGTGTGACCCCTTTCTCCTTGGAAGGGCATGCCACTCTTGGTAAACTTAGTTCACTTGGTTGCCTTGTGTCCTTAGCTCTCTAATGGGTTCAATACAAATATGATTTTGTTGATTATGAAGCTTTTCTTGTTGTTAGGATGACAGTGATGTTCTCTGTGGTTTTCTGTATCTTACATGGATGTAGAACTGTGTCGCAATTTTTTAAGAGTCACTAGCTTAAAGGAAAATTTTGGTTGTAAATACAATTGCCAGTCAAAAATGAATGGAAACCGAATCAAAAGAAGGCAATAAAACCACAATCTAAAATTTAATAGGAAAACTGAGAGGACTTAAATTTTATTCTTTTATTAGGTTGGCTGTGTTTGGAATTTTTCTTTGTTCCTTTGCAGAAGTATATGACTACAATGGCAGGAATATTGCAATAGAATAGCTTTATTCTGAGGTCTGGGGTAAGGGAGGGAGGAAGATTGGCTTCTTCTTGCCATAAATATCTTCAAGACAGGGTGATGAAATGGGAGAAAAATGAAAAAAATACAAAAACGAGACAGTAGAATGGGCATTCTGGAGAAGTTTGCAGCTTCTCAGAAGAGGGGTGTACAGTTAAAGATCTTAAAGAAGGACTACTAATGTCTATGGGTCGAGAAGTGCATCAGTCTAATTCCACAACTTATTGATTTCCTAGCCATCTTGGGAGCATCACTTCAACTTTCAGCTTGGTTATATTAACCGTCTACACCCTTGGTATTCCAGGGGTGGTCCAGGCACCAGCAGCATCTGCACCCACTGAGATCCTGTTAGAAATGGAGAATCACAGGTCCTATCTCAGACCTGATGAATCAGGATCTGCATTTCAACAAGATCCCTGAGTGATTCTTGTGTACTAGAATGTCTAGAATGTACTAGATGCGGTGTTTTACGTAATCATGGTTTCTGTGTTTTTTGTAGTCGACTCTGTATTTAATGAGATTAAAATCTTTCAAAGTCAAAATATTTGTGAAGGTATCTCTACTGTAAGGATAACCTGGTGGGGTGGGGGGTATAGTGCACAGAATTAAGACATTTTAAATGCATTTTCTAGTTAAATTATCAATTTATTTTTAGTAGAGACAGGGTTTCACCGTGGTCTCGATCTCCTGACCTTGTGATCCGCCCGCCTCGGCCTCCCAAAAAAAAAAAAAAAAAAAAAATTATCAATTTAATTGAACAATTATCATTGATATGCTTATTTAAAACTTATTACTTTTAAACTTTTTTTTTGAGCTCTGTGCTCCTAGCATTTAAAAACTCTTTCTTGTAGCAGGGATTTTTCTGGTGCTTTCTCTCAAAGAGATTTCCTTTTAGACCTATTGCTATGATGGGATCATTTGTATACCCCCCAGGATTCATATGTTGAAACCCAACCCCCAAAGAGATGGTTTTAAGAGGTGAGAGTCTTTGGGAGGTGATTAGATCATGAAAGTGGGGCCCTCATGAATGGAATTCATACCCTAATAAAAGAAACCTATGGGAATTTTGCCCCTTCCATCATGTAAGGACATAGCAGGAAGGCACCATCTATAAATCAGGAATAGGACCCTCACCAGATTCCGAATCTGCTGGCACTTTGATCTCAGACTTCCCAGCCTCCAGAACTGTGAGCAATAAGTGTTGCTTATAAGCCATGCAGTCTATGGTATTTTATTATAGCAGCCCAAATGGACAGAGACCCACATGAAGCCTGCTTCCTAGGGCAAATCTGCCCTCTCCATATTGGTCTCAGCTTAAGAAACACGTTCCTGCATGAAGTTGCTATTGATGATTCAAACACCTGGCTCACAGGGTCGTAGCAAGGACCCATTCCTCTGACAAGGTTCTTGCCAAGAGCTCTCAACTTCTTAATCTTCCCGACTTTGAGTATCTTGTTATTCAGTGAAGGGAGTGTGCTGCCAAAATTCTAGTTTTCTCAACTCTTGATAAAGGTTAATTTTACATTTGTCCAAATTCTTAAGCTGTTCTCTTTCTTTTAATTCCACAGAAAATGCTAGCCATGATTTCTGGATTAAAGCATCTGCTCTCCTTTTGTCTTTCCTTTTGTTTTTGGACTCAAGTATTTTAAGCTCATTCCTGTCCCCACTTAGAGACATGAAGTCAAAACATTCTGGCAACATCATTAATTTTTTTTAAAAACATATCTTGTTCAATTTGGGACCATTACATATGTGTTCCAAGCGGGTAGCCAGAGAAGGGCACCAGGTCATGCCTGGTGGAGTCAGCCCAGGTAAAGAGTTCTGGTTGCCCTGGCCAGTGAATTCTGGCATAATCTCAATGGTCACCCTTAGCTGCAAAGGAGGCTGAGAAATTTATCTTTAAGTTGGGCATATTCTTTCTGCAAAAGCAATTGGAGCTGGGCTTGTTATGGATGGAGAACTAAATGTAGACATCAGACCAACAAGGAGCTACAGATTAGTGGTAGGTACCAGTGCTGCTGTATTGGAGAATGAGCTTAAATTATAAACAGATTCATCTATAATGACACCTCCTATTACTTCGATTGCTGAAATCTTCTTTCATGGAAAAGAAAAATACGTACTGCTGAGACTAGAAATAGAGAGAAGGGGAGGTACCTAGCCCACCATGCACTTACCCACTCTCAGGCTCAGCAATTCAATTCACTCCCTTGAGGGAGCATGGAGGGATGTAGTGAGGTGGAAGAATCACCTTCTAGTAGCTTCAAGAAGATAAACATTTTGTTTTATGTGCCCAGGTAGTAGGAATGTTGAGATGGAGAGAATGATGCTTCTTCTAGTAATTATATATGTATGCGTGTGAGGGTATATATTTATGTGTGTGTGTGTGAGTGTACGTGTGTATATGTAAACATATCTGATTGTTATATATTATTACATATTGTGCCAACTGTATTATATTAGTTGCTTTATATGTTTACTCAACTCCTACTACTAATGACCCTGCAATGTGGTGATCTGCTATGGGAGCTGAGAAAAGGGAAAATTCATGTGTGTTTTGTAGTCGTGAAGCCCTTTTAAAGGAGATGGGATGAACTGCTTATAGATCTTAGAGAATGGGTAGACTTGTTTCAGGTAAAGAGGAAGGGTGACTCAGGGTAAATAAACAGCAAGGACCACAGCCACTAGGCCTTCAGCTGTTTCAGAAGCTCACTGCATGATTCATCATTAGATCCCTCTGCGTTTCTTCTCAAGACACAAACAAACAAGCAAATGCAGATGACTGGGCAGTAGCTTCTGTGATTACACATCCTGCTACTCCCCGCACTAGAGGAGTGTTTGAGGCAGGCGCTGTTGGTATATAGCAGGCTCTGGCCTCTCCTTATGTCCTTGTCGTCTTTGACTCCTGATGTAATCCTGATTTGGAAACTCTTAGCAACTAGCCCGGCTTCCTACCCGAGGCTCAGCCCAGGAGTTGGAATTGACAGCTAATTGTCGCCACTGATTGCTTTGCTGACAGTGCTCTGTCGCTATTTTGGTTTTTCTTGAGAGTTCCTTAATTAGAGAAAATGACATCGTGTGCTGTCCAATCAGTTGCTTGTTGGATATTATTACATTTGTAGGAGAATCAGGCGACATTCGGGCTTGTTCCTGCCAAGCTGGTATGAGGTTCATGACCTGCAGCACAGTTTGCTTGGCAGAGCAGTGGTCCCCACACAGCTGAGACCAGTTTGCCACTGACTTAAGGGAAAAGCATTCTGCATTCCCAGTGTGGACTCAAAGTACCCAGGACTCCTTCGGGGCAATGTCCCATTGAAACTTTACACCTTACAGTGGCCAATTGCCTCATAAGAATGTTGACTTTCTTCTCCCTGAAATGAGATATTTCAGGATTGCTTTGATATTTGCCTTTCTGACTAACATGGAAAGACCCTTTTGTTTTTCCATGGGAGAGATACAAATATGAACTGAAGATGAATTTCCATTTGGTGAAACTTTAAATGTGGTTTCTCATACAGTATAGTAAGATCTCAATACACTGCTTTAACTAACAGGAAGGATGATCTTAAATTAGAAAATATTTTGAGTTATAAAATAAGTTTGAAGAGTTTTACAATTCTGAAATCCACAGAATAATTTTTACAAGCTGATTTTTAGGTAGCAGTCCCTTCTGAGGCTATGTTTTTGAATTATTTTGGAATAGCACATACCTACTTTATGTGTTTATTTACACATAAACTAGGTAGGAAAGTTTTATACATAAGATTGTCAAATGAGCACTGACCTTTCTAGTTCCTTATTTCTAGCATTAATTCATTGCATCAAATATTTATTGAGCCTTCAAGGGTACCCTTGGGCTTAACAAAGAAGTATGGGACACAGTTTCTGTCCTCAAGAAACTTACATCCTAACTGGGAAATTAACATTCTCAAGTGAGACCCCGTGACTTCCTCGAAGGGATTTATAAGGTTGTGTAGCATTTTTCCTGGAGTTATCAGTGTTGGAACAGAGAGTAAAGAATGCAGGATTGATCCAGGCTTGAAAAGATAAGAGGAGAAGAATATTGAGGATCCATGGAGAGTTCATAACATTCTCAGATTGGGCACAGAAGGAAGGAGACGAAGATGTATCTGTGTCTGTGTTGGGGGAGTAGGGGTTGACCATAAAGATGGAGAAAGTGGTTAATGGGTATGGTGGATGGGTAGAAGTCAAAGAGGACTCCATGAGGTCAAGAAAGAAATGAAGAGTAAGTAAGGGTCAAGAGAGATCAAACAATGTCTCTTGTCCATGTTTCCTGTGGGTCTGTCTTTGCCTCCTCGACTACATGGTAAAAAAGGGACCAGACATGACATTTCTCTTGTGCATCCTTCCCTGAAGAAATTCACAGCTAATTCATGGGATTTATGAAGACCATTTGGTTGAAATTATCAACTTTCTTGTACATACATAGAAATGATTGAGATGCTCATTGGTTCGTGTGTATAGTGACCTCCAAAGCGTTTCCTGATGTAACCTTATATGGTATAAACACACCCACACACACAATGAAGAAGAGAAAGTCCCCATCACCGATAATTGTTCATTACTTTCAAGTAAAAGGAAAATTATTATCTCTAGGGAGACGTCAGAGAGACCCCCGTGCTGGAGGTAATTTTGCCTTACCAGGAAAGCCAAAGTTGCTGTTCTTTCCCACAGGCCGACAGTTTTTTTACTCTTCCTGGTTTTTCAGGCTAAGTGTATTTGAAGGCCCAAATGAACAACTTAAACTTCTTTCTGTTCCTGTTACTGTTTTCCTGCTCAACACTCAACTTATTCTCATGTTTATATTTAACCAATGTAATCCTCATGAAAGACTTTTACAGTTGAAGTCACAGCGAAAGCTAGAGAATAAAATTTTAATTAAAAAACCAAATTTAAAAAGCTCAGACTTTATGATGTCATAATTACTGTAGATTCTTGGATATTTTATAATTGCTAATCCCTGGGCACCACGCCTGTTGGGGGTAGCAACTATTTGGGGCCAGTGGCAAGGGCAGTAAAAGAATTTACCAAGACAGTTGTAGGTAAAGAAAGGCAGATTAATTAGAGAAAGTATGCAAATACACTGCAAGGATGCAGTGGGTAGCACAGCAGAGAAAGGGCTGCCTGCAAAGAGGCAAGGGTTGGAGGGAAGTTTTATAACATCTTGCTGGAGGGTGCTACATGTTTGTGATTAGCTATATCTCAGAACAATTGGTCATTGCTCTCCCCACAGTGGGGCCCACCCCAACCTGAAGCCCCTCCCCAACCTGGGGCCCCTACCTCATTGTTGCTTACTTATCTTATCAGGACTCCTCACCACCCACTGTAAGTCCCTTGATATAGTGTCTTCTATTCGTCTTGGCTACCCAAGTGCTTCCCAGTACTGGGGGACACAGTGGGGCCCGGCCCTGAAGTGAATGTGTCTAATGTCCAGCTCGAACATACCAGCAGTGCCTACTGTAAGAGCTTTTTTTTCTGAGGTAGCATTTTAAAATTCCTTAAGCTGTATCCCAAACATGAAAGATTTGACCTGAATCATGTGGTTACCATGGCATCTAAAGAGAGCCCTTAGAAGCTCATCGATTTCTCCAGACAGAAAGATGGTAAACTGCTCCAAAAGAACATTTTCTACCTTGCAGGCTGAGAATAAACACTATATTTATCTGAAACAGCAAATCTGCTCTTCAAAACTTCTCTCAAGCATAATCTTTTATGAGATATTTGCTGAAAATTGCTCACTGGTTTATATGCTCCAGCACTGACTTGTAGTAGCTTTTCTTTCATCTCTGACCTGGAAGCTTCTTTTCAAATCAAATAGAAATATGAAGGACCCCAGCTAAGAAATCTCTTCCAGTTTCAGAGAAGGGTTGAACTACCCTGAGCTTTCCTCCTTATTCAGGGAGACAGAAGCAAAAACAGGTCTGCCCTGAATAAAATGCAGGTCCACTTTGTGCACAGGCAACCTCTCCCCTTCTGACACAGTTCTTTGATGTTACTCTAATTCTCATTAATTGCTAACTCTAAGGCAACAGAGCTTAAATCTTTGAAAGGGTTGCTTTTTATACAATCTTATTGTCTGAAATTTGTGCTTAATAGAGAGGTCATTGGACCCCCAGCTTTTTGCCTTAGAGTTAGTAGGCAGGGACTGTCTAAGTCATTGATTTCTATTGCTTGACATTTCTATAACACTTGGCATCTTCAAAACACTTTTTTACATCCATTGTTATTTGAGCCACAATGGAGTAACAGTGCCGTGAGGCAGAGAGACAGATATTTTTAAAAAAAAATTACCCCTCTCTACTTTTTTATTTTTTTGAATTAGAGGATCGAAGGTATAGGAGAGACAAAACTTTTCCTCTTCTCTTTTAGGACGCACGCGCGCGCGCGCGCGTGTGTGTGTGTGTGCGCGCGCGCGTGCGTGTGTGTGTGCGCGCGCGTGTGCGTGTGTGTGCGCGCGCGCGTGTGCGTGTGTGTGCGCGCGCGTGTGCGCGCGTGCGTGTGTGTGTGCGTGTGTGTGTGTGTGCGTGCGCGCGCGTGTGCGTGCGCGTGCGTGTGCGTGCGTGTGTGCGTGCGTGTGTGTGTGCGTGTGTGTGTGCGCGCGCGTGTGTGTGTGTGCGCGCGCGTGTGTGTGTGTGTGTGCGCGTGTGTGTGTGTGCGTGTGCGTGCGTGCGTGTGTGCGTGTGTGTGCGTGTGTGTGTGCGTGTGTGTGTGTGTGTGTGTGTGTGTGTGTGTGTGTGTGTGTGTGTGTGTGTGTGTGTGTGTGTGTGTGTGTGTGTGTGTGTGTGGAGGGGCCACGGGGAGGGGGCGGTAGCTGGGCTTGGAAATTCAGATAAACAGGAGAAACCCAAATCTATTTAATACAAGTTTTATGTGACCTGAGGGCACTTACAAGGAAATGAAGACCCAAAGAAGCAGTTAGAATCAGTTACTTCTACACTGAATTGGACAAAGACTAGTAAATTGTGTAATGGTGTCAAGGCAAAGGGGCTTGGTCGGGGGTAGTTAATTGGGTGGAGAAGCAACTAGGAAAATAAGGGTGAGTTTATCAAGGTTTGTTTGTACAGATTGCTACTGGCCTCAACTTCTTTTCCTTGATGTTAAGAATGTTGCTTTCCTTTTGGTATAAGGAGGACATTTTTTTTCGCATGGGAGTTTTATCTCCTGCTTTTAAGAAACAGAAGGAAGGTCAGAGTGATCTTGCATGTGCTTTTTTTTTTTTTTTTTTTTTTTTTTTTTTTTTTTTTAACTGCCTTTAATTCAGAATCGTCAATATGCCAGAGCAGCATATTTTGGAGTGGCACATTCTTCATTACTTTAGAGTTTGTGCCTTTTTAAAAATCGGTTCTTAACCCGTGGCAGACTTGGAACTAGAACCTATTCCTGTCCCTAAGGGTTGTTCAGTCATGATGGACCAAGTATGAGGATGGGAACGGAGAGCTCATAATCCCAGCACTTTGGGAGGCCGAGACGGGCGGATCACGAGGTCAGGAGATCGAGACCATCCTGGCGAACACGGTGAAACCCCGTCTCTACTGAAAAATACAAAAAAAAACTAGCCGGGCGAGGCGGCGGGCGCCTGTAATCCCAGCTACTCGGGAGGCTGAGGCAGGAGAATGGCGTAAACCCGGGAGGCGGAGCTTGCAGTGAGCTGAGATCCGGCCACTGCACTCCTGCCTGGGAGACAGAGCGAGACTCTGTCTCAAAAAAAAAAAAAAAAAAAAAAAAAGAATTGTCTGCTTGCTTGTCTGTCTCCTTGATTTGACTTTCAGTTCCTTGAAGGTGGAGGTTCTTTTATTTATTGTCAGATCCTCAATGACTAGAATAATAGCCAGCACATAATAGGTGCTCAGTTAACATTGCTAAGAAACAAGTAATAATGTCAACATTTTCACTTCTGTCTATCCTACCTCTTACACATGCCAAAGGCATAGGAAATGTTGAATGGAAGAATTATATCTACAATAAATAGGCAAAAATATGGACACAGAGGGAGAATCATAGGTTGTTGATTTGCCAGAACCTCTGGGTGAAGGACACTGAATGGCTGTAGAAAAGCACAAAAGAAATTGAAAATCCAGCTCCTGCCTTCGGGGAGCTCAAAGTGTACTCAGAGAAACAGAACACCCACCATGAAAACGATGAGGAAAGTCGGTTGGCCCTGCCTTCTTGGAAACTCAAAGTTTGGGGGAGGGTGTGGACATGCACTACAAAAAACCTTAATCTCAGAGGGAGGAGGAAGTAGAAGAACTCTAGTGTCATTGTCTTTGTTTGGTTCTATAATTACCTGCACCTACATACAAGTGTTTTTATGGATGAAAATAAATGCAGCAACTGGTCGAGGGATGAATCATTCTAATTAACTGGAATAGAAGGTGAACCTTGATAAAGCTTCATTTGGCATTTTTCTTTAAATAGTCAAGTAATCATGCTGTAGTTTAGCATCAGTAAGCAATTGTTTCCATCCTTATCCCTACCAGAGCTAATATTTTCCAAGTCCTTTAGAGCTGTACATTTCAAGGTTCAGTCATCAAGCCACATGCTTATGTATCAACTGATGAAATTCTGATTCAGGGCACCTGAGAATCTGCTTCTTTTCCCCTTAGTAAACATTTTATCTTGGAATAATTTTATATTTACAGAAATATTGCAAATGTTGCAATAAAATGTTGCAAATATAGTACAAAGAGTTCCTGTATTTCCTTCAACCAGATTTTTCTGTTAACTTCTTATAGACCAAAATAATTTGTCAAAATTAATAAACATTGGTATAGTAATGCGAACTAAGCTACAGACTATTCAGATTTCACCAATTTTTCCACTACTGCCCTTTTTTCCTGTTTAATCCAGGCTATCACATTACATTTAGTCCTCGTATCTGCTTAGTCTCCTTGGATCTATGATAGTTTTTTAGTCTTTCCTTGAGCCTGCATTTTTAATAAGCTCTCCAGGTGGTTCTCAGATACTAGAAGCGAACACCATTGCTCTTCCAAAGCCAGGGCACACCTCACAGGTGCTGAGAGGGGACCTTCCCTGGCCTGAGCAGTGCCTTGTACTCTTCATCCCAAGTCGTGCCTGAATCACTGGGGGACCCAGCAGGACACATAAGGCACACTCTGGAGAGAAGTTAACAAATATAACAAAGCACTATTTACAGAAGTGTAGACAGAAGTAAGCGAACAAATAAGGGTTGTTAAGGTAACTAGGAACTATTTACAGTGAAAAGCTTTGATTCACTTTGGGAAGGGGGAAGAGGAGTTGGGGCCACCCAGCGGGAGCAGTAGTCAGAGATGTGCCATTGGAGAACCAGCTTCTGTCAGAACCACCAGACTCTGAAGTACAGACAAGTGGAGGGAGTCAGACCGTGAACTTACTTCCTCTAGCTCGGATCTCCTAGTGATGCCTCCTGTTAATGGAACTCAACAAGAAGCCAGAGGGCAGGGAATGGGCCATACTCTTCCTGAGCACAGAGCGGGGAGCGAAAGGTGGAGAATTGATCTAGAGACTAGGTCTAGGGAGGAGTTGAAGTGACAATAACCAGAATTGTTTTAAAGTAGAATGCAGGAGAGATAGCCTGGGTAGCTAACTGTGCCGGGATTAAAACTTGTGCTCTGTTTATTAATTTATATCTACTGTGTTATTAGGGGCCCATTGCTTACTTAAAAAAAAAAAAAAGAGATCCAATGAAAACATTACGTTTAGCCTTGGAAACTGTACAGTTTGTCAACTTGTTGCAAATTCAACAAATATCCTTTTAGTGGGTTAATGATGTGAGAGAAAACCATAGCTTCCAGCTAAATAAGTAAATATTCAAACTGAAGAAAAGAAGTGCCATCTGAGATACAGTCTTAGAACGGATCATGAATTTTGAGAGTGACGTATACACCTTGTAAGGTTTGGACAAAACAGTGCTTTTTATTTCATGTTTTCCATTTTGTTAACTCTCCAGTTTTTGAAAGGAGAGGTGATTACCCTTTCTGCAGTATAGTGAATCAAATTCTGGGAACTAGAGAAAAAGATTCAGAAAATGTTTTCCAATTTTTTTTTGTAATTGCAAAGGAATAAGCACTTGAATGGAAAAGAGCTCATATTATTATTTTATTTTTAGAGAATAATAGCCTACTTTTGTTTTTTATTAATTTTTTTATTTTCCATATACATAGTTGCTTTTATTTTATTTTATTTCAATAGGTTTTTGGGGAACAGGAGGAGTTTGGTTACATGAATAAGTTCTTTCGTGGCAATTTCTGAGATTTTGGTGCACCCATCACCCAAGCAGTGTACACTGTACCCAATGTGTAGTCTTTATTCCTCATCTCTGTACCCTTTCCCCCAAGTCCCCAAAGTCGATTATATCATTCTTATGCCTTTGCATCCTCATAACTTAGCTCCCACTTATGTGTGAGAACATATGATGTTTGGTTTTCCATTCCTGAGTTACTTTACTTAGAATAATGGTCTCCAGTTCCATCCAGGTTGCTGCAGGTGCCTTTATTTCATTCTTTTTTATGGCCGGGTAGTGTTCCATGGTATATATCTATCACAATTTCTTCATCTACTCATTGATTGCTGGGCATTTGGGCTGGTTCCATATTTTTGCAATTGTGAATTGTGCTGGTATAAACACTTGTGTGCAAGTATCTTTTTCGTATAATGACTTCTAAAGAACTCATTTTATTCAAGCATCCATGGGACTTACGTGGAATCACTAGTCTTTAGAACTGGACTTTCCTGGGCTTTTTTTTTTTTTTTTTTTTTTTTGACAGCGAGTGTGAGTGGGTATGATATTTTTCCCCCTCATTTCAAACCAGGAGTAGAAGTTAGAAAAGAGGAATATTAACTCTAATTGCATTTTTTTGCCATTGAGTTTGACATTAAATACATTAAGTCTGCTAAAAGAGAAGGCTAGTGGAAGTTTGTTTGACTCATGCATACTTTTCATAGGTATGGGCCTTTTGTGTTTGCTCATCATTCTCAGTCAGGAAAGGGACACCTTTATCTTTATTTTAAAAGCTGGTTACATTGGGGTCTTGGCTGGAAACAGAATTTGCCTCCGAGGGTTTGAATGAAGAGAGTCTAGTGAAGGGACTACTGCAGACCCCTGGGGAGGATTATAGTGATAAACAGAGGGTGATCTGGCTCCCAAAAACCAGCAGCAGGGGGAAGCCATTGCCATCCTTGGGCCACAGAAACAAGAGGAGCAAATTGTGGAGTCCCATGAGTGTTGGAATCATGGTGGAAGGGCCACTGGGCAGAAGCCAGAGCTGTGAAGGGACATACCCACTGTGGGACACTGCAGTGAAGTGGAGAGAGTAGGAGAAACAGCACCCGATTACACTCCTCCCGCTCCCCCACCTTTGGCTGGTGCCACCCTTCATCAAACCCAACAGAAGCCAAGGGTCATGGCAGTGTAGATGACATTGGGACAGCGAGAGGTGGAGTATGGCTGGAGGAATTGTGGGGTGGGGAGAGACAGGGAATACCAGCAAAATGGCCCATTGCAATTGAGCCCCCAGAGTATTACTTGTGACATGAGGTTTGCAGGAAATGCAAAGTAGATGCATTAAATTAATGAGTAAATCCATTTTTTAAAAAAGAGTCAGTTTTATTGTTTTAAAATGACTTGCTACTCCCCTAGCCTGTTCTGAAGTTCTGGTGTAGAAAGACCCTGTTTGCCTGAGTTTTCTTAGCCTCACTGTGTGGTGAAAAAGGTGGTGACCTTTAAGAATGTGGAGGCTGCATTTGACCTCAAGGGGCCTGGAGGGATGGCACAGCTGTCATTGGTTGCCCCAACTGGCATTTTCAGAGTTAAAAATGGCTGTCATTACCTGAATGCTCTTATTGTCCTAGTGGGCTATTTCTGTTGGAGCTAAATGTAATTACTGAATAATCATTTCCAGTTGTTCGTTGATTATTTGTGCATACGTTATTTAATGAAAATAGACTCAGATGATCCAGTGGTAGAAAAGCCAATTTCTGGGAAAAACATCCACTGTAGCCTCTCATATCCCCAGCTGTAGATTATTGGAAAACAAAAGCAAAACAACACGATCTTAAATGCTCTTGGCAACTTGAACCAAACCTGGTCCCAGGATCATTTAAGAACTTCTGCTGCGAGGCTCAGAGAAAATAGAGCTGAAAATAGACCAGTTGCAGCAGATTCAGTGGAGCGACCTGAAAATATTTTCTTTAGCAGGGAGTTTTTAATGAGCAACAAAATGGCATGCCCAGAAGATTACGTTCTTGGGAGAAGAAATTCGTGTTTGATTTTCCTTTTCCCGGTGGACTACCTCTCTGAAGTAACTTTGCATCAAGTCTTTAAACATGATACAGTGAAAGCTTCTCAGCCTCCTATCTGCAGTGATGTTTTCGTCTTATTTAACCCAATCTTTTCTTCCCCTATTTGTGATGGATTCTTGGGCAAAGCTACCTTCATCTAAAAGGTTCCAGAAAAAAATAAATAAAAGCATACTCTTTAAAAATATTATTTATGTATTTACATCGTTCCTTAGTTTACATTGTGTTTCCTTTGTTCCCTAGCCTGGAACAATGTCTGGCCTGGCTTTGTCCTCATATTGGCTGCTCTCTTTATATCACAAAATGTTAAGTTAAAACGTCAAAAAGTCGTCATAAGCTATTCGCTCTAGTGGCTCATTGGCTTAAATAAAGTTCGAGAGCCTTTGACTCTCAGAGCTTAAATGAGCTTAATTGAAATTTTGAGCAAAGCTTAAAAAGCCAAATCTGTCTATCATGTCTTGTGAAAGGAATGTCATGACTTTGAGTAGCTGGAATCCATAAGCTGCTCATAGTTACTGACTCTAAGTAGATACCAAGGCCTATCTTGCTCTTATTGATCTGACCTGTGCAAAGAGTTTGAGCACGCAGGTAGTAGTTAATGCAACGCCATGCTAGCTTGTGCTTTAACCTAAGTTAAGAACCCGAAGCCTGTGATAATGGGGATTAGCACTGATGTAAAGATAATCTCTGTCCTTTGCAGCTATTCTTGTCTGTGTCAGGATTATTTTCCAAACCACTGCGGTCGTAACATTGATGCGTCTTTAACTCTGTTGCCTGCCATAGTCCCTGGAGGTCAGTTAGTTGCCATGGTTGTCTCTTCTAGCTCTGAAAGATACATCCATTTCCTTTTCCACTGTTATTTTCATAGGCAAGGACCTTCTTTCTGCCCTGACTCATCAAGATGACCTCCAACAAGACTGCCTGCTCACAGGGTTCCCTTCCTCTTGCCACAGCAGGCTTCCTAGACCTATGTAATATTTATCAGGATCTGACTCTGCTTAAAAACTCTCAGCCAGTTATTACCAACAGAGTAAAACCCCTGTCAGTAAACAATGAAGATACTGTTGAGAGCAACTGCTATGGACAAGATCCAATGCTCGGCACTGTAGGAACCCAGATGATGTTCACCTGCTTCTTCACCTTGTGTCCTTGATTAGTTTATAATTTCCTGTAGGCCAGGAATTATACTTGATGTGTAGAAGTGCCCAGCAACAGGACTGGCTTTTCATCAGCATTTCTGATTACATAGCTTCAGTTGATGATAGCTCATTAAGGCATACAGCCTGGAAACTTATATACATAGTCCTCTCAAGGCTGTTAGATGTGGCTCCTAATATTTTTGAAACTGTCTATTTAGAATTCTCTTCAGAACTCCTAAGTTATGAAAAGAGTCTTGTTACTCCATCCTTTTGTTCAAGACACAATTGACTGAATTCCTGCTCAGTACCAGGCACCATGCCAAGCCCTTGGTATGCCAAAAAGCCCACAGAACAGACTGCCAGGAACACACCAGAGGCAAACAAACTTAGGTTTATTACCTTGCTGCTGCAGTAAGAGAGAGTCACACCTTGGAGAGGTGTGGGGCATTTCAACAGGTGGAAGCTTGGGAAGAATATCTATAGAGTTTGCAGGGTTGAAGTTAGTTATAGGATGCTCTTGAAAGAGATTGGTCAGAATTCATAAACCAGGAAGTTGCTGGAACAATCAGTGCTCTTATCTTGAGGACACATGACTCTGTGGCGTTACAGGTAGATCAGTTTGTCTGTGGCCTTATTTAGAACATATATGATATAGTTGGGATATTTGTCCCCAACCAAATATCATGTTTGGGAAATGAAAGCCGTAGTGTTGAAGGTGGGGCCCGGTGGGAGGTCTTTGGATCATGGGGCCGGATCCCTCATGAATGGCTTTGGCCATCTTCTTGGTGATGAGTGAGCTCTTTCTCTGAGTTTACAGGAGATCTGGTTGTATAAAAGTATGTGGCACCTCCCCTTTCTTTTGCTCCTGTTTTCACCATGTGGTGTGCCTGCTCTCCCTTTGCCTTCCACCATGATTGGAAGCTTCCTGAGGCCTCCCCAGAAGCATATGCCGCTATGCTTCCTATACAGCCTGCAGAACTGTGAGCCAATTAAATCTCTTTTCTTATCAATTACCCAGGCTCAGGTATTTCTTTATATCAGTGCAAGAATGGCTGAATACAATACGTGTCTGAATGAGCAGGTATAGAGTCCGGGTTTAGTTTGTTTTGCATGTCATGGCTTATACAGGTTTTCAATGTTGTGAATAATAATCTAATTTTGCAATTATGGTTTTGGTTTGAATTTTCAGATCCTTCGCACATCTTAGTTGCCAGCTGAATTGACTTTCCCTTCATCAGAAGAATAATGACTGAGTTCCTGTTCTCAAGAAGTCCCCAGTCTGGGCTATCATAATATAATTTGATGTGTACCATAATAGAGATATAAATAAGGTGTTACTGAGTTCAGAAGAAGCAAACTTAAAAAAAAAAAAAAAAACTATAACTTTGTTGAAATCCTACCATATACAAGGCTCTACACAATTAGGCACTGCTCAAGTTCCATACATTACTTTATTTGATCCTCAGCAATCCTACAAAGTAGATGTTATTTTTCTTTCAAATTTTAAAGACAAAAAAGTGAGATGCAAAAAAAGTTAGATGGGTCACTCAAGGTCACCCAGCTAAGAGATGATTTTAGAACTTTATTAAACAAATGCTTGCTGGTTGTTCTAGGTGCTTTATATAAACTCCAATGTAGACCTCTGAAGTAGCTACTACTCTATTCTATTTCATCATTGAGAGTAATGAGCCTTGGGGATATGAAGTAACTGGTCTAAAGTCACAAAGCTGGTGAGCATGTAGTAGAGGCAGGATTCAGATCCCAGCTATGTGACTCTCTGGGTCGTGCACTCTCCAGGTCATGCACATGGCCCCCTTGCCCTGCTGCTTCTCCTCAGCCCTTGTCATTAGACTTTCATGCCTGTGTCTTTAACCACTGTGCTAGTGTGGCTCATGGACAGGAGAAGCTTCACAGAAGGATTGACATGTGGGCTGGGATTTGCTAGATAAATAGGATATCTCTGGATGGATCAGGAAGAGAAGGCTGTGACACTTCATTCAGGAACAGTAGCCCTTGAGGAGCCCTGGGAACAGGAAAATCTCTGCTGGGCTAGGGGTGGGGTGAGGCTTGAGTGTGTAAAATCAGAGAGCTGTGGGTGGTAGTGATAGAGCTGGAGACACTAACACTAGAGTGATAGTGTTGGAACCAGATTGGGACTTCACAGTCACCCTGGCATTTGACCAATAGGATGCTTCTCTTCCCAGTACCTCCCTTGGCTCTGAATGGTCACTCTTATTTCAATGCATCCCCTCAGGAGAGAGATCACCAAAGATATACACACTGAAAGCAGTTCCGGAGAAGTTCTAGAAATGTGTTAAGTAAAAGAAGCTTTAGGAAAATATGCTGCCTAGAGATATTCTTATGGCAATAGCCTTGATGAACATAGCACTTATTGTAATGTCTACGTCCTCATAAATTAGAGAAAGAAAATGTCACTACTTTTCAATCAGTCCAGAGTCTGGAAGAGCAGCTTTTATTTATGCAGTGCTGGGAGGTGACTTGCATTTAATCTTCACATCAATTCTATAAGGAAGACTCTATTCATATGTCAGTTGTATAGATGAGGAAACTGAGGCTCAGAGGACTCCAAGGAGTTTGGCACGTCACAGTGATAGGTGATAGAGTCAAGATTTCAACCCGGTTTGATTCCAGAGTTTGTTCTGCCACATTGCTTCAAGAAGTCTATGTCCTTTTAGTTTGTGAAAGTGCAGTATGTCCCAAACACAATGGCCAATCCTATGCCATGGAGAGTCAGTAGTAGGAGAGGCAGGAGCAGCCTGGAGTAGTAGGGAGAGGCAGGAGCAGCCTGGAGTAGTAGGGAGAGTCAGTAGTAGGAGGACCAAGAGGAGGGGGACTTGTTGGAGCTTCACCCACCCTTCCCCATTCTGTGCCAGACCTGCCCCTGCATCCCATCCTTGGGACTTCCTGGTATAAAATAGTATCCCACCCAGTGTTACTCCTTAGACAGCAAGAGATAGTCCAAAACCCAAAGACTGAAATTCCAGGTCCCACTGTGGGCAGCAGAGCTCCTCTTCCCTTTGCTGGGACATTAGTTCAACAGCCAATTAGCAGATAGATTTGTGTTGACCCTTCTGTTAACAACCTAGTAGTTTACTTATTTAACTAATGACAGGTGCCTTTGTTAGGCGCTGTGGGCACAGAAAGGTCTTTGATGACTCTGGAAAACTGATGATATTTATAATTTGGGGTATGGCATTCTAAATTTTTGTAGCACAAGGGAAAAGGTGGCAGCAGCAGGTAATGAACCCAGGGCTACACATTCTGGAAATAGAAGGAATGATTTGTTATCATCTTTTTTTTTTCCCTCCTGTAGAGTGAACTTGTGGATTAATTGTATTAGTTTATTAACTTACTCTAAGTAGGACTTGTCCCTTTGGCCCTTTGAATGCCCCTACCATCTGTAGTATCTAGTATGGCTAATAAGCATGAGACCACCAGTGTCTGAATCCTGATTCCTCAGCTTATCTTGGACAAGCTGTTTAAACTTTCTGTGCCTTACTTTTTTTTTTTATTTTGAAGATGGAAATAATAGTACCTACCTTATAGGGTTATTTGAAAGATTAAGTAAAAAAAATCCTTGAAAATCACTCAGCACATTGCTCAGCACATAGTAAGAGCTCAGTAAAGGATAAGAATATTAAATGCTGAGTGAGCACCTGTGGTGTGCCAGGCCTGGGCATGGGCTGAACACTGCACTCCCAGGGGTGCCTTTCATGGACAACAATGTTAATATGACTCTGGAGTTGTGCAATGCGATGACCCCATTCCAGAAACTGCTGTGAGTGATTCACATGTGTTTGCTCTTTCAGCCTTGCAACAACCCATTATTATTCCCATTTAGAATTCAGACAGAGAGATGTTAATGGCTTTGCTCAAGTTTAGCCAGCTGGTAAGTGGCAAAGATGGGGTGTGAGCCATTCATATTATTGTGGTGTGGACCAGCACAGTTGACCTCTTTCCTGTCAGTTGCAACATGGAGGAAAGATCTCCTTGATAGTTTGGTTTTCTTTATTAACCCATAATGCATGATTTGTCTTTGTGTATTTTAATATTTCTTAGAAGCATTTATATTTTTAGCCTTTATAAATAATACATATAATTGCAGTTTAATAATAGAAATTCATAAATTCACTTGACCTTGGGCAAAGGTTATATACTGTTACTTATCGAGTTCAACTGTATGTGATTAGAGAAGAGGAAAGGAAAGAGGAAATGGGGGTTGGGGAGACAGAGAATGAGAACAAGGCCACCGGACATTTGAGTAGTACCAGCACGTCTATCCGCCCATCCATCTGGCTCCAGGGAAGGATTTGTCACCAGCCCATGTTCTTTGTTCAGATGGCTTCAGTTCCCATGAGACTTTCATAATGCAGGCATCTTGCCACATGGAGTGTAGTAATGCACTTTTCATACAACATAGCCTATAAATGAAGCCAGATACTTTAGCTGGTAGTCAACCAGAGAAGCAGGGGTTTGCTCCAGTACCATAAGAAAAAACTGGCTGTGCTAGTTTTTTTACCATCTTTTTTGACAAGTGACATGGCAAGTCCCCAGTGAGACACCTTTCTGAGGGATTTTCAAGAGGACCATCCTCTTCCAGAGACCGATTTTTGCTCTGCATGGTGGTCAGTGATTTTCTAAAACGGTTGTGGGCCCTCCATGGCACCTGCCTTGGCCACAGACGAGCTAAGAAAAGCACTAACAGATTTGTTCCATTCTATTTTCTCCTCCTCTCAACCTGAGCCCTTCCTTGACCTAGTTAGCCCCTTTGCATAGAATGGTTTGCTGAGCTGTATTGCTGTCTCTCCTCAGGGTCCTGTATTGCCTTTCTCTGTTGGCACCAGAAACCTCTGAGCCTCCTAGCCCTTCCTGAACTTTCTTGGCTCTTACCTGCCTGGGAGGAGAACTCAGACACATGAATCGGTACTATTTATGTCTTCGGTAACTTTTTGCGACCTTTTGAATGTTTCAAAATTAGTTTTCTTCCTCCCAAAATTTCATTCAGGAGGCCAAAATAAGAAGGTTTTTCATTTTAAGGTTAAAGTCTCTGTGATAGTGACATTACAATAGAGACAGATCAATACTGACTCCTTTTCCCTCAAATTCTCATCGTGCTTGCTGCTCTAAGGGTAGCAGCCTCACAGGAACAGGTAGTATTGGTGGCGTTTCTGTGAGAGGTTAGGGGCACCTGATGATTGATAGCAATTATGACAAGACTATGTAGTTTCTCTGATTGCCACACTGAGGTGACTCAGGGCACCATCAGAATTGGAGGAGATGAACTTTTTTATATAAAAATAGGATGTTGTTGATACAATGCAGTCAAAAAATGAATCACCATGCCCTCTACCCCTAACAAAATATGTCTTCCTTTCTGCTTAAGACCAAAATAAATTACTTTCTGCCACTGCCATTCACAGAGCCAAATTAGAGCCTAGCTAAGATGGAGCAGAATATTTTTGTCTAGGACAAAGCAAATCAAAATGGCAAGATTACCAGTTAGTGCAATGGCCTAGCCACAGTGGGCACTCAGGTGTTAGTTCATCTGCTATGTGCTGAGGGGATTTTGTTCCACAAGTTACTTTTATGATATCTGCTAATAGATAGGTGGTTGGCAGGGGGCTATATTTAGGAGAATATTGCTTGCCCTAATGCTGTGGGAGTCTCAGGGAATGTGGTTGTATTAGTCCATTTTTATGCTGCTGATAAAGATATACCTTAGACTTACAAAAGAAGTAGGTTTAATGGACTCCCAGTTCCATGTGGTATGGAGGCCTCACAATCATGGCGGAAGGTGAAAGACACGTCTCACCTGGAGGCAGACAAGAGAAGAAAACTTGTGCAAGAAACTCCCCTTTATAAAACCATCAGATCTCATGAAACTTATTCACTATCCAGAGAACAGGAAGGGAAAGACACACCCCCATGATTCAATTACCTCCCACTGGCTCCCTCCCACAACACTTGGGAATTGTGGGAGCTGCAATTCAAGATGAGATTTGGGTGGGGACACTGGCCAAACTATATCAGTGGCTTAGAAACATGAATACAGAACCTGAATTGAGCCTGTTTCTTCATTTTCCCACCTGATTGCTTTGAACTAATAAGGACTGAATTTAAGTGGGATGCTGTCTCCCTCCCTGGCTTCCTCAAAGCTGGGTTCATTGTACCCCCTAGGTCTTGCCCATGATTTCTCTCTCAAGGCTATCATCACATTTTGTGAGAATTACCTGTTCTGTGCACTTTTTATAGGTTGAGACTATGACATATTTGGTACCAAAAACAGTGGCATATAATTGGTGCTTCCTTGTGGAATGAACGAGTGAATGAATGAATGGTGTTAAGATGTTATGTTTCTCTTTTTTTCAGCAAGTTTCTTAAATAAAAAACCAGGATGAATTCTACAGGGGACGTGGCAGGACCATGCAGGCTCTCCACAAAAACACTATCTAAGCATTCTCCTTACTGACCCAGGCGTGCTGGGACTTTTATTTAAAGAAATGTGATGTGAAAGGCTGTGTTAACCCTCTAAACCCAATTGTCAGAGAATCTGAAATTGTAAAAGTTTCAAAACCTTAAAATGAATGCAAATTCTTATTCTTATCATTTCTGTACTAGAACCAGGAGAATGAGAGGGCCTAGGACCAGATCTCTTTACAGTGAGGTGGGCACTTACAGATGCCACAGCTCTAATCGGATGAGGGTTAGTCCATAAGTCACTTGTTCCAAGGAAACTGAAGGAGTTTTGAAAGCCAGGAGAAGCAAGTGAGTCAGCAGAACAACATCAGCAATGGGGCTATAGTCCATCAATCTAAAACAATGATATTTCCTGTCTCCTTTAAACTGCATATGGACAGCTCCAGGATTAGAGTCAGTGTTCTCGGTTTTTATATTATATATTACATCACAAAATTGTTTTCCAAGTTGCCGCGTTGTAATTTTAAACAAAGTCATAGCATCCTATTAAATCAATCTGCTCTAATTTGGTTGGTTGGTTATTTCCAATTTTTTTACACTGTAATAAGTAATGTCATGAGCATCTTTTTGTGTACAAAGTTTATTCCTTTAGGATGAATTAGTAGTGCATTAAGGGTGAGAAACATTTTTGTGGCTCTGGATACCTATTGCCAGAATATTTTTCAAAGGGCTGTAGTGAATACATCCAAGGCCTGTTTTAGCTCCTTTTGAAAACTGTGTGCTCTGCTCACTGACATTCCCTGCTTTGTGATCACTTGTACTTGTTATAAATCTGAAACTGTATACTTCACATTGCTCCCTCTTTATCACTTGCCACACAGCCCTCACAAAAGCCCGGTTCCCACGAGGTTCAGTCCCAGTAGAGCACCAAATTCAAAGAAACGTCCAACAATCAAAATTAATTAGAAATATTTAATTTCAATCTTTATTGTTTCTCTCAAACAAATCTAATGGACATTCTTAAAACTCCGGTCCTCTCCTTTTCAATCCTGTTGCATGCTGCACTTGCTAGACACCCCTCCATCTCTCTTCCCATTGCTATCTCACCTCTCATTGGCTTCTCTGGTTTTTTTTTTCTGCTGGCACCTGCTGTCTAGCTCATTTATCCAGCCATCTTCCCCAAGGCCCATGCAACCCACAGGGCTCTTCTTGCTGTGTAGAACCTCTCTGGGGAAATAGAGTCTAAATGTCCTCTGGCGGATTTTCTCTCTCAGACTCAGACTTCATATAACAAGGGAAAAACCCTGAAGCTGACTTGGTAAGCAAGAATATACCTTCATTACAAGCAGACAAGGATGGGGGAAGACCATGGATAGTCACATATTAATAATTTTGTCCTTACCACAGATAACGACAACAACAATAATAACAACGGCACTTATGTTTAGTCAGGCCAGGCACCGTTCTAAGTACTTGACCTGTATTGTCACTGAATCTTCGTAACAACCTTATGAATTAACTAATATGATCAACTCCATGTTTTAGAGGAAGAAACTGAACTAGACAATTAAGTAAGTTTCTCAATGTCATACAGTGACAGAGCTGGGATGTTCACTAGGTGACCTGGCTCTAGAGTCTGGGTTCTTAACTACTCTATTCTACTGCCTCAGCCTCTGTATATACATACGCACACATACATGCATATGCATATGTTAATATGTTATATATTACACATATAATGCCTTTCAGTTTTTCCTTATTTTGTCAAAATGTAGAGCAAGAACTTGAAAACACTATGGAGTACCCATGTCTTATGAGTTACTTCTTTTAATTAAAAATTCCTTTTCCAGGTGAGTTTGTGCTACTGTGTCAGTTTGTGTGTCAGATCTTATTGATCTAGGGTATGGTGTTACTTTATCACTTCTTGTGATGGAAAAGGTGTGTTTTGACAAGGTCGGTGGAAAGATGTAATACATCTTGGACTCTGGAATATCCATCTAGTAAAATGGATGTGCTAGTATGCTGACAGGGGAGGTGCTGAGGCTCTGCAAGAAAGGAGTTAGTAATTTAAGTTGATTTTTATCAATTTCTCAAGTAAATGTACACATCCTGCCTATGTCTTGGGTTTGTTTTTCATGCATCAGCTTTTATCATTTATATTTTTCTTTTGGATATGCCAATTAGGTGGCCTGGTTCATTGTTTTCAGCCCAGAGAGATGCACGATGCAGTGCTCAGATAGGATATACCTTCTCCTTTGGAAAGACTGGTTGCATATTACATACATGGACACAGCTTTCGCAGTCAGAGGACAAAAGTAGGAATTTTTTGATTTTGTTCAAGAAGAAAATGTCTGGCAATTTAGGTCACTCTTCACAGGAAAAAATGCCTTTAAAAACATTAATCAAACATTCACCTTGAAACACTGCTGCTAGTCTGCCCTTCAAAGAGGAGTGCATGTTGAGAAAAGGCAATAGTCGCCCAGTTTTCTGTAGTGGAAAGAATGTTGGAATAGGAGTGAGGAGATCTGAGGTTGAGGCCATTTCTGCTGACTTGGGGGGCTTATTACTTATCCTCTGAGTTTTACTGTCTTCATCTGTGACATGAAGGTTTGCACTAAATAATGTCTATACCTTTTTTCATATGTAATAAACGTAAGATAAACCTCTGTGTAGGTGGCCTTTAAGATTCCATCTGTCCTATGCAGGTGTGATTCTGGGGACCCCCAGGCCTGTCTAACAGGGCATCAGCAGCGCCTCCCTGCTGGAGACTCCTCACTCCCCTCACATTCTTACTTATCAACCCCACTGGCTGGCTCAAGCTCAGAATTACCTAATTAGCAGTTCTGTCCTTAAGATTAAGCACTGGGAAAGACAAAAAATATTCCTGGAAGAACCTTTGTTAGCCACTTGCTATAATTATTTTGTTCTGTTAACTAATCTAATAAGCAGTAATTTAGTGTATAAGCTATTAAAGATACTGAGTTGGGCTCCGGGTGTGTGTGGAGTTGGGTGAGGAGGAGAGCAAAGATGCAAGAGAGGTGGCCCTGCCCTTGATGCTGGAGAATGGGCAGAGCTGCACAGAGTCAGATGAGAGCTGCAAGTTATGACTGCTGTATGAGTTTAAATGGGGAGAGGGATTGCTGGCAGCTGTGGTGGGCAGGAATTTTTTTTTTTTTTTAAATTGAGATCAGGTTCAAACATGACTTTGCAAGATGGTTGACTGAACAAAAGACATAGGTAAGAGCCTATGGCTTGACATGAATCAAAGCTTATAGCTGGGAATAGCCAAGGCATGTTCAGAACCAGTTCAAGGTGAAGCCATAGTACCATAAAAGATGGACAAAGAGAATTGGAATGTTGTCGGCTGGGCACGGTGGCTCACGCCTGTAATCCCAGCACTTTGGGAGGCTGAGGCAGGTGGATCACCTGAGGTCAGGAATTCAAGACCAGCCTGGCCAACATGGTGAAACCCCATCTCTACTAAAAATACAAAAATTAGCCAGGCATGGTGACACCTGCTGTAATCCCAGCTACTCAGGAGGCTGAGGCGGGAGAATCACTTGAACTGGGGAGGCGGATGTTGCAGTGAGCTGAGATCGTGCCACTGCCTGGGCAACAGAGTGAGACTCTGTCTCAAAAAAATAAAAAAGAAGAAAAGGAAAGAAAAAAAGAAAAGAAAAGAAAATTGGAATGAGCACAGTAAACAAAAAGGAATGACCATTTATTTTTGAACAGGGGAGTGATATACCGATGGCAGCTTGAGGAATGTTGTGTGGCAGGAGTGTGCAAGAGAGTTTTGAGAGGAAAGAGTCCCTAAGGCTTCCAAGTTCCAACCCTTACTCCTTGAATGTTATTAAATGCGTGTTTTAAAAATTTGATCTGAAGATCCTTTCGGGAAGAAATGTTGAGTATAAATAATCTTTCCAGCCAATACAAGCAGCTTGGGAAGAAAAAGGAAATGTTTGAGGGATCCTAATGTGAGGGGACAGGGCTTGGAATGCCCATTCAGGCCTGATTTTCTGGTCCCAGTGACATTCATGTTCATCCTCTTTCTTCCTTTAATTTTTCTAGCCCTTAAAACAGAGTAAAATGTCAAACTGTGAAAGACCACAACTGCTTTTCTTTGTTATATTTAGCCTCTCACAGTTTTTAAAAATATAAAAGCTATAGAATCTGCCTCATCTCTCATTTCTCCATCCTGTCACTGGCTGAGGACGTATTTAACGAGTTTCATATTGGAATTACCAGGAAAAGTTCGGGCTGTCTATGACTGCATAACAAACCACCCTGGGGTCTAGGGGCTTAGCACAACAATCACTTCCATCCCTCACGGATCTCTAACCTGAGCTGGTCCGGGCGGGAAGGCTCAGGTCTGTTCTGTACACCATCAGCTGGGATGAGTCGAGTGGAGGTTGGAGAGTCCACTTTCAAGACGGCTCACTCACATGGCTGGCGGCTGGGAGCTTGGGGCTGTGGGGGTCATCAGAAGACCCGGGGTGAGGGGAGCCCTAGTTTCTGTCCATGTGCACCCCTCCACGGCTTGTTGGCTTCCACACAGCATGGCGGCTGAGTTCCAAAACTGAACATCAGGGGTTGTAATATGCTTTATGTGAGTAACTTGGGTTGTGCTTTGAAAACCTTCACCCTTTGATTAAAGGATAAGGGCAGGCCCTTAAGCTACATAGTTCTTTAAAATCCATGTCCCTGACTCTGGTGTCCTCTGTCACAGGCTACTTAAAGGGCTGGTGTCCATGGGAGGTATTCCAGCCCCCAAAGTGTGTGGGGGCCTGAGCTCTCAGCTGAGATGGGAAGTTGAGTCCCAGTGAGTGAACTGAGGGGATGGTGGGTACTCCCTGGGTAGAGTTGTCTCGGAGAAGCACAGAATCAATCATTAAATACCATTCTCTGTGATTTAAAAGTCGAGTGCTGGGTTTTCAGCACTCCTTGAATCTTGCTCAAAAGGAAACTTAATCAAGAGAATGTTGCTGTACTCCGTTTGCTTCAAATGGGTTCTGCGTGGCTAACGTTATACTTGGCAGCTCTTGGCTTGTCTTCAGTTTCAACTGTAGGGGGAGAGAGGATATTGTTTTGGAGAGTGCTCTAAGCCCTCTCCGCTGATGGAAAGAACATGTTTCAGTGCTTATTGGCTTCCCAAGTTTCTGAGAGTTGTTTTTGAGTCATTTAGAAATAATTAAACTGAGTTAAGCAAACGCTTTTTGCTTCAGAGCTTCAGCATTTATTAGTCAGTTATCCTGTAGAGCAGGTTTTTGCCCTTATTCTTCAAAGCTCAGGCCATTTATTCTGTAAGTGATACTATCTGAGGTCACAATGATATATATTGTTATACTGGTATTTATCAAGACTATGTAATGAAACCATATGTTGGAAGAAGGCTGTGTCTATACAATTAGTCTTGAAAGCAGGAACTTTTCCCTTTGGATGCAGTACCTGGAATTGTGGTACTATATTTTAACTGAATACAGAATGTTTTTGGCATTAAAATCTTTAGGAAAGTTAAAGAGTTAGAAACAGAGAACTGTCCAAGTAATAAGGAGTGAGCCGTTTTCATAAACATCCTGTTCTTAGGTGCTCATGGTTTGTGGAAACCTCAGGTGAAGACATTTCTGAAGGATGCTAGACTGAAAATAATGTCACAGGGTCCAGGCAGGAAGCAGCGTATTCAAGCAGATGATTCAGGAGAGACATGTTTACAAAAGTGTTGGCATGGTTAAAAGAAACTAACAGAGGATGACGGAAGCACCCTGAGAAGCCACTGTGACCCCTAAGCCTGGAGGGGACTGGGTAGGGAACCAAACCCAGATACAGGAGGTGCCACTGGACAGGGGCTGCACCTTACACAGAGGAGCACATCCACCCGCCAGGAAGATGGTGGGAAGAGTCAACCCACCAGTTCCTCTTCTTTCTGATCACCTGCCAAGGCCATCCATTGGCAAACCTCAACCAAAACCCAGAAAGGCCAGAAGGCCCATGGCTACATTCCATAAAATTCAGCCTTCTGGGGTACAGAGCAGTGTGGAGAAGGGGAGGGAGTGGATTTGAAGGAGCCAGCGGAAAGTATCCATCACAACACATACACACAACACAACCCTACAGTTCTGGTTTGTTAACGTTTGTTTCACAAAGACAAACTCATCAGGGAGGCCTAAGTTGCGTGGGTGAATTTAACATAAGTTTTTCTCTACTAAGATAAGGGTGAAAATTCAGATTGCATAAAATTCATCCCAAAATATCATGAGCTCTGGGACAAAGAGAATTTGAAACTTCTTATTTCTGGCTTTCTTCAGGCCATGGCATAGGGACGGAGTCCTGGGGTTAGGGAACAGGGGGAGGGCTAAGGTGTTTAGAACTAACCTTTCCTAAAGAAAAGGAAATCTTGGTTCTATAACAGAAAATAAGCCCTCGGCAGAGCCCCTGAGATGGGCCAGGGGTGAGGAAGAAGAGAAAACATGCCCATCAATTAGGTGACAACAGCCCTCGCTACCTGGTAGCAGAGGGACAGAACCCCAAAGGTAGGTGAACTTCTGTGATAAACGTGCTCAAAAGGGAGGACAGTTCTGAGACTCATTCGGTCTATATCTCAGAAGTATGTGTGTCTGGTAGAAGACAGCCACTTGGGGGTCTATTCACACTGTGGCTTATTTCTCCTTTAACAATGGAATTGTTTAGACTCTTGATACTCAGTGGGTTTAGGCTGCTGTTTGGTGCTGAAGCTGCCTAAGATGGAAGGGAAAAGCATGCGTCTGCTAAACCCCTCACAGTTTCCAGTGTATGCTAACTTATTCAAGGTCACAGAACACGTGTTACATGACAATGGTACATGGAATTTTTTTTTTCTTTTTTCGAGACGGGGTCTCACTCTGTCGCCCAGGCTGGAGTGCAGTGGTGTGATCTCGGCTCACTACAACCTCCGCCTCCCAGGTTCAAGCAATTCTCCTGCCTCAGCCTCCCGTGTAGCTGGGACTACAGGCATTTGTCACCATGCCCGGCTAATTTTTTTGTATTTTTAGTGGAGACGGAGTTTCACCATGATAGCCAGGATGGTCTCGATCTCCTGACCTCGTGATCCACTGGCCTCGGCCTCTCAAAGTGCTGGGGTTACAGGCGTGAGCCACCATGCCTGGCTGTGGAATTTTTTATATGTGAGAACTCATAGGAATTTTCAAGGCTGTGCCCTTATGAGAAGCCTAACTTCTTGCACAGTGACTTTCAACATACACGGTAGGTCCATAGTATTTTATAGTTTATATTTAGTTTATAGTTATAAAGTGCTTTGTAAACTGTAAAACTTAGAGTTTATAGTTACTTCCCATTCAGTCTGCCTTAATTCCTAATATCCAAAAGGACTTGGTGTATGACAAGCTCATGGCACCTGCTCAAAAGCAGTGTCTTAAGGTAGTTTCAATTTCTTTGGCTTAGAATGTGCGTTAGTCTGTTTTTGTGTTGCTATAAGGGAATATCTGAGACTGGGTACTTTATAAAGAAAAGAGGTTTATTTGGCTCATGGTTCTGCAGGGGGTACAAGTACGGCACCAGCATCTGCTTGGCTTCTGACGAGGCCTCAGGAAGCTTACAATGATAGTGGAAGGGAGAGGGGGAGCAAGCACATCATATGATGAGAGCAGGAGCAAGAAAGAGACAGAGGAGGTGCCACACTTTTTTCAATAATTGGATCTCACGTGAACTCAGAGGGAGACCTCGCTCATTATCACAAGGAGGGAACCAAGCCCTTCATGAGGGATCCATCCCCATGACCCAGACACCTCCCAGAAGACCCCACTTCCAACATTGGGGATCACATTTCAGCGTGAGATTTGTAGGGGACAAAACATTGAAACCGTATCAGAATGAATCTGGCTCCTTCTCCCAAAATAAGGATGTAAACTACCCTTTGATACTTGGAATTCATATACACTGAAGTCTGTGTTTAGAAAAAGAAATGTTCATATAAATAGGTTATAGTTCCTTAAAAAGCCAGGTTCAGCAGATGTAGCCATAAAAAGATTCACAGGAGCTGAGAAGTTCCTTATGGCCATTTAATTTGAAAGTCACTTTAATTTGTCATTGGTCTTGAATTCAAATATTCACAAGGGTAACCTTTGGGCAGGAGAATAAATCAGTACTGTTAATTGCACTTGTTTAATTCAGCCATGAGAAAAATTAATCCTTTCATAAGCGGCTGGTTTTCTGGATGACATTCTGCTGCTGAACCATTCCTTTTATTTTAGGATGGAAAGAAAGGTTATAAAATGTTTTTAATTAAAAGTTTTAATCTTTTTTCCCCTTCTCTAAAAATACATTGTGGAAGAATACTATTTTAATTGGAAGAAATATTTGGCTCAATGAAACCAAAATATAACTGGCTATAATCAACAAATGAAATAATCAAGATAGGACATCTGAAGGAACCCACAAGGTTTCTTGTAGGTATGCATACAAGAAATTTATACTGAGACCTGTAGTTTTTCAGAATAGGCACTAAGAAACCCTGGTAATAAACCAACGGGTTGGCCATTTGCTATGTGCAAAGCTAGTTTGAGAAATACAAGAGGCGGTTATTGCCTTCAAGGAGCTAATCTGATTGCAGAGATAAAACCCGTGAAAAGTGATGGACATACAATAATTAAATGACCGTTCAGTTGAAATAATGCCACAAAACTGTACTTATCTCCCAGATAAATGGTACTGGTAATAAGTGCTTTATCTGGAAAACAGAGAGATGGTTGTGGAAAAGCATGCAGTGACTTGGAGATGGAACTTGAATTGGGTTTTTAAGGAGGAATAGGACTGGGATAGACTTAGAAGGGCCTTAGGGATGACAGAAGAAAAGCAAGAAATAATCGGGCTTAAAATGGCCTGGGATCTTCATGGCTATGCAATCTGGATGGGACATGAATACTGCCGGTGACTCACTGCTTTCATGGGTAACCTGCTCTATTTTTGCACAGTGTTAGTCATCAGAAAGTACTTTTGTTTAGTCTTCAGGTGAAATCTATCCCTGCCCCCTTGAGCTTCTATTTGAGTTTTTTCCTTGTAGAGAAATGTAAAACCCTCTTCCAAATATGAGCCCTTGAAATATGTGAAGAGGACTATTTTGTGTCCCCTAAGTTTTCTTTTCTTCCCCAGTTCTTTCGGTTATTCCTCATTTTTCATTGTCTCCAGATACTTTGCCTTCTTGTTCAGTTTTGTCTATGTATCCTGAGACCCTTCACCAATACGTCTTTCTCTCGCAAAGCCTGGGTCTGATCCCAGCCCTGTTAAAAACCTGCAGCCCCTCTGCAGTGCCCACAGAATAACTCTGGCCTCCTTGTTTGCCTGTGACATAGTTCTTCATTGGGGGCTAAAACGTTTGCACTGTGCATGCCTCCCCCTTCAGTAAAATGCCGCCTGTGCCAGAAGACAGGGCATAACTGTGACACAGCATCTAATGTGTGCCCCACCTCCACTTTTCCTTGTGAGTGGGCAGGGAGAAGATGGGGAGTGGGGCTTTGGGGTTGTACATTTTCCCCTTTGGTGAGAGAGCAAGGCCATTGTCTGAGTGCTATAGACACTGTCTTTTGTTGTCCTGACCACTGTATGGGTTTCCAGGGATGCCAAGGCTGATGGGGAGTCATCCAATGCTCCCCACCCCTGCCCCCGTTTTGGCCTTGGCTCAGCGCTGTGTTTTTGCCCCTCAGAGCTGCCAAGCCTTCACAGGACCACCACCACCCTGTCCTCCCGCCAGTGAGTTCATAAGGCCCCTCAGGCCCTGATGTAACACAAGGACGATCCTGGCTGAGTTTCTGATTTTCACCATTCCTTGAAGCTAACAGGGTCTCCGGGGCATCTACACTGGCTGGGAAAGTAGGTTAGTTGCCAGAATGACCCAGGCCTGCAGAATCCATCCTTAACACTATAGATGGGGATTTCTTCACTTTTTTCTATTTGCTGCTCTCGCTCTGTTGTATAATGATTTGAGCTGTTATAGTCTAACTCAGTCACACTTCTTTCAGCATTCTGAAAGGAAAACTATGTCTATAAATTCCAGGAAGAAGAAGAGATTGTAGCTTTTGGCTTTACTGGGAAAACGCAGAATGAGTTCTTGTTTTTCTTCTGTGTTATTTTAAAGTGGGTAACATGGTTTCTTGCAGATGCCTCTTCCCATCCTGACATCCTGAGATTTCTCATGGTTACTTGTTGATTTGCTGTAAGCTCCAAGAGTGTTATAGGACTCTATTTTTATTCTCCGCATAGCACTTATTTCCTGATATTTCTCATGTATATTTGCTGATTTGTTGTAAGCTGCCTGAGAGTAGGAACATTGTTCATTACTCTGTCCCCAGCATCCAGTGAGGTAGACGTGCAATGAACAGTGGAATGAATGACAAGTCATTCTTGGTGTAGAATGCATTCTTTGCCATACTTTGGGGGAGGGCTGGCCTTATGAGCCTTGTTAGGTTTTAGCTAAAATAAATGTCTCCAGGATGACTGCTACCCGAAAGACACCCTACTGATTACTTACTAGTCTTTGGGGTTGCTCCCAGTGTCCCCCTGCCAGTGGTCATCGGCCCAGCCCCACTCTTGGAATCTTCTGTAATGAAAATCTGCCCACTGCTTTCTGCTTCTCTGGGGTTTGGCTCTCTGAGCATTTCTTGCCTGTTTGTATGTGGGCTGATTTGATTGATCTGGGTAGTCTACCATTTGACTAATAGTTTGCCCCCCATCTTGTTCATTACTCTGAGCTACTGAAAACCCACATCCTTGTTTCTTAAAGGGCCATAGCATTCAGATCCAGGAACTGAGTTTCAGACAGATGTGATTGCTATCTGCTTTTTACCCAGCACTGGTTTTTACCAAACACTGTTTTCCTTTGGAGAGCTTGCCTGCCTTCCTTTCTTCGTTTCTTGCTTCCTTCCTCCCTCTCCTCAGCACTCACTTGTTGATCCCCTACTTTGTGCCGAGTGCTTGCACTAAGTGATGAGGATCCACAGTGAATAAGACAGGCAGGCTGCCTGCCCCCTCAGGCATGTTAGAGACTACTATAAAAACAGGGTCTCACCACCGCCACCGGCATACACTATGTATGCTTCAGTTGAAGGGTTGAGTTCCATTTTGACAAATATCATGGTGTAGAGACTGGGCTGTAGAATCAGGCAGATCTGGGCTGACCTCCCAGGCCTTCCATTTAGTACCCAGGTGACCTTGGTCAGGTAACTTACTTTCTTAATGCTTCAGTTTCCTCAATTGTATAATGTGGAGAATAAATAGTCTTCACCTTGCAGAATTCATAGGAAGATAAAATGAAATACAATTTCTGTAAAGCACTTAGGACAGGACCTGACTCTTAATCCGTGTCAGTAATGAGAGTGAGGATGGTGATAATCTCTGGGAGCCTGGATGAAGGGTGTGGAAATAGTTCATCCTTGATTATTATACAAATGCTCTTAATCACCATTTGCTTAACTAAAGGATAAAAGGTACTGTTTAAATTAGCAAAGGGGAAAAAAGAGGTAAACATAGTTGGGATACATGAATACAGAATCATATTTTTTGAACTTGAAGAATCAGCCTGTGTAGTGTGACAAGCAGGCTGGGTAGTATGACAAGCAGGCACGTGCACTTCTCAGGGGTGGGCACAATGTTTGTATTCGGGTCACTGGTTGCTGTATGTATGAGGCACATCTACCTTAATAAAGAAGCTGCTGAGAGGGGACAAGGGGCTTGTTGGGGAGGTGGCACTGAGGGCGCAGAGAAGGAAGAGGAGAGGAGACAAAGCCCGGGCTTGCTCATTTCCTGCTCTATTTACTGTGACTTACCTAGAGCTCTTTTAGCCTCTTTAAATAACTGAAGACCATCTTAAGTACCAGGGCCTTCATGAAAGTAAGTAATATGCCCAGTGGCCCTATGCTGAGCTAGGATAAAAATCTAAAAACTCTGAGAGGATCACAGTGTGTGTCATAAAGGAGGAATTTGTCACCAAAATGGGAGGGCCAGTACCTGTCTGTGCTGGTGCCAGAGTGTGGTTGAGAGCTGTCTAAGGATTGCAGCCCCCAGAAATGCTCAGGGCAGAGTGGGTGCACCTGGAAGGACGGATGGTGGCGTTGTCCTTGAGTGTTCACATCTGTGCGGCCTTTATTGGGATGTCTGCTTGAAACAGTGAGAGCAGGAAGTGTCTAAGGGGCCAAGCCCCACATTAATAACAAGTTTGCTGCTTGAACATTCAGCTAATTTGAAAATTGTTCATTTTTAAATGCCTTTTAGCAATTTGAGTACTTAGAAAATTTCTTTGGGAAACTTAACAATAATTCCAACAAAAATGTCCTAAAGGATGGAAAAAAAGTCTCCCAATTCTCTTAGAATACTTTTAACTTTTCAGCAGAGGTATCCAAACATAGAGTGTGAATGTTGAATAAATATAGTTTAGGACAAAAATAGAAAATAGAGACTTGTCCTCCTAGTGCGAAAACACATGTAATAACCACAATATTTTTCTTTTTTTTCCACTGTAAAAAAAATTCTGGGTAATGTTTCATGCTAGGCAAATGGTTATTTCTCCTTTCCATCATTACCTGCTGAGAGACAGGTAATGAAAAGGTGGAAAGGAGAAATAACCATTTTTCTTTGCTAAAGAACTCATATATTTAATGTGTCTTTGTTTCTCTTTAAATTTAAATTTACATCAGGAAAAGATTCAGAAAAGATCATGGTGAGATGAAGTATCTCCACGTAAGCCTGCTATTTTCTAGGCATGATCAGGGGCCCTCCCCAACTTCCTGGCACTGCCCCTGGCCCCCCAACTTCCTCTTTCCCCACTCCTGTCCCTTTGCCTTGGATGCTCTTACAGTGTCTATGTTTCTCCTCCATAGCACCACAGTAGTAATTTAAGAATCAATTTTGTGATTCATTTTTAAGTATTTCCCTTCTGTGCTAGACTGTAATGTCCATGAGGGTGGGGGTGTAGACTCTTCACCTGGGTATACACTGGGTCTGGCCAAGTGCCTGACACATAGTAGGAGCTTAATTTATATTGTTGAAAAATAGGTAATGTTTATTGAATGACAGGCATTCTCCTAATGAAAGAATCAGGCTTTAAAATGCTTGGCAAACCATCAAAAAAAAAATAAGCTTCAAATAAAATCTAAAAGAATCTATGTGTACAATTTATTTTGTATATTGCTTTGGGTATTTAAGCTATTGCATACATCAGATGCTACAACTAGCTTACATATGAACATTCGAGTTTCCAAAAGTGTAAGTTGAGATCAAATAAATTATTTTATCTTTTCATCCGTGTGTGATGAGGGAAGGGGAGGGGAGTTTTGCTAAGTTGAGTTAGCACAGGGAGAGTAGGTCATTGTTAGTCGGGGGAGTCCCCAATCCCAGGTCTCTCAGGAGAACAATCAAAGAGACATGGCTTGTGTACCAGCCAAGGTCACAACAGGAGGTGGCAGGCACTCTCAAATGGGTAATTTGAGGAGAATTTAACAAAGGGGTGACTTGTGAAAGTAAGGGCAGGGTTTATAGAAATCATTTAGAGATAGTGCAGCACCCAGGGCTAGCTACAGCTGAGAGCCTTTACTTCCCCTAGGGTAAGGCATGGAGAGTTACCAGAACCCACAGAGAAGAGCTATAAAGAGTTGGCCACCTAAAAGGAGCTGTGAAAATGGTAACGGAGCATAGCAAACCCACAGCATCTTGTCAGGGAGGAAGCTGGGGGAGTGCACACTTTTCTTCCACCTCCCAATCTCCTGCCAATGCCTTCTATGAGTACAACCCAACCAGCAGTCAAGGCATAAGGGAACCATTGCTTTGGTCCATAAGGGTCAATTGTACAAGGCCCAGAGCAGAGTAGAATAGGTTGGAGAGTGAAGGTGAAATGCAAAGAGAAGATATAAGGTAAAAAAGAAGATAGAAAACACAGCTTGCATACTCTCCACAGAAGCCTACCAGAGGAACAGAAAACCTGGAAAGTATGAAAATCCCATATTAAAATGAGGACATTTATGTGAGAGCTTTGGAAGGTCAACCTCTGCACTGTCCCAAGGAGGAGAAGTGATATTGCCAATGTCAAGTTGCTGCTCACTGGCAGCAGCTAACCTTAAATTGTAGAGGTCTCACAAATTCAGTCATCTGAACAAATGCTAGTAGTTGCAAGCACCTTGGTGTGTTGGGCACAGGAGCCTTACAAGGGTTATTTTTGGTGCCCCCATTTTCCAATAGAGCAAGGCTGTTTCTGTAGGCTTTTCTTCAGTACAGTGACACTCACAGTGAGGCCCCAGCAGTAGCACCTGGGAGCTAATTAGACATGCAAATCCATGACCACACCCCAACCTTCTAAATCAGTATCTCTGGGGGTGGGGCTTCGAGAGCCACATTTCAACAGCTCTCCAGGTGATTCCTATACACACTGAAGTTTCAGAACCACTGCGTTTGCAGCTATGGCAAACTTTTGGAACATGAAGAAATAAACTTAAGGCTGTGAGTAAAACACCCCTCACTGCACCAGTACACACAATTTTTTCTTACTCTTGGCATATTTTCAAATAGTCCTGTAAAATAAGGAAACTGGGTTAGGGAAGTGGTTTTCAAACAGAGTTTATTTGATCCCCTTAGAGCCAAAGGGGTCACTGGGCCAATTCACCCAACCAATGTAATGTTTAGCTTTATAATATTTCATTTGTACATAAGGTTCTAAGACTTAAGAAGCATTGAAAAACCTCTGGTTGGGATGACCTAAGGTCCTCTCTTGCTCAAATATTCTATGGTGTTGTGTATATGTGTCAATTGCATTGATTCAGTATGTGTGGTATCTATATTTAGTGCTTACATAGATGGGCATATTTTGTTTCATTTCAAAATATTAGTACTGGCGTATGCCCAGAGGTGCTATTTTTCCATTTCCTGTCCTTTCTGGCATAACTAAGGTGTTTTCCCATAGATCTTTCTACTCTGAATGCATGTATAATTTCTAGAATAGCAGTTACCCCTTGTTGGCATGTTATTAGTTATTTTACTATCTTTTATTGCTGTTTTGAACACACACAAAAATTGCAGAAAGTATCATTGCATGTTTGCTTGTATCAGCTTGTGTGTCTGAGCTAGTCATGTAAGCATTTAGGCTATTACGTATTTTTTAAGGGAGCGGCTTCAGCAGGCAGGATCAGAGTTGTTCTGATCCCTGTTGTGTACTTGGCTTATGTGACATCCCACATGCTTGAGCAAGTGCCTGTCCTTTCTGTGCTTGCATTTTCTTGTCAAAAGACCATGGTAATATTCTGCCTCCCTATGTCACATGGAGTAACTCCAGAATTTCTACATAGAAGGGGGTTTGGGGCAGTAATCTTTTTACTGGGGATAGAGAGTGGGACAGGGACTTTTCATGAAGGTAAATTTGGAAAGGAAGCACACAGCTTTTCTTAGCTTGCGTATCAAAGGTCATAAAATTTAAAAAGTTTTCCAAATATGCTTTTGTTTATATTAGGTTGGTGCAAAAGTAATTACGGGTTTTGCCATTACTTTCAGTGAAATGAAAATTGATGAAATGGGAAATTGGTAAAGTGGAAATTAATTATATCAAGGAATACTTTTAAGTAAAATTTGGGCTGGCTTTGGGGGAGGATTATTGAGGGCAGGGAGAGCTAAAGTTCTTGCCCCTGGCCACTTGTTAAATAGCTCTTGTGTGACCCTGGGATCTTGTGAAGATAATAAACTGATGAAAGAATGGAGCAAGTGCAAGATTAGAAGGATTATCAGGCTGGTAGCCTTTGTATTTCCTTAAGGGTCTTTAGAGAAGGAAAAGCATTTGATTCATCTTTATGTCTTTCTCCAGCTCTCAGCACCTGGTACGGTGCCTGACTCATAGTAGCTGTTCAATAAATATGTGAAGTGCAGAAGAATTTGTAATTCAGATGTTACCTGGGGTTGCCTGATTCTTTGATGTATAAAAAGGACTTGAACTCTATCCTAGTTGCTCTGCAACGTTAGAAGCTTATGGTCTCATGGCCTACTCTTGCTCTGATTTCTGGTTGCTCCAGAACTCTTGGTCACACGTCTGTCTCACCTGTGGCTCTTCCCCTCTGTGCTCTGTGTGAACCCATCACCAGCTTCTTCTCCTTGGTTTACCCCAAACAATTCTCATACATGGCATTTGTGTGCAGTGGACAGTCCTAGTTCTTTGTGGATGCCAGTTGGGAGACAGCAGCACATAGATAGTTTAGGGTTAAATATTAGTTTTCTTTTAAAAATGATCCTGGGGAATATGCACCTTTGATATGACATGATGAAAATGGCACTTTGCCTCTGAAGTCTATTTCATTCAAACCCCTAACCTCAATCTAAGTATAGAAAAACATCAGACAACTCACAACAGAGGGCCATCCTATGATATGCCTTAGCAGGACTTTCCAGAACTCTCAGGGTCATCAAAAGCAAGGCAAGTCTGAGAAACAGTCACAGCCAAGAGGAGCCTACGGAGACATGATGATGAAATGGGATCCTGGGACAGAAAAAGGGTATTAAGTAAACACTAAGGAAATCTGAACAAAGTGTGGTCCTCTGTTCTCATACCTGGAACAGAAAATTTCTTTCTGCAAATTTTCCTCTTTGCTTTCCTCGTCAAGGTGCTGGTCCTGGCCTCCTGCCCCATCCATATCACTGCCCGTCTCTTCCTCATACCACTCCTGCTTTGGGGCACCTCTCAATATCCCCCATCCCCATTAAATTTTTCATGGAGCACTTTGGGGGCTCTTTGTTTTACCCTGGCTCATCCAGTTGCTCTTAAAGTGACAATTGTCTCTTCCCACTGCAAGTGAACAAACTGTTTGTTGTGAGCTGCTCCTCAATCCAGATCCAGCTTACCCTATGCAGTTCTGGGGAACTCTGGGATGATAATCTTTCAGTGTGGCCTAGCTCAGGACAGCTGAATTACACCAGCTGGAGCATTCCCCATCAGGGAGAGAAAGGTTTGCTCATCTTTCAAGGCTTTATCTCAATATTAACTATATGTTTTCCCCACGATGGACATTGAACTGCTTCTAAACTATGTATTTAGGTTGGGAAAAAGTAACTTCCAATTCAGTGCCAGGCACTGAGGATACTCAAAAATGCCCTTAGTAATGAACCTTCTAGAAATAAGCTGAATTCACTGAGTAGCAGATTTCCTGGTAAGCTTTCAAACATCATTGTTCCTGCAGAAATTATCTTCAGGTTGAAAAGTGGGTTCTTAGCCATGTTATTCTCATCAAGACCATCCTAACAAAAATAAGGGGAAGAGAGGGAAAAAATAGTTACCCTTTTCTGGAGTAGCAGATGGGTTATCTCATTTAATCCCCACAACAATATATTAAAATAGCTATTTTTGTCCCAATTAGAGACAAGGAAGCTGAGATGTGCATGGTGGTATAGCCTATGAGTGGCCCGTCCAGAGTCCAACTGTGCCTGACCGCAAAGCTTGGGCTCTATTCAAAGCCCTGCCTCCTCACTGCTTTTCCAGAAGTCCTGGTGCCAGTGTCATTGGAAGTACTTGATTTTTTTTCCACGTTCTTGACTTGTGCCTTTATTTTTTGTGAGTGCTTTCTAGAGATAGAAGTTTAAATTTGCATGTCAGTTTTCATCCTCATCAACATCCTCCTCCTCCTCACATATCGCTAGTGAAGCAGTGGATTCCTGTGAGAGGTTTTGTGAGAATACATGGAAAGGCTGTTCAGGTCCAATTCTCTTCCCACCCAAGGTGAATCTAAGAGCCCAACCTCCCAGCTGCAGGAAATGGCATGGCTTTCTGCAAGCCATTACATATTTTCTCATGTCTTTTCCAGGTTTCTCATATGTGGCATGTATAAGATGAAGGGAAGGAGGAGGAAAACTGGGGTTAGGTGGGCAGCCAGGTAAATAAAAATAGAGTCAAGAGGCCAGGTCAGTCTTTCTGGGGTCTCAGGGTCTTTTATTAAGCCATTTCAGCCATCAACAGAAGGCATGATTTGTGTTGATGCCCACTATGAATGCAGTTGGTACCACTTTGGACTGTCACTGTGTTAGTCCATTCTCACACAGCTATAAAGACATACCTGAGGCTGGGTAATTTATAAAGGAAAGAGGTTTCATTGACTCACAGTTCCACATTGCCAGGGAGGCCTCAGGAAACTTCCAGTCATGGTGGAAGGTGAGAGAGAAGCAAAGGCACATCTTACATGGCAGCAGACAAGAGAGAGCAAATGAATGAAGTGGGAAGAGCCCTTTATAAAACCATCAGATCTCATGAGAACTCACTCACTATCATGAGAACAGAATGGGGGAAACTGCCGCCATGATCCAATCACCTCCCACCAGGTCCTGCCCTTGACACATGCAGATTATGGGGATTACAATTTGAGATGAGACTTGGATGGGGACACAGAGCCAAACTATATCAACCACCTAACCTTTATTGTCTGAGGGAAGGAATGATGCTTCAGACAGGAGGAGTCAAGCTGGAGACCATGATGCACACTGACACCTCATGCTTCGTATCTGTCTTAGTCCATTCTGTGTGGCTCTAACAGAGTATCTGAGGTTGGATAATTCATAAAGAAAGGAGTTTGGTTAGCTCATGATTCTGATGTCTGGAGAGTCCCAGGGCATGGTCCCAGCTTGGCTTCTGGTGAGGGCCATGTGCTGCATCAAGACATGGCAGAAGCAGAAAGGCAGGTGGGCATGTGCAAGGAGGCAAACACAGGGAGGGACCTCACTTTATAACAACTAATCCAGTCTTTCGAGAGTGAACTCCCTCTGTAAGATGGCATTAATATACTCATAAGAGACCTGTCCCCATGACCCAAACACCTCCCATTAGGCCCTGCCTTGCAACATTGCCACAACAGCAATCAAATCTCAGCCTGAGTATTGGAGTGGAAAACCATATTTGAACTGTGGCAACATCTTTAGAACACTTCAAGGGAATGACTTTTGTCATTGGGTGAGGGGGCAGATTTGAACAGCAATGTAGCAAACACAGTTGATGCAACTTAGTGGGTTTATGGGGTTCTTCTGAGTTAAAAACTCGACTAAAATTAAATTTTAATTTTAATAAAATTAAAATTCTGTTACAACGATAGAAGCAAAATTCTGTCATATGCCTTCCTAGGAGCAGCCTAGTTTCTGTTAAACCACATGTTAGGCTTTGAGCCCTGAAACTTAACAACTGTATAGAGTAATATTACTGCTAGAAAATAGCCTGTACAGCCAAAACAATTTTTGGAGTAGACAGAGCTTTTGGGGATGGGGCCACAAAAATTCTACAAAAAGTTCAGACTCTTTTAATGGTAGAAATCTGCCCTCCAGGAGGGGGCAGGCAGTACCATTGATGGAAAATTTGCAAGGAAAGATTTTGTTATTATAGTGCTATTACAATGCAATAATACATAATGCAAATACAAGTTCATTTTGGGTGAAAAGAGGTTGGAAGAAAAAGTAGAAACCCGCAGAAGCAATTTAAATAAATGAACAAAGTCTCCATAATTTCCATATTAAAAAGTAAAAGGCATTAAAGAGGTTGTTATTTCCTGCATTCTAAGAATCTGGAGAGCAGAAACTGAAATAAGTAAGGACTTGGACTAAGAAATGATCTATGATAGCTAAGTTACTACAGAGATAGATCAGTGATTGGAAAGTTACAGGTAAGTTACTTAATGCTTATGGAGCTGCTTTTCCTCATCTTTCTTCTCCTTCTCATCATTATTGTTACTATTATTATTTGTAGTATTACTCGGAGAGCACTTTGGGGATTGTACCTAAGTGGCTAAGCTAAATGATGTATGCTGTATTATCTGTAAACACGTATGTGCGTGCACACACATGCACACTTAGATTTATTTCTACTTTCTACATTTTTCAGACCTGAAATCAATCTAAGAGCTTGGGCCTGTCTAGTCTGCAGAAGGCTGAAAGGTGTAAAGTATTAGGTCAAATCATATGAAATTGTTTTTGTAAGCCAAACATTAGTCATTTCATATGATTCAATATGGAAAATTCTAGATGTATCACAAAATGTAATGAAATGTCATCCATTATCTGGTAGTGGTTACCAAGATGAAGTTCCACGCTGGAAGAAATTAAAAAGTCCTTTTGAGGTGTGTCTTTTTTGCCAGGCAGAAGCCACCCTGGGCTCTCATAACCATTGGCCCTGTCTGAGAATCAGAAGACCTGGGTTTTACTTATGCCTTCATTAAAAGATACGGTAATTAATATAATACTCTCTCCCAAACTATGTCTTTTTTAGAATTTCTTCTAGTCAAATGAAAGAAATGTTGAAAGGCTTTGAAAAGCTAAAAATTATGTTGAAGTAACAGTATCGTCATTACGAAGTGTGGGGGAATAGACTGAGGGCTGTTCAGAAACAGGAGAATGGAATCTTGAATAACAGAAACCCACTCAGATTTCTTGGTCCATTCTGAGTAGTGGATTCACCAGCTAATACAGGCAGGAGATTTCTCCCCTTAATGTGAGAATGGGCCTTCAAGCTTGGCTTAGATAAAAATGGAGACATCATTTGGATGGTGCCATATTTTTTGGAATTAAAAATAACTGTAGCTTTGTGCTGAGAACTGCAAGGAACAAATGGTTCTGCATGTCACCAGATTTAATGGAGACAGGTGGTGTGCTCGGCTCTGCCCTGGGGGCTTTCCTCACTTACAGAGACTGCTTGTGTTGCCAAATTCCAAGGTGGTTTAAGGCTGAACCAATGAAAGCTCCAACCTGCTTCTCCTCCTGTGAATACAGTAGAATCCAATCGCAATTCATTCAGGACTGGATTCTCAAGCAACTGGGGTCCTCAGAGATGCTTGGATTGCATTTTGCTAGCAAGTATTTTTCACCAGGCAATGGGGCTTCAGGCAAGCTCTTTCAGGAACACATTCACCAGTTTGCTTGGTATACATTGTGGGGTTTTGCTGAGAGTTTACTGGAAGGGGAAAAAATTTATGATAGAATTTGAAGAACACAATGTGAAGAAGGCATATGCCATTTGGACCAACATTTTTTTACATGAGAGTGATGTGGAGGGTTTTGAGGAAAGGGTGGCTAGATGGCAGGCACAGGGAGTGGGGAAGGAAACTACCATCCCTTTCCTTGTGCCAGGTACTGGGCCATAACAGTGCAGGCATTACAGCATGCATTTTTCACGGTGTCTTGAGCCAGGAGGCATTGTGACCCATCTTAGGGATGAAGAGTGAGGTCTGACAGCAAAGCACTCTAGGCAGTACCTTGGTGTCAACCACTGACCTCAAAGAGATGAGGTCGTGACTTTTTGTTTATCATGACTTAGTCCTAGATGATTAAACTCCATCCTGGAAAAGTCTATTTGTCACAAAAATTGTCTATTGATCTCCTTGTTTGATCCAGAAAAGGTGCTTTAAAGTACAAGGGGCTATATGAAATGGAAGTTAGATCTATTATTTTTTTTCTTTTAAGTTGGCCATTTGTTTCCAGCTTTTGTGATTTCTTCACCTTGGAACAAAACTTCTTTATTCTGGGAAGACCCACTCGAGTAGCCTCTTTTACCTGTGTAGATGTAAAGCCAATACCTACCTACTCCAGAGTCTGGGGCTTGGAGAAACCTGGAGGTCTGTAGATGGGTAACATTGGTCATATGTTCTCCAAAACATATTATTAGACAAAGCTGAAAGTGATGGGCTGATTTGCTTAACACTTCTTAAGGGGCAACTCATTATATTCTCTTTCCCTTTGAGGCTCTGACTTGTTCTCATGGCCAGTGATCTGGGTGTCACACTACACTGGGGTTGTCAGAGGGGAGGTTGCTGATGCTGAAACTCCTCTGGCTAACCTGCCTTGGCAGAGCATCTGGCCTGAAATGATTCTGAAGGTGAGTGTGTGTGTGTGTGTGTGTGTGTGTGTGTGTGTGTGTGTGTGTGTCAATTTCAAGAGCTGTGTCAAGCAACTCTAATGCTGGGAACACAGGCCTACTCTGGGGTAGAGAGTCCAAGAGAGTGAGGCTGAGAGAGAAGAATCCTCACCCTCTGCTGCCTTGCTGGTGGCAGTGCGGGGCCTTGGTTCCCAGGACTCTTGTTGGCATTGATAATCCATTAGGCCCTTGGGTTCTGAGATGCCTGCTAGTTGGCAGGCCCTGGCACTGGAGGTCTGTGTTCTGCTTTTAGCAGCACCACTGTGGTTGTCGCAGTGGCAGGGTATGGGACAGTTAACCAATTGATGCAACTTTCTACCTTCTCCTCTGCAAAGAGACAGTAGCCACATCTGACTGCTTGGATTGAATAGGGGCCCCTAGGATTCCCGTCCCTTCCAGACAAGGGTTTCTCAGGAAGAAAGGCATCTTTACCAAAAGAGGAATCGATCTTAGAGTCATATTGTTTTTACATCAAAATGTGGTGAAGATGAACTTGTGTTCCCTAATAAAAGTCCTTGGATTTTAAACATTCATTTGAATTATTTGATGCCGTTTGCTCTCCTCCTCTAAGAGAAATGGGAGTCCAGCGTACGTCCTTGGCAACTTCCATTGTGGTTTACGACACTGTTCATGAATCAATTGCTAAAATTTTCAGGCTTTAAGGGCATAGTGAGCACGATGTTATCACCAACAGAAAGGTAAAAAATGAAAATAATTTGAATTTAGTTTGTTCCAAAAATTTTTGGCAGCTGTTTTGAAAGCTCTAGTTCTTTCCCTCCGTCAGGCATTCCAACTGCTTTTTATCATGGACGTGTTATGTACGGCTGAACACACACACGTATATGCTCTAAAATTAGCATCATGAATATATATTATTTTAAATCCTAATTTGTTCCCCATATAACATTATTTCGTTATTATTTTTCAAAAACATGACTTTTACTGGGTGCATTCTCTTGTATAAATGTACCGTGGTTTAATTAAGCAATGACACAATGGGTATTTCCATCTTCATCATTAAAAATAATGCTCTGATGAACATCCTTGCACCTGAATCTCTGTGATCTCCTCTGATTATTCTTTTAAGGTAGACTCTTGAATATGAAAGTTTTAGATTGGAGAGAAAGTTTAAGCTTCTTCATACCTATGTCAAACAGGTCTAGATAGGAATGCTGAGTTTGCCACATTCTTGCCAACATGTGTTTTAACCTTTAAAAAAAGATTTGCCAACTTGATTTGTAAAAAATGGGTAACTTTTCTCTTTCTCTTTTTTTTTTGCTTTGATTGCCATTGAGTTAAACTATTTTATTTTACTGATACTCTGTATTTTGTGAAATATCTAATAATGTTCTTTATTTTTTTCCATCAGAGTATTTATTTTTTATTATTTCATTATTTGCAAGTGTTCTTTATATTTTAGGGATATTAGCTCTTTGTCATAATCATAGCAAGAATGTTCCTAAAACTTTTATGCTGTTTATTAACATACAAAAGCTTTTATTTTCATCCAGTTAAACCTATCAATTTATCCTTTTTGATCTATTTCATTTGATTAAGTGACAAATAAATATGAGTAATGTGGGAATAACAGCACAGCATTGCTATTCCTTACAAATTATTCAGGCAATAGAAAACTTTTTCCAAAAATAAGTGTTTTTCTTTCAATCTGCTATTGCTCTTTTCTTTTTTTAAACATTTTAAAAAATTATACTTTAAGTTCTGGGATACATGTGCAGAACATGCAGGTTTATTACATAGGTATATACATGCCATGGTGGTTTGCTGCACCCACCAACCCGTCATCTGCATTAGGTATTTCTCCTAATGCTATCCCTCCCCTAGCCCCCCAACCCCGACAGGCCCCAGTGTGTGATGTTCCCCTCCCTGTGTCCATGTGTTCTCACTGTTCAACTCCCACTTGTGAGTGAGAACATGTGGTGTTTGGTTTTCTGTTCTTGTGATAGTTTGCTGAGAATGATGGTTTCCAGTGTCATCCATGTCCCTGCAAAGGACATGAATTCATCCTTTTTTTAATGGCTGCATAGTATTCCATGGTGTATATGTGCCACATTTTCTTTATCCAGTCTATCATTGATGGGCATTTGAGTTGGTTCCAGATCTTTGCTCTTGTGAACAGTGCTGCAGTAAACATACGGGTGCACGTGTCTTTATAGTAGAATGATTTATAATCCTTTGGGTATATATCCAGTAATGGGATTGCTGGGTCAAATGGTATTTTTGGTTCTAGATCCTTGAGGAATTGCCACACTGTCTTCCGCAATGGTTAAACTAATTTACACTCCCACCAACAGTGTAAAAGCGTTCCTATTTCTCCACATCCTCTCCAGCATCTGTTGTTTCCTGACATTTTTAATGATTGCCATTTTAATTGGCGTGATATGGTATCTCATTGTGGTTTTGACTTGCATTTCTCTAATGACCAGTGATGAGCATTTTTTCATGTTTGTTGGCGACATAAATGTCTTCTTTTGAGAAGTGTCTGTTCATATCCTTCGCCCACTTTCTTATGCTTGAGAAGAAGTGGGCATTTCTAACACACTCCTTAAGAAGCCTTTTGGAGTCACTCTTCCTTAGGTGCTTCCCATTCTGTACCAAAACATTTTCTATTTTTATGAAATATGTGTGCTGCCATATCTATTTTCTGTGAGACATCATTCTTTCAAAATTGGGCGAATCTTTGACTGTCCTTATGGATAATTTGGATTTCTGTAAATGTTTAGACATTTAGACAGATGTTTAGACATTTTAATATGGTATTTGTGGCAGAGATTGGCTCACTATTCACCAAACTTCTATCCTCTTCCTTCTGGTTACACAGCTAAGTCTCTGGGTTATGGGAAATAAAATGACTGTATGAGCAGAAGTCATGTGCACCAGTTCCAGATTTGGCCCAAACCACATGTTTCACCAGGTGCTCTCCTCATACTGTTTCCGTGGTGGCTTTGGAAGCCATGCAGTGAAGTTGGTGGAGCCACAAGATGGAAGGCTACTGGGACCATGAATCATCACCAATGAGAACCTTGCCTTTGAATCTATGCAAGGGAGAAAGAAAAACTTCTATTGGATTACACCAGTGAAATCAGAGGGTTATTGGTTATAGAAACTGGTATTACCTTCACTAATACTATATTCTTGTGGTCAAGTTAGAGAAACTTTAGATTTGTAATAGATTATATCCTTGTATGCAAAGAAAGTAGATTAATATAAGCTGATGTCAAAGTGGTGGGGTGTGTCTAGAGGCCTTCTATTCATAGGTGAGAAGGTTCAGTCCTTCTATTCATAGGTGAGAAGTGGTCAGCAGTCTGGACACTTGAGAATAAGATGGTTAGAAGAGAGCCATGATCAATATTTTCATGTATTTCAAGATTTTTTAATGCGTGGCTTAAGAGAAGATCATTACAACCAGTGACTAGAAATTAAAGAAAGGCATATTTTAGCTCATTACAGATAATTTAAAATAATAGGATGTACTGCCTTGGAAGGACATGAAGTTCAATTAAGTATAAGAGGCTGGTCATTTCCTGTCATGGATTTTTTTCAGTGGAAGTAGAGGAGACCATTAAGATCCTTTCCATATCTAAGATTCAGTGAAACTGTGAGCTACTGTACCACACTATTATCATGATTGACTTCTTAGTGATATCTTTCCAGGTGGTTTCTCTTTTCCTGAGATTGCAGGGCTGATAGGCTGTGTTTGTGATGCCCTCATTTGAATTTACGGTAGCTTGTTGTGCCAATAAAGAACTTACCTTCTAGACACACTGTTACTAGGTTTGTTTTTCAGTTGCAGCTATAAAACTTGGATATTTATTGGCTCATCTAATAGGAAGTTCATAAGAAGAGCAAGCTTCAGGAAAAGTAGATCCAGAAACTCAAATTTTATTATCAACACCCAGATTCTTTCCATTTTGTTATTCTGTCATCTATCCAGTAGCAGTTCTGTCCCTCATTGTGGGAAGTGATGTCAGCAACAATTGTAGTCACATACCTCCTCAGCCATGACCTCAAGAGTTGATAGGTTGCAGGAAACAGAAGTGGGAAGTCTAGTGCCACGTTAAGGAGATCTAGACAATGAAGTGGAATAAGTGGGGTGCACTGAGATGAGAGGGAATCTTTAAAAAACAGGAAAAGGAGGTTAGATATGTGTGCTCAGTAATTAAAAGTTTCTTAGGTTCTGGAGCAGAGGCATGGCATAATGAAAATCATGTTTAGAAGGTTTAACTTGGTGTCATTTCATTGTAAAGAGGCTTTAGTGAAAAGTGGCCATGACTTGAAAAGAGTCTTTTTGAGGGTCTTTCAGTGATGTGTTGGTGTAGTTCTTAAGAGTTTATAAGCCAATTGTTAAATTTTTAGGAATTCTGTATGCCAGCTGTTAAACTGTTGGCAGCCCGAAATGGACTCTGAAGGAGTATTTACACCATGGAAATTGGCAAAAGGTATGAATCAGGGCTCTTTATCTTCGTAAAGCCAGTTTACTACTACCTCACAGGTATTGTGCAATACATCTTTTTTCTGTTGTTGTTTTTTGTTTTTAACCTGCCCCAGGATTATGAGAAATTCTAGTAAATAAAAAGAAAAAATAAATTATAAGACCAAAATAATATCACAAAAACCCCATGGGGTCAATTATAAGTTATTGCTATATGAGAAACAAACCTAATAATCTATTCTCCTTTATTCCAAATTAATATAGACTAAGTTTATTTAATTTCAAGTGCCTCAAAAGCTTAACTCTAACTTAGTGCTTCTCAAACTTTAGTGTGCATGTTAATTACCTGGGGAATCCCATAAATGCAGATTCTGATTTAATAAATCTGAAGAGTTGTCTGAGATTTTGCATACCCAGCAAGATCCCAGGTGATGCCATTGCTACTGGTCTAGGGACTTTGAATAGCAAGGATCCAAACCTCTTTCAGCCACTGAATTTGTCATCTGTTGCAGGAGAAAAGGGTAATGGAAGCAGGCTGTTGGAAGCATTAAAACTAATTTGACTGAAGCTAGGTGCTGCATAGGCCAGCAGCCAGATTGACTTGACTGGCTCTAGCAAATCAAGAAATGAGAGCAAGCTGAATGGAAGAGATGTTTATCCTTCTTTTGTGTTTGTTTCTGTTGTAGGTAGATCATATGTTTTATTGGACTATCAAGGTAACAAGATGAATTACAGGCTGCCAACTGGAGTTTGGCAGACTGTGCCATGACACAGCTTTGTCTATAAGACACATTGCATTGTTTTCAGACTTGTTGCCCAGGAGTCATTTTTCAAGGGTGAATTATTGCCAATTCACTGAGTTTGGTGTCACTGAGGAGATTATTATGGGTTTTTGAGTGGTTAAGTATAGACTTCTGCTTTTTTTTTTTTTTTTTGAAATAACAAAATAAATAAGTCACAGTTTGGTCCTTTGCTTTAATAGTGTTTTTAGGAACTCTCTCTTTTGAGATAAACTGATGTCTCTTGGACTGTAGATTTTCATCTAGGGTTTTGAAACTTCACTAAATATATCTGGGTGAAATGCCAAATTTTACTGCCTTTTCTGAGGTTTCTCTGGATTCTGTTTTGGTAAATATTTCACTATGGCCCAAGCCAAATGACTGTAAAGCTAAAGCCAGCCTCAGTTTTTTCTTTGGAAATTAGAGTAGAGGAGAGAGTTGAGGTAGAGTGGAAATGCAGGGACCCTGCAGAGTTGGCTAGAAATTCCTTTGTAAATTTGAATTAAAAGTATAGTTAGCATGCTAGACACAGTGGCTCACACCTATAATCCCAGCTACTCGGGAGGCTGAGGCAAGAAGATATCTGGAGGTCAGGACTTCAAAACCAGCCTGGACAACATAGTGAGACCCTGTCAATTAAAAATAAAAGTATAGTTAGCAAATGGACACCAGATCCAAAATACCCCAGCAGTACCACAGTCAGTCTTTCAGAGATGCTGCTTAGGCAACAGTAGTTCAGTTTTTACCAACAAAGGACTAATTTGTCATTGGACAGGACTGGAAACTTTGACCATGAGATAGAAAAAAACTGCTGAACTTTAATCCTGGAAGAGACCTGAGAAATACTCAAATTTACATTGCAGGATTTATAGGTGAGAAAACTGAAGCTTAGATAATTTTATGGCTTGCCCAAAGTTACCCTGCTTGCTGGAAACAGAGCCAACGCTAGAATTCAGGTTCCCTGATATTTTTTTATTATACCACATTATTATTATCTGGTAACTTATTATTTACCAGATTCTGTGCTAAATATTTTACTTATATTATCTCATTTGATTCTCATCAAACCATCTATAATAGCTACCATTCATTTATTCATTTATGCCATGCATATTTATTACACACCTACCATGTGCCAGCCACTGTCCGAGGTACTAGGGATACAACCATCATTACAGCGCTCATATTCTTTCTAATGGGAACAGTAGACAATGATTGAATAAGCCCAAATGTGATCCTTTAGATAGTGGTGAGTGCTACGGTGAAAATGAAACAGGCTGTTATGATGACGGTGGGTGCTTGACGGAGGAAGAGAATGGCTTCAAATTAAGGAGGTGACATTTGGGTAGAGACCTAAGTGACAAGAAGAGTGTCTCAGGCAGAAGAAACAGCAAATGCAAACCCCCACGGAGGGAAGGAGCTTGGTATATTCAAAGAATAGAAATCAGTCAGGGTGATCAGAGTATATCGGTGAGGGTGAAAGTGAAACAAAGGGTCCTCAAAGCCAAGGCAAATTGCTGAGGGAGTGGAAAGCCTCTGGGGGGTTTTAAAAGCAACAGAGCAAAACGATCCAATTCATGATTATTATTGTTCCTTTTCTATCACTTCCTCATTTTACAAGTGAGAAGTCCAGGTTCACAGAGGTTCTGTGACGTGCGTAAGGTCATCCAGCTGTTAAGTGGCACAGGTGTCACCAGCTCTGACTCAAGTAACTCCAAATCCCATGCTGAGTTGTTTCCATTTTTTCCGATACCAATTTTCTCCTTCTCTAGCCACACTATTCCTACTTGTAAAACAGTAATGCCGGTATGTTAAATGAAAATTTTTGATTTGAAGTTTTCGATATGATTATTTTTTCCTGAAAAATGGGTCAAGGCAGTGTGTTTCACTGCATTCTACTCTATTCTTCACTGCATCCTACTCTACCGAAGGAACTTATTTTTTCCTTGGGTAAGTTCTGATGTTTAAAAGTCCTCTAGCAGCTACTTCAATGAGTTTTTTATCTGGCTGGTGCTGCCATTATCTTTTGGACACTGGCCAAATGCACCAGCATGGTATGGTGGGCACTGGTGCATCTCAGAAAATGTATAGAAAATAGAAACGAATAATATGGGAGCTCTTTAGCATCCCTTCCTTTGAGCATGAAAGAATTAGCAAATGGCAGGCTCAGTCCTCTTCTTCTGTCCTTCTGGAACATGTTAGTCCAAAAGCTGTTACATACGGCTGTCTAAGGTAGGTGTTCACTCAGTGTACATGGGCCTGGGTATTGTGGAATCGGAGAGGGATGCTTTGGTGGTTCAGGAAGGACATTGGAGCCCAAGTGGGATGAAGAGGTGTCTGTACAGTCCTAAGGCGTTAAAGCCTGAGGGGGTGAAAAGGTATCTGCAGTAGGGAGGGTGGGTGGGCATCAGCAGCAGTGAGCAATTGCTATGAGCACACCTAGTGCCCAGATACTGGTTCCTAAATACCATTTTCCACTAAAGGAAACCAAGGATCTTTAGAGAAATTATATATTTCAGAACAAGGGCAGACAAAGTACAAGTTGAGCCTACAACAACATGTTGTGCCAAAAAGTAAGACTCAAAGAATGATGGGGATGTTTCTGAAAAACCTAGTAGCCTGCTGGACGGACCTCCCACTGGCCAAATCTGGAATAATTTGAACATCAAGAGAAGTGATGACAGGTTATAACTCAGTGAATGAGACAGGAATCTGAGTTCACATTAATATAAATAAATTAACAAATAAATAACTGGAAAGTTTTTTGAGGATTGGGATATTTATGCAGTCTCAAAGTACCTTCTTATGAAATACTTACAGATTACAAAAGAAAAGTGAGTAATTTACTCTGGTGTGTCTACCAGGTTTCTCCAGCTAACATCACCATGAATGAGACAAATTGAAATTTTGTGCCACCTGCAAAGTCCAGAGAGAAGAACACAGCATCACTTCTGTGATATTACCACCAAAGATGCATCACTTGAACCTAATTGTGAGAATACATCAGAATAACTCAAATTGAGGGCCATTTAAAAAAATAACTAGCCTGTCATCTTCAAAAATGCCAAGTTCATGAATGTCAAGGTTGAGAATCTGTTGCAGATTGAAGGAAGCTAAATAGCCATGAGAATTCAATGCAACCAGTGACTCAGAACTGGCCCCTTTTGCTAGAAAAGACATTGTTAGGACTAGTGGATGAACATAAATGGGGTCTGAGGATGAGATAGTAGTAATGCTTCAGTATTTTGTTTCACAATTTTGATGTTCATGTTGTGGTTATAGGATTACTACAGTAAACTATTCATGGAATGATGAGGAAAAATATCAGCAACTTATTTTCAAACAGCTCGTGTGCTGTTTCTGCAACATTTCTGTATATTTGGTATTGTCCAAATCATACATTTAAAATATAAAATAAAAGTGGGCTAGGAGTTCAAGGAATTAGCATCATTCATATACTGTGCAGTTGTGTTTATACTGAAACCTCGCGAAGCATGCTAGCTCTGAAACCAGGTATTCCAGGTTCAAATCCTATTTCTGAATGTCCTTGGTTGAGTTATTTAGCCTCCTTGTCCTCAGTTTTCTCTTCTACTAGAGCGATTGAGGGATAATGACCAATTTTTTAGGATTGATAGGAGATTTTAGTGAGACAATCACACAAAGGCCCTAGAACAGGTTCTGGCATATGGCAAACAGTCAACATCTCTTAGCTATTGTTCTTATTATTTTGTAAGCAGGTAAAACATTTATGTAATGTAGCCTCCTCAGTCCTTTAATAACACAGCTCCCTTGAATGAGATCCAATACGTTTTCTCCTTGGGCTCGATTCCTCCCTACATCAGTGATATAATAACGAAGCTTCAGTTTATGTGACCAATTATGCTGTATGAGTAAATTCCTACAAGCATTATCAGATTAAGGTAACAGGGTTAAAGATTTTCCTAAAAGCTCTTAGGAAGCCTGTTGGTCCATCCTTGGCCAACTAGATATAATTGTGCGATTTGACCAGACAAAAATATGTTGATTACGACTGCCCACGGCCAAGACTATGGAGGTCCGAAAGTTAATTTCTCTGAATTTAGAATTGCTCATTATAATTCCATTTCTAGAACTGAAAAGAACCTCAGTGATTACTTGTTTCACCCTCTCATTTTATAGGTGAGAGGACTGACACCCTGCATGGTGAAGGATGCCCCAGGTGGGATCATACCGCTGGAGTTTGAACCCTGAGCTACTCTGACACAGAAGTAAAATAGTTTGGGTGATGCTGAGGTCCCATAGAAAAAGTGTTTCTGGAGGAGAAGTGCACATCCTTTTATGGTGTTGGGAGGAATTTACTAGTTCCAAGTAGGGTAACTCTGGGGTATCTTACGGGGTATCTTGATCTATGATACCCCAGCCTGGGGGCTCCATTCCAACAGCCTGGTGGGGTCTCAGCTCTGAAATCTCCCAGGTTTTCTTAGGAGATCTGCATCACATGTCTCACACCATAGACAAAGCACTGTCTCATCTTTTACTTGCCATCCTTGTGTTCCTTCAGGCTCTTGTATAACCAGACAAGGTGTCAGGCCTTAGCCTTGGGCTCCTGACTGATCTCTTCTGAGTCAACCGTTGAGCCAGATTCCTCAAGTGCTCTGTTCACTTTGTGTCCATTTCACATTTTAGGAGACTCCAACTATTTTTGGTAGGAAAACAAATATCCTCCAGGCTGCCAGCGAGTTTTCCAAGACACATCCTGATTCATTACAAAGCCACCAAGATACAAAGGTCTAAAAATAGGGAACTTGCTTAAATCTTTCATTTGGCATCAGGATGCTAAGTTCATGTTAACTGCAGTCAGTGTTTTAGACTGATTTCATTTGATTTCCTGGGTATTATGCTCTTTGGCTGTGGAGGGCAACTTCTTGTTTATCTTCATCTCTGCCTGGCTTCAGATGAAGGCTTTGTGCTTAAAAAAAAAAAAAACCCAACTTTTCTTTTTACTACCCATCTGGTTAATAATTATTTTCTTTTTTGCTTTTTTAAGCTCACTTGTTATGCTAACATAACTCTGTCTAAATAGAATGTTTATAATTGATTGCATTGTTCATTTTTAAAGTTTTTCTCTTTCTGTTTAATTAGAATTTATGGAATGCCAGAACTAGATCCCTCTCAACAATGCAAGAATCAAAATGACTTTCAAGCCTCCCGCTGGGTTAATGACAGGGTCTGAATTTATCTCTGAGCTCTATTAAGGAAGAAACTTTCCCTGTTTTCATTTATTTCTTTGGGAGGGGGGATTAAAATTTCATTTAAATATGGCATTTTCAGAATTTAACTTTTCCTAATTGGTATCTCTATATTTTATGAAATTGTGAAGTAAACTTTGGGTAGAATGCATTTTGAGAATGAAAGTGAAGTGCAACCATTACATGATTATATACTTCCAGCTGGGCACAATGGTGTGGGCTAGGTAAAAGGGATTTCAGACTTATGAAGGGTGTTCTTTTTTCAATCATTTTTCTGACTCAATTTTGTGAGGTTATGTAGGGGACTTTTACCTGGTTGTCCATATCATTTCTTGACTGTCATCCAAGTAGGCATTATTTAATGGTCCATAGTAGATAGTCTCTCTCTGTGTGTGCCTCTCTCTCTCTCTCTCTCTGTCTCTCTCTTTCTCTCTCTCTCCACCTCCCTCTCCCTCTCCTTCTTTCTCTCTCTCCCCCATCCCCTTCCTTCCTCAGAATGTATGTAGATACATATACATACCTGTATTGCTATAAAACTTCAAAGCACTTGCCTTTGGTGTGTGTTTGCAGTAGCATTTGTGTTTGCAGTAGCATTTGTGGCTTAGGGACAGTTGGGGATTAGTGATTACTGTGACTTGGATAGTCTCACTCTGATTAGGTATCTCTTTCTGCCAGCTGTGTTTGGGTAAACTTCAAGAAATTGGTTTGAGTTGATTCATTTAAGCATAGTCATTGGCCTCACATTCTAAAACATGTTACCTTTCCATGCTTGGCATGTAACCAGCCTGAGATTTTCTTGTGTTTTGGCTGCAGAAGATAGGAAAACCATGATTCAGATTCAGTGCTGGCCAAATGAAGTCTCTCTGGGGTGGGTAAGCAATGTTCCTTTAACATCCATGATTTATTCATCATATCAATCAAGAGAGTTTGGGGACACTTTTAAATTATAATTTCAAACTTATAGAAAAATGTCAAGAATAGTACAAATATTTATTCTAATTCCCTTACCTAGATTCTCCTATAGGTTCACATTTTTGCTTGTTTGCTTTCCATCATTTTCTGTTTCTTTCTTTCTCTGTATGTGTTTTTCTAAACTACTGGGGAGTAACTTGGAAGATACCACAACCCATTACCCTTAAATACCTGAGTGTGTATTTCCTAAGATTGAGCATATTCCTTTCATAACCACATTACCATGATCAACATTAGGAAATTAGATACTACAATACTAGTATCTAAGCTACAGTCTACATATAAATTTTGTCAATTGTCTCAATACCTTCTATAACTATTTTTAAGATCAATTATGTTTGAAAACACTGAGTTTTGATTTTGCTACCTCTATGTTTGGCCATTTTATCCCCACCTTATTGTATTTAATTAAACCGAAAACAGATTAAGAATTATCTTGTTTCTAAAATACTAATTTATGTTTTACTGGAAACTTTTATAAATATGTGAGCCCAAGTCACTTAAGAGCAGAGTCTGTTATGTTGTTAAACATTGTATTTCCTAGAGTCCTTAACTTACTGCCTGTATTTGCAAAGTGAACAAATGGGTAAGAGTCACATTTTAGACCCCAGACGTCTCAGCTTCCTAATTATTAATGATCTGTGACTTTTATTTTTTCAGAAGGGTCTTGTCCTTGGGCTTCAGCTTTTGCCTTGTTCTAGGCTCCAAGATGGGCCCAGTAAGTCTACTTTTTTTGTGAGATTGTATATATTCACAGTTGCCCTCTCTACGAAAGAGAATAGTTAGTGGACTCTCTGGAAGGCATTTCCCTTTTGTTTCACTAGGGCCAACGTCTTCCCCCCTCTTAAAATATAAAACTAGGTCTAGGGATTATTGTTCTATCCCTATATTCTCATTTAATTAAGACCGTGAGGCATTTGGCGATACTTTCTCTTTAAGGTGGTTCTTCACTCTCGCCTTATTCATTGCTTCTGCCATTTATTCACTTGGCAAGACAGTAGTGATCTGAAGAGGAGAGTGGAGGCTATGGGATGGAGGAAAGATCTCTGGGTTCTGAGTGACGTGATCTAAGTCAAATCCTGGCTCTCTTATCGGCTGTTTGTGTGCCAAAATGGGTCAGAGCTCCATTTTGCAGATAAATAACTGAGGCTCAGAGAGGATCAAGGACTTGGGGGAAGCCATAGATCAACTATCACAGAGGCAAGACTCCTCATCCCAGCTCTGAAATACTTGTTCACGAAAATATTATGATTCTAGAATCATGCATGGCATTTATGATGATGATAATGACGATTCTTATTTCTATATTATCTTTAGCGTAAGTTGTAGTCTACTGGTCTATTTACACTGCCAGGAATGGCAAGTCAGTTTTGTCTCAAGTGCTAACTGGATCACTTGGTAGACTTGCCTGGAGTGCTGTGGAAAGAACTCTGGCCTCAATTCTCTCCTCTCCTCCCTTTGTCCTCTCTTCTCTCTCCTCTTTTGCCCTCATGTCCAAATTGCTCTTGCTTGTTATTGCAGAAAAATGCAGTCATCCTTTCGATTGAGGGAGGACAATGGTTGTTTCTCCCCATGGTAAGAGTATTTTTCTCTGATAAGAGACAGAGAGAGAGAATGGATGAGGGAGAGGGGAGAAGTATGAGGGGTGGACTCAGAAGGGAAATAAAAGCAGAAAGCAGGAAGCCAGGAGAGGTCAGGGGAAATGAGGAGGGCCTCAGGCTCCGGGCGGGGAATATTTCTGCTTTCCATGTGTCATGACCCACCTGGGCAAGGGAGAGGGGATCACTCACCGAGGAACTTTCAAAGGAGAAAACGTTCTGGCCTGAACAAAGTCCTGTCATATTCTGATGATGTGCAAGTGACCATCATGAGTTGCCATCCAAAATATGGATGAGTAAGAGACAGGCTTGCTCCTGAGGTCCCTAGGTGCTGAGGCTCCTTCTGCCATAGGATGGCCCATACCCTGGAATGCACCTCAAAGGCAGCTCCCATAGTACTTGCTAGTGAGTGTCCCCCATGTTGGCTGGATGCTAAGCCCTTAGAAGGCCAGGACTGTGTCTCTCTTTCTCACCATGGTGTCTACAGAGTATTTGGGAGTTTTAGTGCAATTCTGTTGCTAACTACCTGGAGTTAGGTCAAGGGCTCTGCCCTCTACAAGACTTCTCTTATTTTGGACACTAGCCACAAGCTCTGGGATTGATGGGGGCTTTCCATCAGCTCCCAAAGCCCACAGGCCACCAGCGCTTTTGACCAACTGGCTACAAATTTGGGAATTCCCATTACCCCCTCAGGTTTGATAATTTACTGCATTCAACAAAGGGTGAGGCAGTCACAATTCTGTATGACAGAGATGGCTGTGCCCTCTGAAATCCACATAGTCATCTTATAATAGCACCTTGGCCTAAGTTACTCGCCTTCCATCTCACTGAATGCAGTGTGCGTTTATCAAGTGCCTGTCATGAGCGAGGCTCTGGCTGAGCCCTCCTGGTTCTCTTTAAACTGTTTTATTACAGGACCCCCTTGAGATCTCTGATCCTTCATTTTAAACCCTGGTCCTTGCAAGAAGATTTCCTCGGATCTTGGGAAGGCAGTTTGATAATTGCATGTCATCTTTGTTTTACACGCCAGTTAGTGCAAGGTAGATTTTTGCCTGACTCTTGGTGTCGCTCCAGATTAGAGGCAAGAGAGCTATTGACAAAGATGGTTGGCATAAGGTCAAGTCCTAACAGCCATCAGCTGACCCTTGGTTCACATCATGAAGACCTCTGAGGGACTGTGGCAACTTCGTGCCTCCTACAATATTCTTTAAGTTGGGAAGCACCAACAATGAGAGACTCTTAGGTTGAGGAGCCACCATCAGCAGCAGCTAGTCTTCATCTGGTGACAAGGGGGTGAGCCACCACCCCATCTGCCCCAAGTTGGAAGAGCTGCTGTCATTCTCCCAAATGTGAATGTGATTGTCCTGACAGCTCCTCCACTCTGTGAGAGACTGAAGTCTTGGGCCAGCGGCAGAAGCGTTCCTGTGAGAAATCTGGCTCGTTACCAGAGATCTAGGATGTGCAGCCACCCAAACTCCTCAAAACCTGCAGGGATGAAGGAAAGGAGGGAGATAGAAGGAAACACTGGAAAACAGAAAGTGTTATTTCTTTAAAAAAAAAAAAGTTTTGCTGTTGCCTCTGACAGCCAGCTCTGTCAGTTGCATTTGTGACCGCACAGGCAGTTGGCAAGCCAGGCAGAGAACTCTGATCTCATCTTCACAAGGTGCGGATCTCCTGTGCTCCCTTAGCACCCGGAAAAAATTTGCCCCAGGGAACCATGTAGTGCCATCCACACTTAAGGGCCCCATCATCACAACGTTCAAATCTTTCCCACTATGTTCCTATCTTTCTTCTCAGTTGGGGTGTGTTAGGTGTGAAATTTGCCTTCAGGCCCTGTGGGCTTTGGGAGCTGATGCAAAGCCCCCATCAAGAGCCTGCTGACAACACAGGTGCTCTCAGCTGTGACCAGAGATGAGTGGGGGGTCAGCAGGCCTAGGGGTGTCAACACTGGAAATGATTCTACCAGGAGGGCTGAGATGTGTCTGGTGGGTATTGCCTACATGGCTTTGCCTAGTGCCTGCAGCCCCCAAAACCAGGGGGTAAGAAGAAGTAGGGTTCTGCCAGCCAAAGGTGGATGGCAGATGAGGCCACAGGAAGAGGAGATGCTGGAATCAGGAAGAGATGTCACAGCTTGGTGGAGAAGAGGCAGTTTGTAAGGCTGGTAGATTTCAGCAGGTCTGGTGTGAGAGGGAGCTGGGGAAGAAGATGTGAGTGGTCAGTGGTTTCACGGGACAGACTCGGAGTCCCGTACTTGCATTCTTTGCATGGACAAGACCCAGCACTCTCAGTTCCCTCAGGAACAGAGGACAAGGAGGGCAGCTCTCTGGGGCTTCCTCCCAGATACACTCAGCAGTCAGTTCCCACTTGCCCTCCTGCCCAGCATCTTCCAGGGATTCCAAGAGGAGCTTGGGTCTAACACTGCCCTAGGAAGAACTTGCTGCTTTTTTGTTGACATGATAAAAAAGTTATCAGAGAAATAAGGTGTTTAAACAATACTTTAGCCAGATGACCCCTTCCTCTCTCTCGCTTAGTCCAGGCATGGCTGTGCCTTGACTGACATTGGACTCCGTGCTCTGGAGAGGACTGGGGGCTCAGCATGGAGGGTGCCGGCCACTTGGTCCTACCTGTGGATGCCTGAGGGACAGTCTGAAGTCGGACAGACAGACCATAGAAGTTCTCAGGCCTCTCTATAGCTTGAGAATCAGATGGATATCCATCGTGGAAACATATCGCTGAACGAGACCCAGGAAACCGAAGTAAGGGGGTCAGATGACTTAAAACCATTTATTTATTTGTTCAAGAAACATTTACTGAGTACCAGGCACTGGGAGGAATGTTAAAATATGACACACACATGAAGTGTTTCAGGAATCACCAGCTCCAGAAGGCTCCAGTCATGGCTGATGGCAGGCACTGAAGCCTCTTCAAACCCGGGTGCCTCCAAATCCAGCCCCATCTGAGGCAGAGTTGAGCAGGGAGTCTGCACTTAGCTGTAGTCCGGCCTCTGGTGTGCTGTCTCCCCAACGTTTGTGGAGCATGGCCTGTCCTCTAAATTATTCCGTCTTTGCCAGCTCCTCACTGTCTTCACTCTAAGATTGCTGAAGGTGCTCCAGTTGCCTCTGCCAGCATGCTGCCTGGACATCTCCCTGCTCAAGGCTTTGAGTTCATTAGGTATATTTTCAATCTTCCAAGTTACTGTAGGTAACAATTATACCAAACATTTTGCCATTAAAAAACATGGGGCACCATTTTTCTAGTCTCCTATAATATTTTCCTCATCATTTTTTCTAGCCTCTGAAAACATATATATTGCAATAGGTTATAGTTATAATATATTGCCGCCTGTGACCTATTCCCAAAACCAAGACCACCATTGGAAATGATTCTCCCAGAAGGAGGGCTGGCTGAGGTGTGTCTGCTTGGCATTGCCTACATGGCTTTGCCTAGTGCGTGAGGCCTCCAAAACCAAAGGGTGAGAGGAAGTTGGGTGCCTAGAAGTGGAATGCTGCTGTACTAAAAACTATAAACTGTAGTGTTTAGTACTTCTGGGTACCTATTGCCATCTGAGTCAACTCTGCTGTTGAACAAATAACCTTAAAATGTCAGTGGCCTGTTACAGCTACAAGAGCTTGTTTTTAGCCTATGGGACTGCAGGTCATTGAGCTTGGTTGGGCTTGGATTCAGGCTGTGGGCTTAGATCAGGTCTGTTCCATGTGGCTCATTCTTCTTGGACCAACAGGCTACTCAGGAATTCTCTTCTACTGCAATGTCAGACCTTCAATAGGAACAAGTGGAGGGAGACAATGTCTTTTGTAGCCCAAGCTCAGACTTTGTTCACTGTACTCTGCCCACATTCCATGGGCCAAGGAGGTCTCTTAGCCAAGCATAACCTCAGTGAGGCACAGATATACATTCTGCTTTTAGTGGGAGTGACTACAAAATCACACAGCAGAGGGAGGGCTGACAAAATGGAAAGATAATGCAATCTATTATACCTATCCTGCTGCATAGGAAGGCTCTCTGAGGGTCTGATGGTCTCTTAAGAAGACGTCCAGTGAATCTTCTTGCTTTTGGCCCCAACAAGATTTCATTACTGTTGTCTCTTTTCACATTTCCTACTTTTAGAAATGCCTGGTCCTGCTAATTCCTGAGCCATTTGGGGATTATGCAATGTAAATCTGGTTGCTTCTTGGCTTTCCGGCTACCGCCTTAGGATTCATATTTTCAGGTTTGTTGAGTCAGTCACCACTTGCCCATCTGCTTTCCAGCTTCCAAAATTTCATTACTGTTGTCTCTTTTCACATTTTCTTTGTCCTTGTGGGTTTATGCCTGTAATAAAATCCCTTTACTGTCATTTTTGTAGGGTTTGGGGAGAGAGCAAGGCTAAATGCATTTTTCAATCCATCATCCTGCCAACCTGGCTCTTTCTTGACACCTGAATGATCAGCCGCCTTTCCCTCTCAGCTGCTCCGGCTTTAATTACGTGCTGCTCAGAGCCCCTTGTTGCCCGGTGACAACCAAGTGGAAGAACTTTGATGAAGTTCCTGACTGATGATGACTCACCTCTCAGTCTGGATGGTTGTTGGAACACAATGTCGGCTGCAGAATAACCCTTTCTGACTCAATGTTGTGTCCACAAACACAAATTTTGAGAAACCAACCACCTCTTCAGAGTTTTGAATACATAGTATCACCTGATCTGTTTTTTTTAAAAATCTCAACCTGGGGCATAAGGATCATTCAATTGCTGGATTTTCTTAAGTTAAATTGCAAAAGAATACAAAACATAACCACTTGGTCTATTTGGATGGCCTTCAGTTATTTTCTATTAAGCCATTGGAAATGATGGGGCTGGGAAGGATACTCCGTACCTGATAGTTTGATCAGCTGTTTAGTGTCTTTCAAATGTGGATTGACCATTGGAGCTTACCATATGACAGAGGGGGAGGCCGAGTTCAAGAGCACTACCATAGTAATAACATTTATTTCCTGACGTCGTTTGACCCGCAGCCTCTCAGCAGTACTAGATTTATACTACTAGCATAGCAGGAGTTCTGCAGGTGAAAGCCATCTCGAAAATTAATGGAAATATTTTTGTAGTGCTATGGAGACAAGGACCTACAAGTTTATTTCCAAGCAGAGAAAGAAGAGAGACTGACCTGTGATGATTAGTGAACCTTCAACCAGATAACTAGGGTTCAAATCCTGAGTCTGCGTCTTACATTCTGCATGACCTTGGGTAATTTTCTTGATCTCTTGGATGAGAAAACAGCTGTCTTTGCTCACAGGATTGTGGGGTAAATTAAAGGAGCAATGAAAGCTTTTTGCTACATAAAAGTTCTATTCAAAGACAAGTTTTATTTGGGGATAATTATGAATATAAGTGGCTTATACAAGGTGGGTAGGTAGTAAGCAGTTCATTTTTATGCACTTTTTTATTACTTGGAACACGTGACTCCTAGCAAAATAAATGAACTCTATAAGATGTTTACTGTAAGATACACTTAACAAGAAGCACCTGATGGGCTCTTGGTACATGCCAGTTCCTGTTCTGAGCACTGTATACATAGTAAGTCATCTGAACCTCAGAACCACTCTATGAAGCAAGTTCTACAGATGTTATTATCACCATTTTAAAATGAGGGAAACTGAGGCCCAGGAAGCTAAGTAAGTTGCTGCAGCTCCTCTCGCTTACTAGTGGAGCCAGGACCTCCCCACAGGCAGCCTGGCCCTGGGTCTTCAGGGTAACCTCCGCCCTGCACTCTGGGGTTGTGGAATGGCCACCGTGCACATTTCCTATTCTTTTCAACTGTTCCTTTCTAGGCTGTTCTTCCTTTGCTGGGACACAAAATGTTAATGTCTTCTGGGTTCTCGCTCAAGCTTTATTCTCATCTCAATACCCTCTCCCTGAGCATTTGCTACCTATCCATGGTTTTAATCACCATTTATATGCTAGTGACTTCCACATCTGTGGCTAACCCTGGTCTCTCTCCTGGTTCCCAAAGGGATTATTCAACTGCTTACTAAGTGTCTTGCCTGGGATACATTAAAATCAGCTCCAACTCCTCATATCTAAAGTTTTACTCCCGATTTTTCTTCCGATCCACTAAGCCTGCTCCTCAGTTTCTCAGCACCCTTCTCCTAGGTAGGTAGGAAGAGTGCTGAGATCATCCTTGGGTCTCCTTCTTCTTCACCTCCTATATCCATGCAGCCCATATCTAAGTCCTGTCAACTCGGTCACCTAAATAGCTCAACACTGTCTGTTTCTTTATATCTTGGGCCAAAACCCTAGTCCAGGCCAGGGCCATCTCTTATCTAAATTATGGCAACATCTTCCCCAAACAGTTTCCCTGCCTCTAGTCTTGTAGTCCTTCAGTAGTTATCTCACATTGCAGCCAACAGGACTTTTTCAAGATATAAAACTCGTCACCTATTTTCCTGCTTAGAACTCTTCAAGGACTCCTAATGACCTTAGATAATGGCCAATTTCCTTAACTTGGCTTCCAAGACTGGCCATAACCTGGCCACATCCTACTGCTTTAACCTCAGACTTCAACACAGTTTTTCCTAATCTTTTTCTACAGCCATCATAAACTTCTTTCAGCATCTCTATGCACCTCTCTCTCACCTCGGGAGCTTTGCACGTGAAGCTGTTGCGGTTGCCTAGAACAGTGTTTTTTTTTTTTTTTTTTTTTTTTATTTATTATTATTATACTTTAAGTTGTAGGGTACATGTGCATAACGTGCAGGTTTGTTACATATGTATACTTGTGCCATGTTGCTGTGCTGCACCCATCAACTCGTCATTTACATCAGGTATAACTCCCAATGCAATCCCTCCCCCCCTCCCCCCTCCCCATGATAGGCCCCGGTGTGTGATGTTCCCCTTCCTGAGTCCAAGTGATCTCATTGTTCAGTTCCCACCTATGAGTGAGAACATGCGGTGTTTGGTTTTCTGTTCTTGTGATAGTTTGCTAAGAATGATGGATTCCAGCTGCATCCAAGTCCCTACAAAGGACTCAAACTCATCCTTTTTTATGGCTGCATAGTATTCCATGGTGTATATGTGCCACATTTTCTTAATCCAATCTGTCACTGATGGACATTTGGGTTGATTCCAAGTCTTTGCTATTGTGAATAGTGCTGCAATAAACATACGTGTGCATGTGTCTTTATAGCAGCATAATTTATAATCCTTTGGGTATATACCCAGTAATGGGATGGCTGGGTCATATGGTACATCTAGTTCTAGATCCTTGCGGAATCGCCATACTGTTTTCCATAATGGTTGAACTAGTTTACAATCCCACCAACAGTGTAAAAGTGTTCCTATTTCTCCACATCCTCTCCAGCACCTGTTGTTTCCTGACTTTTTAATGATTGCCATTCTAACTGGTGTGAGATGGTATCTCATTGTGGTTTTGATTTGCATTTCTCTGATGGCCAGTGATGATGAGCATTTTTTCATGTGTCTGTTGGCTGTATGAATGTCTTCTTTTGAGAAATGTCTGTTCATATCCTTTGCCCACTTTTTGATGGGGTTGTTTGTTTTTTTCTTGTAAATTTGTTTGAGTTCTTTGTAGGTTCTGGATATTAGCCCTTTGTCAGATGAGTAGATTGCAAAAATTTTCTCCCATTCTGTAGGTTGCCTGTTCACTCTGATGGTAGTTTCTTTTGCTGTGCAGAAGCTCTTTAGTTTAATGAGATCCCATTTGTCAATTTTGGCTTTTGCTGCCGTTGCTTTTGGTGTTTTAGACATGAAGTCTTTGCCCATGCCTATGTCCTGAATGGTACTACCTAGGTTTTCCTCTAGGATTTTTATGGTATTAGGTCTAACATTTAAGTCTCTAATCCATCTTGAATTAATTTTCGTATAAGGAGTAAGGAAAGGATCCAGTTTCAGCTTTCTACTTATGGCTAGCCAATTTTCCCAGCACCATTTATTAAATAGGGAATCCTTTCCCCATTTCTTGTTTCTCTCAGGTTTGTCAAAGATCAAATGGCTGTAGATGTGTGGTATTATTTCTGAGGACTCTGTTCTGTTCCATTGGTCTATATCTCTGTTTTGGTACCAGTACCATGCTGTTTTGGTTACTGTAGCCTTGTAGTATAGTTTGAAGTCAGGTAGCGTGATGCCTCCAGCTTTGTTCTTTTGACTTAGGATTGTCTTGGAGATGCGGGCTCTTTTTTGGTTCCATATGAACTTTAAAGCAGTTTTTTCCAATTCTGTGAAGAAACTCATTGGTAGCTTGATGGGGATGGCATTGAATCTATAAATTACCTTGGGCAGTATGGCCATTTTCACGATATTGATTCTTCCTATCCATGAGCATGGTATGTTCTTCCATTTGTTTGTGTCCTCTTTTATTTCACTGAGCAGTGGTTTGTAGTTCTCCTTGAAGAGGTCCTTTACATCCCTTGTAAGTTGGATTCCTAGGTATTTTATTCTCTTTGAAGCAATTGTGAATGGAAGTCCTAGAACAGTCTTAATCCCTCACCCACTACACTTTTATGTCTAGCTCCTTGTCATCCTTCAGGCATTAACTGAAAGTGAAAACTTTTTCTGGGAAGTCTTCCTTGACTTTTCTATCCTTTGTTAAGTGCCTTATACGAGAGGGCTTCAGAAAGTTCATGGAAAAATGGAATTAAAAGAGAAAAAAGTATAAACTTGATTTCTCAATATAAACTTCATCAAGGTCAATACAACTTTGTAAGTGATGATATCAGCTGTTTAGTCCATCCCTAAGTAACTGAGGGTCCTGGGAATTTAACCATGTAAATGCAGTCTTTTTTACATTATTAACTGAAAATGGGGCCCTTTAATAATTTTTTTAAATTAGGGAACAAAAAGAAGTCAGGAGCCAGATCATGATTATAAGGTGAATGCCTAATTATTTCACATGAAAACTCTCACAAAATTGCCCTTATTTGATGAGAGAAATGGGCAGGAACATTGTCATGGTGGAGGACTCTCTGGTGAAGTTTTCCCAGGCATTTTTCTGCCAAAGCTTTGGCTAACTTTCTCAAAACACTCTCATAATAAGCAGATGTTATCATTCTTTGGCCCTTCAGAAAGTCAACAAGCAAAATTCCTCTAGCATCCCCAAAAAACTTTTGCCATGACTTTTGCTCTTGACCAGTCTACTTTTGTTTTGAGTGGACCACTTCCACATCTCAGTAGCCATTGCTTTGATTGTGCTTTGTCTTCAGGATTGTGCTGATAAAGCCATGTTCCATCTCCTGTTAGAATTCTTTGAGAAAATGCTTCAAGATCTTGACCCCACTTGTTTAAAATTTCCATTGAAAGCTCTGCTCTCGTCTGCAGCTGACCTGGGTACAATAGTTTTGGCACCCACTAAGTGGAAAATTTGCTCAACTTTAATTGTTTAATCAGAATTGTGTAAGCTGAACCAGTTGAGATGTCTATGGTGTTGGCTATTGTTTGGGTCATTAATTTTCAGTCCTCTTCAATTAGGGCACAAACAAGATTAATTTTTTTTTTTTTTTTTTGCAAATTGATGTGGATAGTCTCCACTGTGGGCTTTGTTTTCAATGTTATTTCATTCCTTCTTAAAATGTATTATTCATTTGTAAACTGCTGGTTTCTTTGGGATATTGTCCCCATAAACTTTTCATAAAGCATCAATGATTTCATCATTCCTGCACCCAAGATTCATCATAAATTTGATGTTTGTTCTTGCTGCAATATTAGTGTAATTCCTGTTGCTCCGATAGGGCTCAGTTGAAAATGATGTCTTATCCTTTTTAGTAACTCAAACTAGATACCATTCTGACATATTATAAAAAGTTAGTATGAGTTTATTTTGGTACAAAAAAATTGAGCTCCATGCATAGTTTTTAAAATAATATGCATTTTCCATAAACTTTTTGAAGACTCAGTTGTACCCTTACGTGACACTTACTATAATGTATTGCAATTGCTTTCTTACTTGTCTGTCTCTCTGGTGACATTGTAAATTCCTTAAAGGCAGGCTCCATGTAGGTCTAGCCCATCATCGCATCCCCTGAGATTAGCACAATGTTTGGCACATAACAGGAGTTCAATAATCATTTATTGAATATTTAAATAATGTTATATAAAAACATCAAAGATTGCAAATTACCCTATTCTCAAAATAAGACCCCCAAAAATTCACGCTTTGTTTTTTTTCATGGATCACTAAGTGAGAAGGCAAACTGAAGACAGAGCTTTGCTTTATTCAAGACATTGGGAACCAAAAGAAAGTAAAAGGCAGATTTTCCTCCATCTCTTTTTCAGAAATTCTGATGCCCTATTAACTGGGATGCTTGTACTCCTAGGGAAGCTATAATACGAGGAGACAAAGGTAGATGAGGTGGAAGGGCTTCTGGAGGATGTTTCTAAATGCTTTGTGCCTGCAGAAAAAGGAGAGCATTGAGAACCTTTTTCTAAATGGAACAAAGGATGTGAGTGGCACACCATTTAGCCTCGTTTACTAACTCTTCAAACACTAAAATTCTTGCCTGGCAGGAGATAGGTTCTCTAGAAGCTTAGGAACCTTTGAAAGCAGGGATTGAGGACAATGTCTGGACTAACGTTGGCCATCATAAAACTTGTCTTCCACATGACATATCTATCAAAACCAAGCATTATCTGTCTTCAGTAGAAGATGCATTATTGGAGGGGACATGGGTTCACAGTGCCAGCCTAAGCATTTTTACCTAAACAGCTTATCTCATGCTCTTTTCTGTACTCACTGTGGTTTAATTTCCTCTGTATCAATCTCTTCATCCATAAGATGGAGAGTTTGGCTGATAGCAGCTCCAGTCATTAAATAGAGATGAAGTTCTACATGAGACCTTCTATTATTCTCTTACCTGTTTTCCATTTTCCTTTGAATAACTAGTCACGGTTTGTGATTATAAGCTTGTTGGCATTACTTGTTTACTCTCTGCTCCATTCCCCATTTTAGCCCCTGCCTCTCGTTGTCCCCCACCTTCATCTCCACCCACCATTGTAAGGTCCATGAGGGCAGGGACTGTGTCTATTTTGATCCTCTATCCCCAGAGCGTAGCATGATGCCTGGCACATAGTAGGGGCTCAATAAATGCTTGTTTGAAAAGTGGCTGGTTGAATGAACACCATCATGAGGAAAGTCATGCAGTGGCCCCCTGAGTTTTTGCATACGTTACCGAGGCTCTCCAGAGAGCCTTGCTGGGGTTACTGATTTATTGTAACAGAGGAACAGGAAGAATAAGAAGGCCTCTTAATGGATGTCACGTAGGACACAAACATTGCTCTGATAGGCCAGCTGTTATTCCATCGATTTTATGTCAGTTGCTCTCTATTTTGTGTTCTGTCACACATCAGCCCCAACTGAAAGGAAAGGCTACAGGCTGGGATTTGAAAGATAATTTAATGAAGGGATTATTTATAGAGGTGTGGGCAAGAGCAGGGGAACCAGATGGGTTACTGAAGCAGGCAGGGACTAGCAGTAGTGAGAAGCTGTTGTTACTCTTGGGCCTGACAGGAAAAGCTGGAACCTGGGAGAAGGGAGGTGTGGACAGGGCCGTGGACAGGAGCCATCATTAAAGAGAGCTGCAGTCACCATTGGAAGCGCATTGCTGGCAAAGGGGGAACAGGAAGAAATACTGCAGACTCTCCTCCTGCTCGTTCGTCTCCTGCATGGTCTCCAATTGGCACTGCCCAATGGGAAAAGGGATCTCAGGTATACATGTATAGGGCATAGAGGTCAGCCTTCTGGGGTACTGGAGGGCAGAAGAAAAGCTAGCATGTGCCATTACTATTAGTGATTTTCTCTTTGCAGAGAGAGGTGCTTGTGATCAAGTTCATGCTGCTCACAGATACTCCAGTCAAGCAGGCACCTGCTGTTCCTTGACTTCAGTTTACAGCATCTCTCTGTTTTCTTGCTTCTCTGCCACTCTCCTTTCTACTGTTCTTTATATGTCTTGCATTCAGACTCTTCCAGAGAAAATCTGACGGTGTCACCCTCTGGTATTGGTCGGGGTACACATAAGCAACCTGTAAAAACTACCTTCAGGTGAGGTACCTGTCTCTGGTCCAGTTAAGCAGGCTGGTCTTGCCCATGATAAAGACTCTCAAAAAGGGTGATGGGTGACCAACTCCTCAGAGGAAACAGTCTGATTGGAAGTCACCTTGTATGACTTGTCTGGTACATTGTCATCCTCACTTCCACTCCAGTGGTGACCATCCTCCCATATGAAGGATAATAATATCAATACTAGGCTGCTGGAAGGGACTAGCTAATGCTCACTATTAGAGTAATGCAGGACAAGTTGCCCGTTTTTTTTTTTTTTTTTTTTTTTTTTTTTTTCCCCCTCTTTCTTTCTTTTTTGAGATGGAGTCTCGCTCTGTCACCCGGGCTGGAGTTCAGTGGCGCGATCTCGGCTTACTGCAAGCTCCGCCTCCCAGGTTCATACCATTCTCCTGCCTCAGCCTCCCAAGTAGCTGGGACTACAGGCGCCCACCACCATGCCCGGCTAATTTTTTGTATTTTTGTAGAGACAGGGTTTCACTGTATTAGCCAGGATGGTCTCGATCTCCTGACCTCGTGATCTGCCCGCCTCGGCCTCCCAAAGTGCTGGGATGACAGGCTTGAGCCACTGTGCCCAGCCAACAAGTTGCCCCTGTTAATTAGATTCATCAAATGTGCCCAGCACTGGTGGGCCTTCTCAACGTGATGCCTTTTCAGCTCTCCCTCCTGCTCCAGGAGTGACTGGGATATCTGTCATGCCCCAGATATTGTGTTCAGGGTCTGTGAGCTGGTTTTCTTCTGCTTCTAATCACAATAGCCATAGTCATTTGTATTCATAGAAGGTAAATGCCTCTGTCAATGAGGTTCCTGATAAGAGGAATGGGGAATAATGCCTTTTTAGTCCTAATCAGCCCTGTAAAACCTCCTGCAAATAGGAAAGGATTGTTTTCTGGCATTTGAGATTATGCTAAAAATTGCATTTAAAAAAATGATAGCAACTGGTTGTTGGTAAAGTTCTAGAATGGCAGCCTTGGTGGGTGGCAGGGATGCTTTTCTCTTCGAGTACCTATTCTTCCTGGATGGGGAGTCTCTTTTGGGCCACCTGCTTCAAAAGCAGTCAGTGCGGCAACCCCAGAGTACTTACTGTGCCATTGCAAACCATTTCTCAGTGTCAGAACCCCACCCCCACCGCCACAATGTTTGGTTCTCTGTACACACTCTTCGCTTCCCCCTCCAGAACACACTTCCCCTTTGCCTTCATCTTGCAGAATTCTCATCTTTCCAGTCCCAGCTCAAATGCCCCTTCTCATGACATGGTGCTTAGGGAAGGAGGCTCTGCCGTCAGCCACTTGCATGTCGTATCTAGTCCATCACTCATCAGCTGGCTCTTAATTTCTTCATCTTTAAATATGAGATGGTAATTGGATGAAGCTGTATGTCACAGTGGGTAAGCATGTGAATGTTAGAGCCAGATTGTTAGGTTTCAAATGCTGGCTCAACCACCTACTTGCTATGTGACCTTGGGAAAGCTAATGAACCTCTCAATGCCTCGGTTTCTCGATTTATAAAACGGGGGTAGTAAGAAGTATACAATTTTGTTGTGATAATTAAATAAGTTAATGAATGTTATACTTTATTATTCTCTATCTCACTCAGTTGTAAGAATTAGTTAGGTAAAACATGTAAGCATTTGGGATCATGCCTGCCCCAAACTCAGCTCTTCCTGTGTAATTGGGGTAGTTCTTATGTTCCGTTGTATTCTGTTTGTTATTGCCCAACATGCCAGCAAGGGTTTGTGCCTCCTCTGTGTTCTCCTAGTATATTGATTATACCTCTAATAGTATTTTTCATACTGAATTATCATTGTTTGGATTCTGTTTTCTCTATTGCACTGTGATCTCTTCACAGGCAAGAACAGATCATTAGTAAATAGTTGATATTCATTAAAATGAAAAGTTTGCATAGCACAGAAACGTTTCTGGCCTCAAGATTGGTGTTGAATAGCTTGTCTGTGAAGTTCTTGGTGCAGCAAGAGGCCAGCAGCAGATGGGTTAATACTCTTTCAGTGCATCTGCCTCTCCTTATTGTCTCTTATGGTTTACCAAGTGCAGTCAGAACATGAGTTCTAGTTCTGAGAGTGGGTGTCACCTATTCTTTAGATAAGCTATATACAGTGTTGGAAATGAATGATGTTAACTGAGACTTGGATTCTCTCCTTTTCACTTCACTTTAAATAAAGTGCTTGGTTTCAAATGTAGGTTTCATCCCCTTGACTCCAAATGGAATTATACCACCATAAAGAACTGTTTGCTCTGTAAAAAGATGACTCATTCAGGTGATGGCTAACCAAAATTCTGGGGAAAAAAGAAAAAGAAAATCATAATTTACCACTTACTGTTTTTGGTTTTCCTTATGCAACCAGATATATACCTTTTTCTAATTTGAAGCCATTTGGCTTGTGCTTGTGAGATATTAATGACTGTAAAGAGCTGATATCAAACAATCATATATTTGAAATTGCTGTAGTTAAGGCTGATGGTGCTTTTCGTTATCACCCCCTGTCAGCCTGTCATCCCTACTTCCCCATAAATATTTTTGCAGGTGCCTTCATATGACAAATGTACCACAAAATACACAATATGAGCCCTTGTTTGTCTTATTAGTTGGAAAGATGCACAGAAGTTATTTTTGGAATCTTGTTCATAAGTTTATGTTATGCATGAGAAGAATCATAAACACTAGTTTATATATGTATAGTGAATGAATGAATGTTATATTAGATTTCTGATTCAAAGTGGTCTATGTCAGGCTGGTACTGATACTGGTTCATGGCCTGTTAGGAACCAGGTTGCCCAGGAAAAGGTGAGCAGCAGGCGAACCAGCATTACCTACTGAGCTCCTGTCAGATCAGCAGTGGCCTTGGATTCTCATAGATGGCGTGAACCCTATTGTGAACTATGAATGCGAGGGATCTAGGTTGAATGCTCCTTATGAGAATCTAATGCTTGATGATCTGATTATCTGAGGTGAACAGTTTCATCCTGAAACCATGTCCTCCTATCCCGGTCCTTGGAAAAATTGTCTTCCAGGAAACAAGTGCCTGGTGCCAAAAACGCTGGGGACCGCTGGTCTGTGATAGAGAAACACAGACAAGTTTTGTTGTTTAAAATGTCTTATAGCCTAGACTGCAGAGGGAAATTTATCTGATGAAATGTCTCCATTACATTTGTTATTATTTCAGGTTAGATTAAAATCTTAGCTGTGTTGGGTTTTTTCCTTGGTGAAAAGTTGGTATTTACCTTCTTCTTTAAAAAATCCTTTTAATAAGCATTACTAATTTTATCTTAAAATTATTTTATAGCTTTGATGGTGGGTTCTATCAACTCAAGGTCCTATTTGGAAGCCTGTGGAGCCATCTAAATGCGTTAGCTGTAGCAAGGGCAGATTTAGCTGTTCTGTGTGGTGCACCTTTAGCTTAGAAACCACTCAGTTTTATTCTGTTTTTTTTTTGTTTTGTTTTTTTTTTTTCATTCATTGGCTGAGCAATTAGGCTCTGTGCAGTTTATCCAACATGTTGTGATGCTTTATGTCTTTTGTTTAAACCTAGAGCTTGTCTCCTTCTGGGTTTATATTGTCTGTTGGCTTAACAGCTGTGTTCATTGTACTGTGTTTGCCCTCTGAGTTTCCCAAAACCTGCTGTGCCAGCTGCTGTTTGTAGCCATCACACTGAAAATTAAACAGATGTGGGAGCTCTATCCAGATTCAAATATCTAGTGCTGTTTGGTATATTTCTACTTTACCTGTTGGTGTCATCAGTTGATGGGGACATGTTGAGGCTCTCTAAAATGGACTCCTCTTTTGCTTCCATACACATTTCCTCTGATGGATGATGAATTACTGATTGTTATATAGGTCCACACAAGGGTGTCACTAAATTTTCTTGGTTCACTTCAGTGTTTATGCCCCTTAGTCAGTAAGTTCTTATCAATATCTAACCCAATTTCTTCCTATTGCCACCTAAGGGAATCAGTTTTCGTTGGATCTTTGCTCTAATAATTACTTTTCTAAAAGTATTTGAGATTCATTTCTACATGCTGCATCCAGAACATTCTTCTAGGTACTCCTCAAAATTGCAAATGGAGCAAAATTCATGATGCTCAAGATGTGGACAAATGTTCAAAGAAGTACAACTTTAACCTTGAATATATGTGATTAAGAAAATAGGAATAAAGGCAGGCTAATTGCCACTCTCTTAAAAGCAGCTCTTAAGCTCTGAGTTGGCTCTCAGAGATTTTGGTCTTTTATAATGTGATGAGAAAAGCACCCATGGGCTTTAAAGGAAGACTGACCTATGGTCACATGGCCACTTACTAGCTGTCGGATCTTAAGGCTATTATTTAACTTCTCGGAATCTTTTAATAGTAGTGGCCTCATGGAACTGTTGGATCAAAAGACATTATCAGATAGAAGATACCTCACCAATGGTAGGCATTCCACAATGCTCCTTTCTCTCTGCCAGGTTTGTCAATGCAATGTGACTGTTATGTAATATGTTGATAAGTACACTGAATTTAATTGTTATAAAGTTTCATTAATTACATCAGAATTTGTAGCTATTTGGATAGGGTTGAGCTGAAGTTTATTTATTTTTTTTTTTTACTAAGAAGAAAGGATTAGCCAAGCAAATTTTTCTGTCAGCCAGAATGGAGATAAGAAGAAAAATTAAGCTACTTAAAGCTTTTACAAACTCCAATTTGCAGATAAAGAGAAAGAATTAATTAAAAACAATCATTATCTAAGTCATTGAAAGGATTGGGGAGATAACCTACTTAGTAATGCTTGCCTCTGGTTCATGTACAATTGGCTTCTGTGTGATTTACAAAGGTGTGCCTCATTAAAACTCCTCTATATTTCAGACATCTTATCAATTAAGATATGCTTTCATTCATTGAATCTGAATCTGTGAATTTCTCTAGCATTGAAAAAATGGAGTATTGAATAGAGGTAAAGTGCTGTCCATTGGTCACTAAAGCTGTGGGAAAGATCTTCATTCACTTGTACTGATTTATACTGTCACTGCAATTCCTGTTTCCTATGCCTCCATTAATTTATCAGACATTTATTGAAAGACATCAAGGACTGTGGGCACTCATTGACTAAAGTAGAAGACTTTTTCTTCTGGCTTCAGGCTACAGCAATACATCTTGCCTTCCCTAATAGTGAAAGCGTGCTTTCTCCCTCTATAGGGAAATTCCAATCAGATCCACGCACTGATCGATCTCGGACTTAACAAGGTATTTAATAATGACATTTATTGCACATTATACTCCATCCTTTGAATGAATACAGATGAGGCAAGAGTTAATTGTTTGATTTCCAATTGTGAATATAAGGAGAGCAAGCCCTTTGGCAACACCAGACAGATGCTGGTGATCACTTTGTAATTATCAGGGATGTATGGGGTCATGTCCCTGTGCTCAGTACAGGTTGAGGGTCTGACCTCAGCTTCAGGCTTGAGGATACACCATAGGTTATTATCGTTATTAAAACATTTTCTTGGATGCAATTATTCGTTGCATCTTTCTATTGCCACTTACAAGTTTTTACCATTATTTCTCTGTTTGTTGCATTATTAAGACATAGTTAGAAATAATAAGACTGAGATTATCCTACCCATCCTGATGCTACAATTTTGATCTTTTCTTTGCATTATTATCCAAATGTATGTGATATGAAAACTATAGCTGTTTATCTTGGAGAACAAGATTGTTACTAGACTCTGTAGGACATAATTGTTAAGAGCTCTGGCTCCGAGTCAGACTGTCTGGATTCATATCTCCATGACTCCACTGAAGTACTATGTAACCATGGTGGACTTTCAAACCTCTGAGCTATGGCTTCAGCTTCTCTTAAGCGGGCATAAAAGTATATTCATAAGAGTATTATAAAGGTTAAATGCAAAATAGCACATGAGTTTTCAAATATGTATATATAATATAAAATAAATAGTAGTGATTTATCATTACAACCAGAAGTCTAATGAGCCAGATATTCTTATGTCAAAATGAGAAAATAATGGATTCTTGAAACAATTGCTTATTGAGTTCATTAAAATTTAGGATGGATTATTAAGCAGAAGGTTTATCAGAATCTTTGGAAAGAGAGAGAAGCAGTAGGGGCTCATAAAAAACAAGTCATGGCACATCATGGTTAAAGCAGGAGCATGCATTAGACTTGAAGTCTGGATTTCAGAAACATCTTTCCTAAGTCTTTCATAGTAACCTTATGGACAACTGAGAAGTTGGGGCTAATACGTGACTTGGGGACCGTAGCTTTCAGTTATCTGTCTCAGTATTCTACAGGACAACATTCTGTTTGTTTTCCTTTATCACACACCACAACTCTAATTATTTGGCTGATTAATTTTTTTATTGATTATTTGTCTCATTAAAAGAATGTAAGCTCCATGAGGGCAGAAACCATGCCTGTCTTGATCACATTTGCATCCCATGACTTCATACAGGACCTAGCCCATAGCCAGCAATCCTCAAATATTTGTGGAATGATGAAGAAATGAGAAAATTCTTGGCTGGTCAAAAGGTGTGACCCTGTGAATTTCATTGCAGCACTATTCACAATAGTAAAGAAATGGGAATGACCTAAATGCCCATCAATGACAGATTAGATGCAGAAAATGTGGTACATATACACCATGGGTCACAGAAAAGAACAAGGTCATGTCTTTTTGCAGGAACATGGATGAACCTGGAGGCCATTATCCTTAGCAAACTAATGCAGTAACAGAAAAACAAATACCACGTTTTCACTTATAAGTGGAGCTGAATTATGATAACTCATGAACACAAGGAAGGGAACAACAGACACTGGGGTCTACTTGAGGGTGAAGGATGGGAGGAGGGAGAGGAGCAGAAAAGATAACAATTGGCTACTGGGCTTAGTACCTCGGTGATGAAATAATCTGTATAACAAACCCCCATGACACGCGTTTACCTGTGTAACAAACCTTCACATGTACCCCTGAACCTGAAATAAAAGTTAAAAAAGAGGTGTGGCCCCAAGAGCAATGGATCCCTAGAATGACGTCTGTTTTAAAACATCACTTGTTAGGCTTTTCTTGGTTAGGATCATTTAATGGTTTATTCATTCACAGGAAAACATAGAAGGCTTGCTAGTCATCTCTGTGGGTGCCAGAAGTTGGAAGATGTAGCTAATATTATAAAACAAAATTTAAAATTATCTCAATAAGCCAAACTATAAGTCAATAAGATTGAAGGAATTAAGAGGAAAAAATTAAATGCCTACGTTTATCAGATTTTTAAAACTCAGTTTCCCAGATAGGATACAAGAGACAAGGTCCAGTGGGAGATCATGTGGAAGAGAGTTGGGTTTTAACTAGCCACACAATAATCTGAGCTTAAAACACTATATCATGGTAGATTTTTAAACATAAACCTACCCTAGACCAGTGGTTCTCAACCTTGGCTGCATATTAGAATCTCCCAAGGCACTGGTAAACAAACAAACAAACAAATAAAAAATACCTCGCCATCAGAGATTTTGGCTCTGTTTTGGGAAAGATCTGAATATTCTAATATATTAGCAAGTCTAATGGGGTTAAGAACCTCTACTCTGACTTTGCCCTTACCAATAACTATATACCTTCTATAATCTGTTGCTAGCATTCTACTTTCTGATTATTACCTTCTATATTTCTAAATAACTGCACTGCAACATTTTTTTGCCTTCTGGGACCTCTGATCCATTGACTTTGCCACCTCTTGGCTATTTCTCCCTTCATTTCCCCATTTCCCTTCATGGTTCCATTCTAGTAGTCCCTGCCTTGCATACGCCTTCAGTACCTCCCCTCCTCACCTGACAAGTCCTAACCATGATTATTAAATCTAAGAGAGACTGAATGTGATTGGAGAAAAATATGCAAACTTGCTGATTGGTCTTACTGAAAATTCATGACTGCAAATGTCAAGTAGAAAATGCCATGTTAGAATCCTACTAAATCTCCTTAGTCAATTTACTCTCATTCTTGTAGATAATTGTTGCACCCTTCTTCTCTCCCAAACCTCAAACCAACCCCTTCCTCACTCTCAGCTGATGGCCTTGCCTCCCTCACAGAGATGAGGCAATCAAGGAACTTCCACAGATTCCTGCTACAAAATCTATTCACCTCCCTGCTTCTGGCCCTGTGCCCTCTTCCCTCCTGTTAACTGAGATGAATCATCACTGCTCTTACTAAAGCCAGCACTTCTCATATGCCCTGCACCTGCTCTCTTACTTAGGCCTTGGCTTCTGCAATTGGCTGTCAATCACCACTGCTTCATTTATTTTCCTGTCTTCCCTGCATCATATCCATCGTCTTACGTAGTATGATGTCTTCCATCTTTAAAAAAAATATAAAAAGAATCTCTTGATCCTATAAGCTATAGCTCAATTTCTCTACTCCCCTTAATGGCAAAAGAGTTGTCCGGACTCATCATATCTACTTCCTCTCCTTGCTTTCTCTCTGCAACCCACTCCACTCAGAATTACCTCCCCACTGCTCCACCAAAGACTTTGTCCAGGCCCCCAGTGACCTTGACATTACCAGACTCCAGTGATCAGTTCTCAGATCTCATCCTGCTGAACTTTTCAACAGCATTTGACACCATGGATTATTCCCTTTTTGTTCTTTATTTTCCTTTACCATTTTAACCACTTGTTTTCTATTGTAAACTATAAACTCTTTAGTTTTATGCTAGGGCCATCAAAATCTTATCTGGCCGGTTCATTTTATAAAAAGAATATTTTAGCATCCTACTTAAACTCAACTTTCATTTTCATGTCTATTGCTATCAAATTTCCTTAGGATGTATATAAAATCTTATCTTTTAGGTCAGCGCTTAGGAATTGTTTGCTAAATTCCAGATTAACTGTGGAAACCTGGTTTTTGGAGTATCTATTCCCCTGTCTCCTACTTCATCATTATATATCAATTGTCTGAAATTTCTTACCTATGTTTATTTTTTTACGTTGTAATTTTCACATTTTGTCTTGCTATTGTTAATTTTGCCTTTTTGATGTAGAGGCTATTCCTTTGTCTTAAATTTTTCTAACTATTCCCACTTCTTTCTCTAGCGCATCTGCTTTCAGATGTCTTTAATTCTTCTTGTGATCTTTAATTTGAGACTTCTTTGACAAGTTTTTTATATATAGTCCCTTACTTTTAAAATGTTTTTCTTCTTCCCAGCCAGCTTACCCCACTGTTCTTTGGTGATATTTTCACTTATTTTAGTTTTGCCTTAAGTCTGAGGAGGATGGCCCAAGTTGATTCTTATCTTCTCTTTGTGTATTTAAATTTTATCTCTTCTTTTTAGTGGCAGCTTGTAAAGCCTATTTTTGTCTTCAAAGTTTAAAAACCTGACAAGTCGGCGTGGTTCTCATTTCCTTCTCAACCAAGGTACTTGGAAGTGCAGCACGCTGCCTCCATTTCTTCACTTCCCATTTAGTTCTAAGTGTTTTGCAATCTGTTTTTTTTTTAATTTTCCTGTCATAATCTAATAAAACTGCTCTAAGGAAATTCACTCATGGCTTTCTTTCTATTGTCCCTTTCAGTATTTGTCTTACTGAACTCCCTCCTTCCTGAAGCTCCCGACTCTTAGATTCCATGATGCCATTTTCTCTAGACTTTCCTCTATTTCTTTGACTAATTTATGGGTCTCTTTTCTTTTGCTTCTTCTTTAACCCTTCCTGTCCTCCAGGGCTCTGTTTTTATTTCTCCATTCTTCTTACCATGCCTAATCTTCTTGGGGGAGCTTATCCACTCACTAGCCCCTCTGACTTTGTGCTATTTCGTGTACCTGGAATTCTTCCCTTTCTTGCTCTCCCCACTGATTTTTCAAAATCCATTTAGCTATTACTCCCTCCAGGAAGGTTTTCTTCAGTCCTTAGGTTGGACCATCTCCTCCGTTGTGCCCCATGAGTACACTGGTTGACACCATTGTCATATCACACATTATGTTGTAATAAAAATTGTCTGCAATCTTCTTAAGGACAGAAACCATGACTATTTTGTATCCCTGCACCAAGTACAGAACTCAAGAGGTTGTTTTTGAGGCTTGCTTTCCTCTGAATCATATGTAATCCTCTTCATCATCAAACTGAGATTGTATTTCAGCTCAAGAAAAAGTTTTAAAAATTATGATCTGGATCACACTTTCTGTAGTATCTCTGATATACATGTCATTTGCATATCAAATCCCCTTGATCTACTTCCTAGTCCTATCTAAGTCACTATCATATATTTATGAAGTCTCTCTGTGGGTTGACTTCAGCCATCACTTAAGTGCTAATGATTCCAAAATCCTTTTCTGTAGCCCCTACCACTGTCTGGAACTCCTGATTATTCCTGCACATCCTATCCCATTGCTTGCAATCATTTCTTGTCCTCATGGTACAGATATTCTGCTGCCTTGAGGCCTCCAACCCCCAAGACATGTCCTTTAGGATCGATGAGGACCGGGTACTCCCAAATCCCTCATTTGAGTATAATGTGTAGGTTGTCAGGGCAGAGCAAAGTGGGGTGGAGGTGAGGGCAGCATGGAAAGGCAGTTGCAGGATGAGAGGTAGTTGTACCAGTTTCCCATTGCTGCTATAACAAATCACCACAAACTTAGAGGCTTCAAACAGCTCAGACCTATTCTCTTGTAGTTCTGGAGGTCCAAAGCCTGAAATCAGTTTTATTGGGCTAAAGTGAAGGTGGCAGGGCTGGTTTCTTCTGGAGGCTCTGAGGGGAGAATTCATTTCCTGGCCTTTGTCAGCTTCTAGAGGCTGCTGGCATGCCCCAGCTCCTGGCTGCATCCTGCCAATCTCTGCTTCCGTCGTCACAGTGCTTTCTCCCCTGACTGATGGCTCCTGACTCAGGAAAATTGTGATCACAGTGGGCGCTCTTAGATAATCTCTCCATCTCAAGATGCTTAACTTCATCACATCTGCAATGTCCCTTTTCTCCTACGAGGTAACATTGACAGATTCTGGGGACTAGGACATGGACATATTTGAGAGGCCATTATTCAGCCTACAACAGCGATCCTCGGTCAGGGTAGATCATGATCCTTGGTCAGGGTAGAAACACAAGCAAACTACTTTTAGCAAAAGGAGATCCAGAATATTTGATTTTTAGCAGGTATGTGTATATGTGCGTATGTGTGCATCGGGGAAGAAAAATTGTTGCTATCAATGCTATTTCTAGGTAATAGAAAACAACATGAAGGGGAAAACATTCTAAATTTTGTGTGTGTGTAAAAGTAACAAACTTTAGAGTCATTTATCTGAACTGCCTATAATTTATGTCTAAATACTTGACAGCAAAATAATATTCTCTAGCTAACTAACTTGTTAGATTGTCATCATTTAAGTTTGTTTTATTACAGTGTGCTCAGGAGTCTGTTCCCCACCTTAACAAAGCGGGGGGCTTTGTTCAGCGCTCAGTACCTCTAATGAGCTTGCCTTGTAATGGAGATATGAGGCAGCTGGGCTTAAGGACTCTGAGCAAAGGAAGAGAAGAATGATTAGACCTTGCTTTTCTCTCTCCCTCTCTCTCTTGTATTCTTTTCTTTAAAGAAATCTGTGGTTAAGGGAAATAATTGGCTAAGAGGGGAAAAAAAGGAAAGAAAGTCCTTCATTTGCACAGCTTGCCTTGACTATATAAAAGACACACACCCTGAAGCAGAAGCGCTGCTGAACAGGCAGGGGGAATGGAAAGGGTGATTGGGAGATGGCTTAGTTTGGTTTCCCCTGGAAGCAGATTTTTAATAATGATGTGATTATTTTGGGGGACGTGCAGAAATGTCTCCCAGAGTTGTGTCTTGGGTCAGGAGGTGGGTATTTATCTATCAGTTACCACTCACCATTGGCTGAGGACTGTCGTCAGGGGCTTTACTCCTCTGCTGCCTGGCTGCATCTGTGGACTGCAAGTCCCTGCAGCAGGGGAGGGGCCTGGTGGCTGAAAGAACATGCCCTGGATACAACTGACAGAGCACTGTCAGCCCTAGAGAAGCCTGCACTCACCTCGATCTGCCTTCCAACTGCTGCTGAAAACAGAGGGATAGGTGGGATGTAGCTTAGGGAGCTCAAGATGAGGGCTACAGAAGATCCCTTCTCTAATGGTAGGTAGTGTGGCAGATGGGCTGTGATGGCCACCTGCTTCTGAAGGGAAAGATGACAGGTGCTCCTAAGGGCCTGGGCTGTGAGTGAGACAGATATGGGGTCACACCCCATTAATACATTTGCTCCCTAGCCAAGCCTCTGTTTTTCCATATGTAAAATGAGAACAACAGCATCTCCTTTTTAGGACTGCTTTGTGAAATAAAAGAGAGAATGTGTGTAGAGTGCTTTGCAGGGCCACTGGGACAGGACTACACCCATACACGAGAGTAGTTGTGTTAAAAGGAAAATGAAAAAGACAGCAAAAGCAAACCAAAACCAAAACCAAAACCAACAAAGAAAATACAAGAAAGGAAAAGAAACAGGAATAAAAAGGAAGATGATTGACACTTGAGGCATCTGTTATAGGAAATACATTGCATGTCTTCATATTTCTTTCTAAATGTCTGCAACTTTTTCAGGACTCAGGACATGGATGCATGCACACATTTTACTTGAGTGTCCAGTTCAGGCTTCTTTCTGGTCCCCCAACTCTGTGTCCTTGGTATTGCTTTGGTAGAATTTGTGGCATCAGATACACAGTGTATCTGATATTGTTAACAGGGTTGTTTTAGGGCCACCAGCATGTCCTCACCAGCCTTGTGAAAAAGGCCAGACATTTGTTTATTGGAGGAGTCTTGGTTTCTTGCTCAGATGAATGATAAGTGAACTGCCTCAGGTCATCAACTATGTTCTTTTATAAAGTCCAAATCACCATTTGGCAGCAAATGGCTTTTTCACCCAGGGGTGGATGTTTGCTTGTTCCCTGCTTCTTGGAACCCAGATAATGAGTACTTAATTCAATATAGGCTTGGTGACCCCAAGGCCCATAAAGAAAGTCAGTGGAGTGGTCCAGGCTGGCGGACATCAGGCTCAATGACACCAGGGACAGTGGTGCTGGTGACACGGCTTTCACCTCTGTTTATGTGGCACTGATAAGGGGCTTCTAGTTCAGAAAGCAGAATCGCTAGCAAACGCCTCCAAAAAAGGAATTGTATAAGCCTTGCCATAGAAACAAAGCAACTCACAGACTTCTAATGCCATGACTTCCCTGGAATAGAAAAGGTCAAGGTAATGACCCAGGCACTTGATGTCCTGGCTGCAGAGGGACACACTCCCCCACAGCTTTCACACACATACTTCATGCTGGCAAAGGATTTGTTTGAATGCTGCTATCTGGATTGCTATCTCTGGGAAGTATTTTAGAGCCAAGACCCCATACAATTCCAGTGGGATGAATGTTGCTTACTCATTCTGCTGCAGTTTCCATTATGTGCGCTCTGTGTTGGTGGGTTGTGTGGAACAGAAGATGTGAGCTTTCCTAATTTATTAAACTGGGAGCACAGGCCCTCTCCTGCTGGTCATTTAGGGTGATGAGGGAGGAAGAGGGCCCAGTGGTTAAGGAGCCGCAGGAGAGGAAAGTGCTGAGCTGGAGGCACTGTGAGCTAGGAGCTCAAGGCACCCTGACATTGAGCTCACATAGCCATGTTTTTGTAAAATAAAGCGATTTTGCTTATGATTGGTTAAGACCATTGTCTCTTCCCATAGGACTTACCCTTACCCTCTGTCGTATTGATCAGCAGCAAGATGGCGTTGGAGTAGCCAGAGGCATTTTGGGAATCAGACTAAAGGGAAGCTGAATCGGGGATGCATTTTGTTTGGGTTTAATGAGATATATTTATGTAATTTACAGTCACTTCCATGTATACATACATCTGGTAGTTAATAAAAATATGTTATTTTTCTGGATTTTTGTGATGCGAAGCTATTCTTTAGTTTTTAAAATTTATAATTTTGTAATTTTCTCATTTTAAAAAATACTCATATTTGTTATCTAATTTTGTAACCATAATTTTTATTTATTTTTATTTTTTATTTTTGTGATGGAGTCTCACTCTGTCGCCCAGGCTGGAGTGCAGTGGTGTGATCTCGGCTCACTGCAACCTCCATCTCCCAGGCTCACGTGATTCTCCTGCCTCAGCCTCTCAAGCAGCTGGGATTACAGGCACCTGTCACCACACTGGGCAGTGTGGTTGTATTTTTGTATTTTTAGTAGAGATGGGGTCTTACCATGTTGGCCAGGCTGGTCTCGAGCATCTGACCTCAAGTGATCTGCCCGCCTAGGCCTCCCAAAGTACTGGGATTACAAGACATAATTTGTATTTTTAATAAAGAAGTCTGTATTTGTATAAACTCAGACCCCCAAACCTGGATCTGCCCTCTCATCCCCAGGGAAATACCCGTCCCTCCCTCCCTCCCTTTGTTCCTCCTTCCCTCCCTCCTTCCCTCCCTCCCTCCCTGCCTCCTTCCCTCCCTCCCTCCCTGCCTCCTTCCCTCCCTCCCTGCCTTCTTCCCTCCCTCCCTTCCTTCCTTCCCTCCTTCCTTCCTTCCTTCTTCCCTCCTTCCCTCCCTCCCTCCCTGCCTCCTTCCCTCCCTCCCTGCCTTCTTCCCTCCCTCCCTTCCTTCCCTCCTTCCTTCCTTCCCTCCTTCCCCCTCCTTCCTTCCTTCTTCCCTCCCTCTCTTCCTTCCCTCCTTCCTTCCTTCCCTTCCCTCCTTCCCTCCCTCCCTCCCTTCCTTCCCTCCCTCCCTGCCTTCTTCCCTCCCTCTTCCTTCCCTCCTTCCTTCCTTCCCTCCTTCCCTCCTTCCTTCCTTCCTTCTTCCCTCCCTCTCTTCCTCCCTCCTTCCTTCCTCCCTCCTTCCTTCCCTTCTTCCCTCCCTCCCTCTCTCCTTCCCCTCCCTCCCTCCCTGCCTCCTTCTCTCCCTCCCTCCCTTCCTCCCTCCTTCTTCCCTCCCTCCCTCCTTCTTCCCTCCCTCCCTCCCTCCCTTCCTCCCTCCTTCTCTCCCTCCCTTCCTTCCTTCCTTCCTTCATTCCTTCCTTCCTTCCTTCCTCCCTTCTTCGCTCCCTCCCTCCCTCTCTCCTTCTTCTCCCTCCCTCCCTGCCTCCTTCTCTCCCTTCCCTCCTCACTTCCTTCCTTCTTTCCTTCCTTCTTCCCTCCCTCCCTCCCTCTCTCCTTCCCTCCCCCCCTCCCTCCCTGCCTCCTTCCCTCCCTTCCTTCCTCCCTTCCTTCCTTCCTCTCTTCCTTCCTTCTTTTCTTCCTTCCTCCCTCCCTCCCTCCCTCCTTGCCTCCTTCCCTCCCTCAGTTCCTCCTCCTCCTCCTCCTCCTTCTTCTTCTTTAGGGGCTAGAACTTTGCAATATTCACCTGGGTTCTTGATTTCTTGCTCCTACTCACATTCTCATAGAATCGAGGGGAAAACATTTTATGTATATAAGGGATTAAATAAGATTTTATAGAATGATTTGACAGCCCGACTATCACATAATATGGGAATACCCATAAAAGAGTGTGTCCTGAGTTCTGAGCTGCCCACTTGAAAGGCCTTCTAGATAACACTGTCTCTACCTGATCTGGCCTCCCCGCACCATTCAGGCTCACCCCTCACCTCCCCTGACACCCTGCACGCCTCCCTTTCAAGCCAGTCCTTCCAGTACGGTATATTTCACAGCGCAGTGTTTTTGTATTTAATACTGTTGACTCAGTTTCTCTTTATTCATCTTTCACTAAAAATGCTAACAAATGCAAAATGCTAAATCATCATGTTTCTCAATCTAAAGAACAACTAGAGCATTAACGTTTAGGGAAAAGTTGCAAGAGGCAAGCACGCTGAAAGTCGTAAGAAGTCCTGAAAATGAATAAACAGGAGATCAATAAAGAAAAAAAGAAAAACTCCTGAAAGTTATTGAAGAGAAAGGAAAAAAATAAAACACAGAAAACGTTAAAAAAAAAAAAAAAAGTGTCCATAGCCTGAGCCCATTTGGTTTAGAAGCGAGCAGGTATTTGCACTTCAAAGTACCTGAGGGCAGCATCATGGAATCTCTGATATTCATAATGGTTAATGTGTGGAGCTGGTATATAAAAGGCAGAAATTTGGAAAGATTATCATCCAAAGAGGTATATGTTTTAAAGGTTTCATTTTAACAGGATCTCCGTGGTCCAAGAGGCTTACTTCTGTAGCATACATTGTTTTTCGGTACTATTAGTCAAATAAGATGGTATTGTACTAAATTAATGGAATTTGGGGAAGGTACAGCATAATAGTTAAGACTAAATTTGGAGTGGGACAAGCCTGGCTATAAATCCCAGTTCTTCTACAGGGTTAGCTGTGGGAACTTTTCAAGCTTCATTTTCCTAGAAGATGAGCATCATAATCTCTACATTGCAGGATCCTTGAGAGATTGGACAATCTTAATTAGTTGTTAAGTTCTGTTAAGGACTCATAAAACAGTTGCTGTGTGAGGCTTTTTGCAAGATCATTTTTCAGTTAGTTCCTGGCTTGTCATTCAAATTGCAATCCTGACAGATTTCCAATGTTGTAAGAGTTTAGCACTTCATCAGTCATTTAGGCATTAAATAGACGTGAAAATATTTGTTAAAATATTTTCTCCTCTGTTATTTTTAGGTTTTTAAAAAATATTTTTCCCTGAGAGTAATAGGAGAACAGGTTGCACTGAGAATAAAACCCACACTCCACCCAGGCCCTGACTTTGGCTTGGGCTGGGCTCTCCCCTGTGGTCAGAGCAGCTGAAGTCTGGGATTGGTTGCCCCACCAAAGCCACATGGAGCTGGGAGGACACTTCCACAAGGACAGGACACTGGGTAGACACAACTGCCTGGATTCCATAGACCCATTGCAAGGGGCTCCTGAGGACCTGCCCAGCAATCTTCTCTTGCCTGATTTTTCCACTTCTTGCCTCAGTGGGCCTCATCTCATGCCACTTTCTTCTGTACCCACTGCTCGGATGTTGAACCATGCCACACCCTTTCCCATCTCGGGGCCTTTGCACAGGCTGTTCCCTCTGCTTAGACTGCCCTTCCTGACTCTTGGCGAGGTTGGCTCCTTCTTACCCTTCACTCCTCCACTTAGCAGATCCTTGCTCAGACACATTCATCACACGCAGACCCTTCTCTGCTACGCTGCATCTCAGGTCTGACTTCTCTGCCGCAGCTCCCTGACAACAGTGCAGGCTTGTTGTATGGATACGTTTGTTTACTTGTATTCCGTCTGTCCCCCCATCTAGACTGTATGCTCCACCAGAGCGGGGACTTTGCTCTTCTGTTGGTGGGACACTCCTGGTGCCTGGCACAGAGCCTGACATATTCAGGCCCTCAGATGTTTTCTGAATGACTGATAATGAATGAATAATAAACTGGTGAAGAGGTAAAATGAGGTGGGAGGAGGCATGAGGGTGGATGACAGAGGACAGCAAGGTGAGGATCATGCTAGTGGGTAAATAGACTTGCTGGGATCTGGTGCCAGGTGGGAAGTGACTGCAAACCAGCAATACTCAGAGTGAAGGAGGAAGCCACAGGAGAACAGGGCCAGTGTCTGTTAATTGAAGAGAGACTTTGGGGCCACTTGTTTCAGGCACCTGTTTTGGCTCTTCTCAATAGGACAGCGACTGTTCTAATTTCTTTGTATGGTATAGGAACAAAAATTAATAACCCGTAACACAATTCAGAACGTGAAAAGAGCATTCCAGGAAAGTGGCCACAGAAACTAGTGCCACTTCCCTTAACTCCACTCATTCCCTAGGGAGACTCACCACCTCCTTATCCCTAACCCTAACCCTACCTGGCCATGATACAAGTGGCATTTCTAGTTGTTTATGACATGCTAACACTTGTGTTTCCCAGGAGTTCAGTGAGCCTAAGTGGGGAGAAGAGTGGCGGGAAGTTGTTAAGACTGTGGTCTTTGAAGCCAAGTGCTGGCTCTGCCACCTGGTAGATCGTCAGCATGGACATATTATTTAACTTCTTTAAGTTGAGTTAAATAAGTTAAATTTTTAAACTTATTTAAAATGGAAATAGTCACTAATAGAGATGGTTCTGGAGATTAAATTGGATAATTCATGTAAAGAGCTTAGCTCAGTACCTGTGCATGGTTAGTGTCAAATAGAAATTTATTTCTGAGTCCTTCCAAGCCACAATTATCTTCTAATCAGCCCCTGTGGTTGTAGAAAGCTTAGCATGTAATCAACAGAAATAAACTGAGGCTACTGGAGCCAGAAAAGAAAAGTTTGTTGGAGGGCTATTGATAGCTTAAAGAACTGAGGGAAGAGCTGACCAAACAGGCCTCAGGAAAGATGAGAACCAGGGGAACGGGGGGTGCCAGAAGCAGGAATTCATGAGCCATCTTTCCAAGGTCCTGCCACTGCTGATGGCTCTGCTGCCAGTGCTCTTGTTCTTGTTGGCTGCAGATTTAAATGCCCGGGAGGGAGAATCAGACAGACTGCAGTGGGCTGGGGCTCTCCCCTGTGGTCAGAGGAGTTGAAGTCTGGGATTAGTTGCCCTGCCAAAGCCACATGGAGCTGGGAAGACAGTTCCACAAGGACAGGACACTGGGTAGACACAACTGCCTGGATTGCATAGACCCATCGCAAGGGGCTCCTGAGGACCTGCCCAGTGAACATCTCTTGCCTGATTTTTCAGCTTCTTTCTTATCAACATTTAATTGCCTTTAATCATAGCCCAGCATCATTTCCTCCTGTCTTTCCAGTCAATCATTCCTTCTTTTGAATGACCTCTATAATGTTGATTCGCTCATACATTCATTTGTCAAATGCTGTGTGAAGCTTCTTTTATAGGAACGTATTTATGGCATATTTATTGAATACCTATTGGGTATGGGGTTCTGTTCTGGGGACTGGTTTAGCTCAATGACCCAGAGAAATCCCATGCCCTCAAGGACATGTCATTGGCACCATTGCCACTTGATGTTATATATCTATTTAACATATAAATAATGTGACTGTGAGACAGACAGCCATAAATAAGTAAATAAATAAATATATAACCCGAAGTGGCAATGGTGCTAATGAGCCAAGTGCTAATGAGACGGGGAATGAGTGTAGAGTGTGAGGGGGTATTGCTCACATTGGTTATTCATGTTTATATGTGTCTGTCCTTCAACTGATCACATTTTGTTACTTTATTCTTACTTGTCTGCCATAAGCGACTAGCTGGCTTCTGCCTTCTGGAGCGGGCACCTTAAAGTACCCTACCCCTGCCCCTTGGTGGATGCTGAATAAATGTTTGTTGAATGAATGGATAAATGCACCCCTTATAGTCTGGCTATCAGGTGTCTATATTTTTCTGCATGTGAAGCACCCAGCCACTCTTCCAAGGGGAGCATTGCAGGTGACGTGGACAGAAGGGAGAATTATGCCTGAGCTCTGCCCTCTTGGATACTCTGTAATGTTTTTGACTGGCTGATTGATTTAACCCTCATTTAGCCAATCTCTCTTCTCTGGAATGAGATTTGTTTCTTTGTGTTATTTATTTTTCTTTTGTCATACATGCTTTCTGAATTTAAGACCAACTCTGAGATATAAATAAGGAAAATATTCATCCCTCACAACTGAATCACAGAATCGACATCAGAATGAATCACAGCATCTGAAGGAACCTCAGGAGAGTGGCAATAATGAGGGTCCTTTAAGGAAGCCTGAATCCTCTTAAATCTATATTTAATGTCTATGTTTATGAAAATGAAAAGAACTAGATGAATCCTCATTTAAGGACTCAGTCTAAAAGTAGACAAGACAATGGAATGCTTTAAAATATTTTTTCGACATTTGTGTAAAATGGAGCAGTGTGGATTGCATGCTGTTCAGACATTGGCCTCCATCTTAGCAGGATCTCTGGTTTTTCACTGCAGGCCAAATGCAAGGCCATTGACACAGCTCTCTGGTCCCGATGGTAACTGTGTTTATAAATGGTCAGCTGTGTTGTGTGTATATTTAGTTTATGCTAAATGCCCCTGAGAGGATGAATATCATCTGCTTCCAGTTTAGTTATGATTTGGAGCATGGTAGATTTTTTCCAGATGAATGAATACTAAGCCTTTTCCATTTCCTGAGGAAAGTTAGGGTTGAATTCTGAACTGCAAATTGCCAAACTTGTTAAATCGAATTAAGACTAAATGTGAAGTGCTGTTGACTCTATTTTCAAGCACTTGTCAGAATATACTGTACTGCTCAATGAAAATGCCATGTTTTGAGTGAAAGATTAGATACCAGTGCTGACAGACCAGAAACCATTTCATTCACCATTAGCATGAATGGATGATATGGCTGACTGATAGCATGGTTAGAAATAATGGCTAAATGGTATTGGTGACTATATAGTATCCTTATATAATATTAGAACTTTTCAAAGCCATTTTTATCTAAATGTTCTCAGAGTTTCATATCTCTGAGGATGCAAGAATACACATGATGGTAAAGATGGGAACAATAGACCCTCGGGATCAGTGGATGGGGAAAGAGGTTGGGAGGCCTAGGCTGAAGAACCACCTATTGGGTACTCTGCTTATGGCCTGGATGATGGGATTGGTGGGAGTCCGAGCCTCAGCATCACACAATTTACCCATGTAGCAAATCTGCACATGTATCCTTTAATCTATAATAAAAGTTGAAATAAAAAAAACTATCTTTCCAATAACATTATCAGCCCTGATAAATTTGTTAATAAAGTCTTTAAAATAGTCAAGCTCAAATATTCCATGTTACATATTCTATTCGAAACACAGGGAAAAATGGGATGCCAGTCAATACCTTTAATAATGCAAATAGAATCCCAGCACTAAATATAAGAGAACTTATTTTTAAAAATGTAATTATGTACAAAGTCCCTTTTAAAAAAACCTTGAAATTAAACCAATATGTATAAAGTATTGTAACCATTATCACTATTACAAAAGGATTCTCTCCAGGCTACTGAGAAAGCAAAGTTGGCCAGCTACATGTATTTGTTTATTCATAAGCCATACATTCATTGATAGAGATTTTTTTTTTTTTTTTTTGAGACGGAGTCTTGCTCTGTTGCCCAGGCTGGAGTGCAGTGGCGGGATCTCAGCTCACTGCAAGCTCTGCCTCCTGGGTTTACGCCATTCTCCTGCCTCGGCCTCCCGAGTAGCTGGGATTACAGGTGCCCGCCACCTCGCCCGGCTAGTTTTTTTGTATTTTTTAGTAGAGACGGGGTTTCACCGTGTTAGCCAGGATGGTCTCGATCTCCTGACCTCGTGATCCGCCCGTCTCGGCCTCCCAAAGTGCTGGGATTACAGGCTTGAGCCACTGTGCCCGGCCTTGATAGAGATCTTAAAGGAAAAGTTAGGACCAACTTGGCATGGATGTCAGAACTGGAAGGGACTTGACAGCAGTTACACATCATTTTCTGTGTATAGAGAGCTAGTGATAGCGAGTGACTGCTCCAAGGTCACTTATCTGCCAATAAGTGGCCAAGGTGGGGTTAGACCCTAGACTTTCATTTCTGTGCTCTTTCTGTCTTACCTCCTTGCCTCCCAGGAGTGAGATAGATTAGCAAGATAAATGTGTAGTTGTCTTAGTCTTTTCATGCTGCTATAACAAAATACTCACAACTGGGTAATTTATAAAGTACAGAAACTTGTTTTTGTGGTTCTGGACTTCTGGGAAGTCCAAGATCAAGATGCCAGCAAATGTCTGGTGAGAGCTGCTGTCTGCCCAACATGGCGCTTCTTCTTGTGTCCTCACTTGGTGAAAGGGACACAAAAGGGCAAAAGGGCCAAATGCTGTGTGAGGCCCTCTTTTATAGGAGCCTTAATTCCATTCATGAGGGATGAGCCCTCATGATGTAATCATCCACTTAAAGCCCCACCTTTAATACTACAGTAGTCCCTCCTTGTCCATAGTTTCACTTTCCTAGGTACAGTACAAGGAGATATTCTGAGAGAGAGAGAGAGAAATAGAGACCACATTCACGTGATTTTTAATACAATACAAAAATCACATTCATGTGATTTTTAATACAATATAGTGTTACAGTTATTCTATTTTATTATTGGTTGTGGTTAATCTCTTACTGTGTATAATTTCTAAATTAAACCTTATTATAGGTATGTATGTATGTATGTGTAGAAGAAAAACATAGCATATGTAGAAAACATAGTATGTATCAGATTCAGTACTATATGAGGTTTTAGGCATCCCCTTGGGGTTCTTGGAATGTATATTTCCTGTGGATAATGGGGCACAACTGTATTGTACTGGAGATACTACGTTTCAACACCAATTTTGTAAAGACACAAAAATTCAAGCCATGGCAGCAATCTGTAGAATTTTTTTTTGCATATATATTTTAATAAAGCAGCTATTATATGAAGAATGAAATACATACTCTGTCGTTATTATCCTTGTGCTCCTACATGTTCCTGCTCTTTCAATCCCACCTTCACTATTTTCTCATTAATTGCTGAGAACAAATAGGTAAGATAGGGTGTGTTTCAATGTGCTTCTGTGAGCAGGTCAATGAAACGTGTCCAATAACGTAGAAGATAGATTTTTTTCTTCTCTTGGTCTCATCCAGTTGTCTTACACATCACCTAGTAGCTTGGTATTTAATGGGCTGTCCATTCTGATGCTACAGAAATCTGTCAGGGTTCTCTCATAGGTCAGCACTAGTCACCACTCATTTATTTATCTTGTCATTTAACCAAGCACTTTTTTTTTTATTGCATGAAGCATCATCATTTCCAGAGACACCATTTTTTAAAGTAAAATCTCAAAATCTAAAATTGAGTTAATTATATTTTAAATCATAAAACGCTTTAAATTCACTTTGACATGTTTTCAGATCTTAGAGGCTGAGGCAGGAGAATTGCTTGAATCCCGGAGGCAGAGGTTGCAGTGAGCTGAGATTGTGCCACTGCACTCCAGCCTGGGCAACAGAGGGAGATTCTTGTCTCAAAAAAAAAAAAAAAGTACTTTTCAAGTTGTATTATGTTTGGGTGTCAACAATATAACTTTGAGATGAAGGAATATACATAAAAATTATTTCACAGATTTTTTTCAGTTAAAAAATCATACTTGGAAAGATTACATTTTATTAAACCAAACATCTTCCATAGTATCTATTTTATTAAAATATACAGGTTATTATGAGTAAGGAAAAAATTAAGAATCTGTCTTAGATAAGAATTCTTAGATTGTTGGAGCTAGAAATAGAGTAATAGTTATAATCTGTGGAACATTCCAAGGTTCAATAACTTACATGAAGTCCTTACCACTGACGTATACCACTTCTAGTCTATGTTCAGAGGGACACCTTTATTAACTCTTTGGTAAAATCCTGATTTCTCCTTTAACAGTATTCAATTCTCCATTAAGTGCTTAGATGAATATGAGTCTTTGGTGCATTGACTGAGGTGCATTTGTAGTTATTGGTACATCACCAAATATACAGAAATTGGTTACATGTTTTCTAATGTTTTCCTAACATGTCAGTTGGAATACCTTTTCTTCTTTGATTATTACAATTAATTTTTTAATAAAAAAGGAGGAATTTTAGAAATCCAAACAATTGCACATTTATTGATATTTTATTCCCAATAAAAGTGATACTTTGATATTTAAGAATTCAATAATATAATTTGAGATTTTTTTTTTTACAGATTTCTGAAGAGGGCTTTGGTCCTCTTAATAGCTTTGAAACTGCACTTGACAGACTAATTAGATTGTCTAGACTGGCACTCTCAGAGGTACTTAAATGCACATTTTACGTCAGACACAAAATCTGAGAGACTCCTCCTTCCTTGTGCCCATTAGTAATGGGATCCAATAGATCACACCCACTTCCTTGAAGCCTTCTCAATCAGACATGCTGAGTTAGTCCTTTCACAGGCAGTTCTTTTGATACCTTCCTTCCCTATGAGTCTAACCAATATAATATTCCTATTTATTGACTCATTTTATTGTCATTTCCTATTGTCACATTACATGGACTGCGTCTGCTAGTTCCTTTTTTTCCAACTTTTATTTTAGATTCAGTAGGTATATGTGCAGGTTTGTTACCTGGTATACTGCATGATGCTGAGGTTTGGGGTATCAATAATTCTGTCACTCAGGTACTGAACATAGTACCCAGTGGTTAGTCCTTCAACTCTTCCCCCATTTCTCCCTCTCTCCTCTAGTAGTCCCTGGTGTCTGTTGTTCCCATTTTTATGTCCATGTGTACCAATGTTTAGCTCACACTTATAAGTGAGAAGATGTGATATTTGGTTTTCTGCTCCTGTGTTAATTCACTTAGAATAATGGACTCCAGCTTTATCCATGTTGCTGCAACGAACATGCTTTCATTCTTTTTATGGCTGCATAGTATTCTATGGTATATATGTGCCACATATTTTTTAGTCTAATTCACCATTGATGGGCACCTAGGTTTGATTCCATGTCTTTGCTGTTGTGAATACTGTTGCGATGAATATGTGAGTTCATGTGTCTTTTTGTAGAATAATTTATTTTCTTTTGAATATATACTCAGTAATGGGATTGCTGGGTGAAATGGTAGTTCTGTTTTAAGAATTTTCTTAAAGTTTTTAATTCTTAAAGAATATTTCTTTATGAAATCTCCAGACTGTTTTTTTTTCCCTCTTGAGACAAGGTCTCACTCTTTCACTCGGGCTGGAGTGCAGTGGCACAATCATGTCTCACTATAGCCTGGACCTCCTGGGCTCAAGTGATCTTCCCACTTCAGCCTCCCAAACAGTTGGGACTACAGGCATGCACCACCACACTCAGCTAATTTTTGTATTTTTTGTAGAGGTGGAGTTTTGTCATCTTGTTCAGGCTGGTCTTGAACTCCTGGGCTCAAGTGATCCGTCCACTTTGGCCTCCCGAAGTGCTGGGGCTACAGGCATGAGCCACCATGCCCAGCCCCAAACTGCTTTTCTACAGGGGTTGAACTACTCTATATTCCCACCAACAGTGTGTAAGCATTCCCTTTTCTTTGTAGCCCCAAAAAATTTATTAAAAATTTTTTGACTTTTAAATAATAGCCATTCTGACTGGTGTGAGATGGTGTCCCATTGTGGTTTTGATTTGCATTTCTCTGATCATTGGTGATTTGAAGCATTTTTGCATGTTTGTTGGCTGCTTGTAGTTTTCTTGTGGGACGTGTCCACATTTTTTTGCTTTTTAAAAATTCTTTTATTTTTTGTTTGCCTGCTGAGTTTAAGCTCCTTATAGATTCTGGATATTAGACCTTTGTTGGATGCATAGTTTGCAAATATTTTCTTCCATTCTGTAGATTGTCTGTTTACTCTGTTGATAGTTTCTTTTGCTGTGCAGAAGCTCTTTAGTTTAACTAGTTCTCATTTTATCAGTTTTTGTTTTTGTTGCAATTGCTTTTCAGGGCCTAGTCATAAATTCGTTTCCAAGGCCAATGTCCAGAATAATGTTTTCTAGGTTTTCTTCTAGGATTCTTACAGTTTGAGGTCTTACATCTAAATCTTTCATCCATCTTGAGTTAATTTTTTTATATGATGAAAGGTAGAGGTTCGGTTTCATTGTTTTGCATGTGGCTAGCCAGCTATCCCAGCACCATTTTTTGAATAGGAAGTCCTTTCCATGATGCTTATTTTTGTTGACTTTGTTGAAGATCAGATGGTTGTATGTGTGCAGCTTTATTTTCTGTGTTCTCTATTCTGTTCCATTGGTCTATGTGTCTGTTTTTGCACCAGTACCATGCTGTTTTGGTGACTGTAGTCGTATAGTATAGTTTGAAGTCAGATAACGTGATGCCTCCAGCTTTGTTCTTTTTGCTTAGGATTGCTTTGGCTATTTGGGTTCCTTTTTGGTTCTATATAAATTTTAGAATTATAGAATTTGGTTCTATATTAATTTCATTTCTTGTTCTGTGAAAAATGATGTTGGTGGTTTGATACAAATAGCATCGAATCTTCTGGGTTGCTTTGGGTAATGTGGCCAATTTAACATTGATCCTTCTGATTCATGAGCATGGAATGTTTTAGCATTTGTTTGTGTCATCTTAGGTATCTTTTGGCAATGTCATGTAGTTTTCCTTGTAGAGATCTTTCACTTCCTTGGTTAGATGTTTTCCTAGGTATTTTGTGTGTGTGTGTGTGTGTGTGTGTGTGTGTGTGTGTGTGTATGCGTGTGTGTGGCTATTGTAAATGGGATTGTGTTCTTGATTTGGCCCTCAGCTTGAATATTGTTAGTGTATAGAAATGTGACTGATTTTTGTACATTGATTTTGTATCCTGAAACTTTACTGAAGAAGTTTATCAGTTGCAGGAGTCTTTGGACAGAGTCTTTAGGGTTTTCTAGGTATAGAATCATATTCTCTGTGAGGAGAGACAGTTTGATTTCTTCTTTTCCATTTGGATGCCTTTTAGTTCTTCCTCTTGCCTGATTGCTCTGTCTAGGACTTCCAGTATTATTAATAGACTGAATAGGGGTGGTGAGAGTGGGCATACTTGTCTTTTTCCAGTTCTTAAGGGTAAGGCTTCTAGTTTTTGCTCCTTTAGTGTGATATTGGCTGTTGGTTTACCATACATGGCTCTTGAATTTTGAGGTATGTTCTTTCGACGCCTAGTTTCTTGAGGGTTTTTTTCATGAAGAGGTGTTGGATTTTATCAAAAACTTTTTGTGTTTATCAAGATGATCATATGGTTTTTGCTTTTAATTGTGTTTATGTGGTGAATCAAATTTATTGATTTGCATATGTTGAGCGAACCTTGCACCCTAGGAATGAAGCCTACTTGATCATGGTGAATTAACTTTTTGATGTGCTATTGGATTTAGTCTGCTAGTATTTTGTTGAGAATTTTTGCTTCTTTGTTTATCAGAGATATTAGCCAGTAGTTTTCTTTTTTTGTTGTTGTGTCTTTGCCCGGTTTTGGTATCAGAGTGATGCTGGCTTTGTAGAATGAGTTAGGGAGGAGTTCTTTCTCCTCTATTATTTGGAATAGTTTCCGTAAAATTGGTACCAGCTCTTCTTTGTACATCTGGTAGAATTTGGCTGTGAATCCATCTAGTCCTGAGGTTTTTTTGATTAACAGGGTTTTTTTTTAAATTACTGCTTCAAGTTTAGAACTTGATGCTGGTCTGTTAAGGGTTTCAATTTCCTTCTAATCAGCCTTTGGAGGTTGTGTGTTTCCAGGAATTTACTCATTTTCTCTAAATTTTCTAGTTTGCATGCATAGAATTGTTCCTAATAGTTTCTGAGGATCTTTTGTATTTCTGTGGGATTCATTGCAATATCACCTTTGTCATTTGTGACTGTGCTTATTTGTATCTTCTCTTTTTTTCTTCATTAATCTAGCTAATGGTCCATCAATCTTGTTTATCCTTTCAAAGAACCAGCTTTTAGTTTTGTTGCTTCTTCATATGAATTTTTGGGTCTCAACTTTGTTCATTTTTGCTCTGATTTTATTTTCTTCTGCTAGCTTTGGGGTTACTTTGCTCTTGTTTTTCTAGATCCTCTAGGTTTAATGTTAGACTGCTAATTTGAGATCTTTTTAAATTTTTTTTTTTTTTTTTTTTTGAGACAGAGTCTCGCTCTGCCGCCCAGGCTGGAGTGCAGTGGCGTGATCTAGGCTCACTGCAAGCTCCGCCTCCCGGGTTCACGCCATTCTCCTGCCTCAGCCTCCCGAGTAGCTGGGACTACAGGCGCCCGCCACCTCGCCCGGCTAGTTTTTTTGTATTTTTAGTAGAGACGGGGTTTCACGGTGTTAGCCAGGATGGTCTCGATCTCCTGACCTCGTGATCCGCCCGTCTCGGCCTCCCAAAGTGCTGGGATTACAGGCTTGAGCCACCGCGCCCGGCCAAAATTTTTGAGGTAGGCATTTACTGCTATAACTTTCCTCTGCTTTTGCAGCATCCCAGTGATATTGCTATGTTGTATCTCTGCTTTCATTTATTTCAAAGAATTTCTTGATTTCTGCCTTAATTTTATTGTTTACTAAAAGCCACTCAGAAGCAAGTTGTTTAATTTTCATGTAATTTTGCAATTTTGAGAGATCTTGGAGTTTATTTCTATTTTTATTGCACTATAGTCTAAGAGTATGGTTTTGATTTTGATATTTTTGAATTTATTGAGACTTGCTTTACAGTTGAGCATGTGGTTAATCTTAGAGTATGTTTCATGTGCAGGTGAGAAGAATATATATTCTATACTTGATAGATGGAGTATTCTGTAGATGTCTGTTAGTTCTCATTGGTCAAGTGTCAAATTTAAGTCCAGAAATTCTTTATTAGTTTTCTGCCTTGATGATCTGTCAATGGGGTGTTAAAGCTCCCTACTATTATTGTGTGACTGTGTGAGTCTTTTTGTAGGTCTAGAAGTACTTGTTTTGTGAATCTGGGTGCTCTGATGTTGGGTGCATATATATTTAGGATAGTTAAGTCTTCTTCTTTAATTGAACTTTTTATCATTATGTAATACCCTTCTTTGTCCTTTTTCACTGTTGTTGGTTTAAAATCTGTTTTATCTGATAAAAGAACAGCAACTCCTGCTTTTTTTCGTTTTGTTTTCTGTTTGCATGGTAGATCTTTCTCCAACCCTTTACTTTGAGCCTATGGGTCTCTTGAAGACAGCAGACAATTGGGCCTCATTCTTTTATCCAACTTGCCACTCTGTGCCTTTTAAGTGCGAGCATTTAAACCATTTGCATTCAAGTAATAGTGATATGTAAGGTTTTGATCCTATCATAAGTTGTTAGCTGGTTGCTTTGTAGTTTCTATTTTGTAGTTGTTTTATAGAGTCTGTGGGCTATGTACTTAACAGTACTTTTGTGATAGCAAGTATCATTCTTTTGTTTCCATGTTTAGAACTCCCTTAAGGATCTCTCATAAGGCTGGTCTAGTGGTAACGAATTCCCTTAGCACTTGCTTGTCTGGAAAATATTTTGTTTAAATATTTTATTTAATATTTTATTTAAATATTTTATTTATTTAACCTTCTTTTGTGAAGCTTAATTTGGTGGGATAATTCTTTTTTGGATATCCCTAAACTTTGATATATCTAGAAGGCAGCTCATCTGGTACTTGCTCTGAACTGAAAATGAAGGCCCACATTCTTGAGTATTCCTTTACTTAACTCTCATATCCTCTTCCAAGGAGTTATAAATATTAACAAGAAGTCCATTCCAGGTTCCCCATTGTTTCAGTCTCTGCTTTCTTTTCTCAGGGAGTCCATTTTGCTGAACCTCACATCCACCCTAACCTGCACTCTCTTTTCCAAAACACATTATTAACAAGTAATAAACCATGTCATGGGACATCAGTCTCCCAGTGTTCTGCCATTAAAATAGGTGGGATAATGACCTCAGGACAAAGATTCCTTAAAGATATTTGCATTCACCATTATTGTTTTGCATGTTTTCTTTCAGATTATCTCAACTTTGGTCTCCTGGGACCGCTCATTGGTGACAGTCAGAAAGTAAGTGTACATTTAAAATTTTCTTTTTAGCTATAAATAGAAATCTCAGTTTTGTTCAGTGGTTTTCACAAGAGACCATTCTGTTCAAATGTTTTATCAAGAATAGTAGCATAATGAATGGGAGTTTCATATATATAAAAGATACTAAAGACCCTTTAAAAAATTTATGGAAATGATAAATAAATAGAAATGAAGTAAATAAGGTACTGCCTGCCTATCACCTTTGAATATTACTTATAGCATAATAAAGTATATTTGCAGCCACTGAGTGGAGTAGTTTTTACATAACATCTTCATCCCAGGCAGCTGCCAGAGTCTTCTCAAGGGGCACATTACAATAGTCTCCTCCTTTATGTTAAATTGGGTCATATTCCAAGAGGTATCTCAAATGGCATTAAGCACCAATTAACAGATATCAGATAGTCTGGCACCTAATGGGAACATAACAGATTTGTATTAGAGAATGAATGTGTGGGTGAATTAATTCATCAATTTGTGTGACAGCTCTGCAAAGTCCTCACCACTGCAAGGCAATGTAGGAATTAGCTCCAAATCTAACTCCAATGTGGTTAGCTCCAAATCAGGATCCAGATACTTGAGTTCAGTTTCAGCTCTGTCGGTTACTATCTGGGTGACTATGGGACATATCCAAATATCTCTGTTTCTTGTTTTTTTCGTTCATAAAATGGGACTAATACCACCTATCTTGTTGTTAGGAGGTTATTACAAGGATTAAGTGAATTAATATTTTCAAAGTGCTTAAAACAGTGCCTGGCACATGGTAATCACTGCAAAAATGTTTGTCAAATACATTAAAATAAATTAAGAATATAGGGACATTCCAAGATCCCATATTTAGAGACTGAAAAACTGGTTTGGTCTGGAAGCAAACAATACATACCTATTTCCCATACCTTGGTTTCTAATACTATTTTCCGATGAAATGAACTAGGGTTCCTTGGAGAAATGGCTGATTTAAGACTGTGGCAGAAAATATACAAGATGAGCCTGGAGCATCTTGTAGTGCTATAAAGTAAAGGAGTGCACAAAATAAAAATCCACAATGATGGTTGTATGTGAAAAGAATACAGGACCCAACCGAAAGTACTTTCAATGTCCAAAGATGGAAAATTCGAGCAAAGAAAGTTAGAATTAGGATATCACTTAAAGCACAAAATACATGTCTATACTGATGTAAATACATGATTGAATAAATAAATGGAGATAATGTGGAAGAATTCCAAATAATGTATGTAAGATACTCTGCCTTTCAGAGGGTAAAGCATAACCCTCCCTGGGGGCTGCACAGAATGACTTTCTTTCAAAGAGTATAGTAAAGAAAGGGATGGGGAAAGGTAACTTCACAATGGAGAAACCCGAGCAAACACTATCTCAAGCCAGGTGATTAAGGTTAACATCAGCAGTGGCAGGTCACACTGGTAGTAGGTACCCTTGACATGATGTGATGAGAAGAGCACTTTGCCTTTGTGATCTTCCTCTCCAAAATACTTGATCTAAGTCTAATCATGAGAAAAGCATAAGACAAATTCTAATAGAGTGACATGCTACAAAATATCTGACCAGTACCCTTCAAAACTGTGAAGGTCATCAGAAACAACTGAAGTCTGAGAGAGAGTCACAATCAAGAGAAGCCTAAGGAGAGATGATGACTCAATGTAATGTGGGATCCTGGACCAAAAATAAGACATTAGGTAAAAACTAAGAAAGTTTGACTAAAGTATGGAGTTTAGTTAACAATAATGTATCAACATTGGTTCATTGAATGTGATAAATGTACCATGCTAATGTAAGATGTTAATATTTGGGAAAACTGAGTATGGGGTATATAAGAACTTTCTGTATTATCTTTATAATTCTGTAAATCTAAAACTGTTTGAAAATAAAACATTTATTTAAAAAACACTTAAGTAGGCCAGGCACAGTGGCTCACGCCTATAATCCCAGCACTTTGGGAGGCTGAGGCAGGTGGATCATGTGAGGTTAGGAGTTCGAGACCAGCCTGACCAACATGGAGAAGCTCCATCTCTACTAAAAATACAAAATTAGCCAGGCATGGTGGTGCATGCCTGTAATTCCAGTTACGCAGGAGGCTAAGGCAGGAGAATTGCTTGAATCCAGGAGGTAGAGGTTGTGGTGAGCTGAGATCACACCATTGCACTCCAGCTTGGGCAACAAGAGTGAAACTGTCTTAGAACAAAACAAAACAGTTAAGTAGACACACCAAAACCAAAAACAACAAAAATGAGAACAAACAAAAAAGAAACTGGTTTGGGGGTATACCTTCCAATTTTTAAGTACCAAAATGAAAGTATTTTGATATTTTGAAAAATGTTGAATCCAATTCATTTGTGTTTCAAGACTCACGGATGGAGAATGATATTCTGCATTCAAGTTTTGAATTGAATAAAGGTATACACATGTATAAAGCATTCTGCTATATTTCTGTTATCGTCAACAGCAGGAAGAAAATAATAATTGGCAAAGCAGAACTTTTTTTCAAGAATGGCTGTTATTTGAGTGCAAAGTGGATTATGACATGTGTTGGTTGTATATTGCTACATAACAAATCGCCACAAATATAGTGACTTAAAACAATGTGTATTTGTTATGCTCCATCTTCTTGGGTCAGGAGTCTAAGTACAGCTTGGACCTCTGCTTAGGGTCTTGGAAAGGTGTCATCAAGGTCTTGACTGTGCTGTGTTCTTGTCTGGAGCTTGGGTTTTTTTCTTCTAAGCTCACGTAGCTGTTGGCAGAATCCAGCTGAGATTGTAGGACTGAGGTTCCCACTTTATTTCTGGCAGTCACCTGGGTCACTCTCATGTCCTAGGAATCGCCCATAGCTTCTTCCCACGTGGCGTCTCACAGGCTTGTCACAACATGACAGCTTATGCCTTCAACCTCTGCAGGAGAAACTCCCATTGCAGCCTGCTAAGACATCAAGGCAGTGAAATATTCAATGAAAGCATTGACTATGCCATATTCCATTTGCTAAAAAGCAAGTCAGGGGTTGTGCCTGCACTCTGTAGGAGGGGATTACATAAGACATGACTCAGTGGGGAACACCTGAGGGCGTGTCCACTACAATATGAGAGTTACAAAACAGATACATGCGGCTGGGCGTTGGGATTCCACCACACATGAGCAAACTAAAGGAGAGGCAAATCAGAAATGCCTGCTGCTTGCTTTCAAGCAAACTATAGCTCGAGGTAAATAAATAGATTTCATCTCTTCCCCCCAACAAAGTTGTTAAAAAATACTTCTAAATACTCCTCAAAGTTATCAAGTGAGAATTAGGATTATCTGAAGATGAAGAAGTCGGAAAAAAAGATTTGGAGACAGCTCATAAATACATCATCATTTCCCTGACTAATACTTTCTCTTTTTTGTGAGGAAATTTGCACAAAAATATGTTCTCAACTCCACAGCAACAATGTCTATGCACCTTAATAACTCATTTTATGAAAGTTCAAATAACATGATCTCATTTTCAACTTTTCATGACTTAATTTTTTTTCATTTTTGAGACCAGTTTTTTTAATGCTTATATTTTAAAATTCTGCCTGCCAATAATTATTAATACAATGATACTGTTTAGTTTTTTAAATATTTTACATGATGTTTGTAAATTTCATATTTTCAATGTATTCAATAATTGTTTTCACTAGTTTCTTTCTTTCTTTTTTTTTTTTTTTTTTTTTTTTTTGAGACCGAATCTCGCTCTGTTGCCCAGGCTGGAGTGCAGTGGCGCAATCTCGGCTCGCTGCAAGCTCCGCCTCCCGAGTTCACGCCATTCTCCTGCCTCAGCCTCCCGTGTAGCTGGGACTACAGGCGCCCGCCATCACGTCCAGTTAATTTTTTTGTATTTTTAGTAGAGACGGGGTTTCATCGTTTTAGCCAGGATGGTCTCGATCTCCTGACCTCGTGATCCGCCCGTCTCGGCCTCCCAAAGTGCTGGGATTACAGGTGTGAGCCACCGTGCCCGGCCCTACTAGTTTCTTTTTATGAGTTCTGAATCCTTTCTTATAAAATATGAATTACAAAAATACTGGCATGGCCGTTTGGCTCCAGCATTGTAATCACCACCCAGATTTTTAGGACCTCAAAAATATTTATTTTTCCTGATTGTTCTTTAGAACACGAAACTGTCTCAGAAATCCTTCTATTTAGGTATCTGAAGTGCAAGTTTCTGCTTGCATCTGGAAATAAAGCACAAGATCCCTTATTAGACCTTGTGTCTAATTGTGGGTTTGGATCATGTCATCACTGTGTCTATGAATATCCAGAGAGATTACTACAAACCTCTTAGGGGACTGAAGCAGAAACCTTTGCTATTTATGTCTCAGATATGCAGCCACCATGAAGAAAGCAGGTAACCTGTGGAAACGCAGCTCATTAGTAGCCAAGATGAAATGAAAAGGAAATATATATTGCAATCATTTAATTAATAAACTCACAAGAGGGGCTGGGTGCCGTGGCTCATACCTGTAATCCCAGCACTTTGGGAGGCCGAGGTGGCGGATCACTTGTGGTCAGGAATTCCAGACCAGCCTGGCCAACATGGCGAAACCCCGTCTCTACTGAAAATACAAAAATTAGCCAGGCATGGTGGCGTATGCCTGTAGTCCCAGGTACTAGGGAGCCTGAAGTGGGAGGATCACTTGAACCTAGGAGGCAGAGGTTGCAGTGAGCCGAGATCGTGCCATTGTACTCCAACCTGGGCAACAGAGTCAGACTCTGTCTCAAAAAAATAAAAAAGAAAAAAAAAAAATTCACAAGAGGAAGGATTTCTTGTGGCCTCCTTCTCCCCCCTGCTTTTTTTTTTTTTTCCCCCAAGTCTCTACATGCCTGTATTTTTCTTTCTTCTACTCGTTCACAATAAGCCTGAGGCTGTAGCTATTGGTTCCTCTTGTGCCAAAGGGTACAAAGGATTGTTATTAAGCATTGTGAGAACATGATCACCTGTAGCTATTGGTAAAATAACTCATTTAGCACATAAAGGTCAGAGCTTACCTGCTTCCTTCTTTCCTCCCTGGGGTTGTTTTCTTTGTATGAATTAAATAAAGGGGTCTTTTTTGAAAATAGGAAGTAGATTAGAATAAATAGAAGTAACCTTTCCTGTTTGTGAAGGAGGCATTCAGTGAAAGCTCAGAGCAAGTGCATTTATCTTTAGCTGGAAGGTCACAGAGCGAAATGATTCTTAATCAGGGCTAAATTCATGGAAAGTCTTAGGTTTTCTCAAGGTCATTGGCCTGTAGTGGTCATCAGAGCTCTTTCTCGTGGTTTTAACTGAGCTTCACCAGGGATTTAGGTTTGCTTAGTGGTTTTATCAGATATATTTACCACGTATCTTAATATATAAATCTGGTACATGCACCTTTTACCAAAATTCTGGGTCTATTTATTATGTGAATAGAACAACCACTAGATCTTTTTGTCAAAAGAGCTGGATTTATTTTGAAGTAATGCATTTTATAAATAGTATCTTTGTACATTATATCTGTCTTTCCATTTTGTTTCTAGACCATCCTAGCATCCTTTCTGTATTACAGTGATTAAATCCACATTGGATTTCCTTGTTAGGGAGTGCCTAGGTAGCACGTGGCTGTGGCAGTCTGGGAAGACAGACATTCACCAGCTCATTTGTTATTTCTCTTTATTTGGTACTATTCTTGGGACCCTGTGTCCCTGAAATTACCTCCTCTCATTCTAAGCTCTCCTTTCCTGGGATTTCCTATTACATATGTATTCTGTATTTGGTCATCCCTGTCTTATTTCCCCGTTGTTTGCTATTGATACTTTTTCTCTCCAGACACTATAAGCTCTTGGAGGGCAAGGTCCTGCCTTCTTGTCTTTTATTCCATCACAGTACTTGGTGACCTCAGCACTCGATGCCCACCTGCCACCATCCCTCATACCTCCTCCTCTCACATCGGATCAAAACACTGTTTCCTCAAGTCAAGTAAAAACTTACATACCTTCCATTTGCCCTGCCCTGTGCTCAGGGCCACAGAGATGGGGCCAGTCAAGCAAAACTTCCTAGAACACATCTGTCCTAGAACCTCCCATCCTCTTCTCAGGACCACTTTTCCCATCTCAGAGGCCCTAGGCTCCTTTCTGGGCATTTCTCCTGTGTCTCATTCTCTGACATCTTTATCCTCACTGAGGTCTCAGTGTAGGATTGCTCCTCCTAGGGCAATCATGTTCTCAGAGAGTGATCCTGAAGACTAGAAAGACTTCAGGCCCAAAATAATGCCCTCCCAATGGTGAAATTCTAGGTACCATGATAGGCAATGGTGGAGACATGATTAACCCATCCTTGTCCAGCCTCCCTTAAATCATATCACATAGGTAGATGCATACTTTGCTTGCTATGGGTCTACCCTGTCTAGGAACTATTAAAAAACGGAAATGTCGATCTCTGTTCTTAAGATGTAAATAACCTAGCAGGGGCGTTACACTAAACATGCCTATGGAGAAAGATGAATGTACTGTTTAAGAGGTGTTCTAATCACATAATCCTGGGTTCTCGCCTCAGTTTCTCTATACTAGCTGTTTAACCTTGGGCAAGTTTCTGAAAATTTCAGAGGCTCATTTTCTTTATCAATAACGCTGGGATAACAAAGCCTGTTCTGAGGTGGTTATGAAAATTCAATGAGATAACTATATGAGATAGTATATGAGATAATTATATGCAATTCTTGGTACACAGTAAGTAGCATGACACTTGTGCCATCAATAAGCTTGAGCAAGGCAGTGTGGAAGTCTGAGGCTGAGAACAGGAGTATGGAGCAAGGCAGTGATGAAGGTGCAGGAGGCTGGAGGGCTTCACAGGAGGACATTTCTTTGGTTCATGGGAAGCACTGAGTGTTGTCCAGTGCCTGCACAGGATGGATACTTCATCCTTTGATCAATTCTTGGAAGCAACCTGCTGAGGAGTGCTGAAAAGTATGAGTGGAACCTGTCAAAAGACAAAATTACAATAAATTTAGTTGAAAAATTGACTTGGCTTTTACTTGTGATTTTAGACTCAGGCACCATCTCATTCTATAAAATAGAATGGGTGCTCTGATGGGCTCAACAGGAGGGGGCTTATAGGCAGTAAAAGGCTGAAGAAAGCAGAAACAGGGAACAAAAAGCAGATCAGTCGTTTCAAAGACCACCTTGAAAAAGATCACTTTCCTTATAGAGTTAAAACAGAGGAGACTTCTTTATTATGCTGGCTCAGGTAAACTGGGCCTCTTCTGATTTGTTGCTATGAATCTCTTGAGTTTTGGAAAACTGGCCCATTTCAAAGTTCAGTTTGATGATGTGGCACTTAGCACAAGTGACTCCATTTTGATTTGGTCTGGTCTGTTGGGGCCTAGTGCAGGAGCCTAATCCAAAATAATGACCTTCTTTAAATTTTTGTTTAATAAACCCATGCACATTATCACTCTCCAGCTCGAGGGATAAAGGTAGCTTCCTTCCTTATTGTAGCTGTTTATTTCTAAGTCTCTCTCCTCCATTGGACTATGTGGTCCTCCAAGCAGGGATCTGACAGTTCATTCCTGTTATCTTCAGGTCATGAGTATGAGTACATGCTTAGTGCTTAATAATTGGTGGAATTATTGAAAGGGTAGAAGATGCAGGAGTTTTATTGCATGAAATCTTCTAACGACACTAGTGATCATATGATGCATTTACTAAGACTTAGTACAAGGATGTGAACATGTTTTTACGGCAGGCAAGAACATGGTTCCGTGAAATGAAAGATGGAAATATTGTGGTTTGTGGTTCTCCAAAACAACATTGTTTGTGGGGTCAGAGGAAGAAAAAACATGTGACTTAGGAAAGTTGCAACAGTCTTGAAAATGCTGGGTTTGCTGCTTGTTCAGAAAAAAACCAAACAACACCCTCCCCTCAAAACTTCCAAGCACATAAAACTGGAAGAAGAGCCTGTGTAAAATCCAGCCGGATGCCAAAAGGGACGGGTTGGCAGATTGGAATGGATCATTGCGAATTCCTGCAGCCACCTGGCATGTGATTTAACACTTCTCTGAGCTTTTGTTTTTCCATGCTATTCGGGGCTGAATTTATTCCTATCTTATTGTCCTTGTCAAAAGCAACGATTTCTTAAAAGGCTGTATATTTTCTTTCCATTCTTGTTTACACCTTGCTGTCCTGCTGTTTACAAGATTGGTCTCTCACACTCTGCCTGGGGTGTTTTCTATTCTTGCCTAGTTAAAATTGCCAGAGGAGTTTTTTGAGCTGCTCTATTTTAAAGAATGGGGGAGCCCTGCTGCCTTGTGGAATCCCAACATGGCATGGCATCTCCCCAATAAAAGAGGCACATAGCTATTATGAATTTGTGACCAACTGTGAAACTTTGCACATTCAAGTATTTTAAATGCTTGAAAGTGCCTGCTGTGCATCTTGTTACAGAGATATAATACCAGACATGCTTCTCACATGGGCTGATGACTCCTTGGAAGTTGCCTGGAGAAGCATGAAATGTAATTTCTTTCCAAAGTGGAGCACTTGCCATCTTCTCCCTAGCACTGGGTTGGAAATAATGTTCTATTGCCTCCTGTCCCGTCCCCTCTGCGGGCTGTCGTAATTAAATGAAATGATGGATACAAAGTCCTTTAGCATGGTGCTTCTAGGCACTTAGTAGGAGTTTAATAAAATATACTAAGTGCCACTAGGCACTTAGTAGGAATTTTAAAAATTATTTAATGAAATATTTAATAAAATAATACAATTTATTAAATTATTTAATAAAATAAAATAATAAAATTTAATAAAACTCATATTTTATTGTCTCTCTTTAACATATTATGTCTCTCTTTAACATATCCTTTAAGAAGTGGCTCTAGAGAGTATGACACAAGAGTTTCTACATGTTTCAAATTTACCTGCATATGGGGTGGATCCAAATAAGTGAAAATGGCATCAAAGTAGCCAAGAGGAAAGATCTAGTGCAAAGGTAACATTAAACAGCTGCCTATAATTCTCCTAAATGGGCATAGATGTTGACAATGATGACAAGGTTGTTGCAGGGCTGAGACTAGAGAAGGTGAGTAGGACATTTGCTTTTGTGCAAAATTAGAAGGTGCCAAAAACTCCATAATCAAAATAAATAGCACTTAGCACAATGTTTTTAAAAAATTGAATACAAAGCGTCCATGATGGACAAAAGATCAACGTTTTAAATAAAGATAGGATCAATAACAGTGCTGTGCAGAGTCACACTGGAACCCAGGGCAAAAGAAGAAATCAGTAATAGCGATCCTGTCTTAATTTAAAATATGATATTTTATTCATCATGAATGTCTTCATTTATTTTGATTTTCTTTAAAACATTGCATTAAAATGTTACTTATGTAGATTTATGCTTTTGTGGCACCATCTTAAATCTTGCGCCTAAAAGCGGACTGCTCACCTATCTGGCCTCTCCATGCCCTTGCCCTGGGGTGATGTCCACTAGGCTAGGAGGAAAGTCCCAAAGCGGCCTTCAAATATCCACTCCTTATTCTCTCTTGATCAACTCTGTAGTCCTGAGTTTAGTTTAACTATGATCTCATGAAAAGACTACACCAACTGAAATTCTGATGTTTTTCCCAATCAAGTGACTGCAATGAAAGGTATAGTTTGGAAGGAAAACTAAGTAAATCATTCATCAGAAGCTTGGTTTAGGCTGGGGTCAGCAAACGGTGGCTGGCATCCTGGCTGGTTGCTTTGCAGGTAAAGTTTTATAGGCACACAGGCCCACTCATTTGTTTTTGTGTCAACCATGGCCATTTCTATGCTTCAATGGCAGAGTTGAGTCATTGCAACCAGAGACCGTACGGTATGCAAAGCCAAAAATATTTACCATGTGGCCTATTGCAGAAAGAGGTTGCAGGCTTCTGATTTAGGTGATTAAAGCACCCAGATGTTCTTGGATCAGAATGTGGTTTTGGCGGCGATTTAGAACTTCCAGTTGTTTGGAGATTATATATCAGAAAATTCAAGGATGTTTACAAAGAATTATATGTAAGAAATGAGGGAAATGGGGAAGGGATTAGAGTTCAAAAAGTAAATTGAGAGAAGCAGCAGGTGTGGTCTGTGTCTGTCTCTGCCCTGTGGAGTTCCATCAGGGCCCAGCTGTGATTTGACATCATAGAGATATTAGATACTTACATGAACTTGACATCACCCATAATTGATGGTAAGCAAACAATGAGTTTGTGAAAAACTGCATTCATTTGCATAAATGAATCACATAAATGATTCATGGATTTAATTACTTCATTCTGTTAATGTGGTCAATTTCAAATTGACTTACTTCACTAATTCAGCAAGCATTTATAGAGCATCTATTTATGCAGAAACTGTATGAGTCTCCTTCAAAGTAGTCTACATCTAAGTCTGAGTGTCAGCAAATAGAGATAGGGAGGCCCTGGAATCATATTCTGATGCTCCTTGAATTTGGGGTGCATAGAGGAGACCACAGGGAGAGAAGAGGAGAAAGAAGGCTCATTGAAGGTTCTGGATCCTGGCTAGGGAGCTTCAACTTTAACCAGTAGCCAGTCAGAAGCTTCCCTGATCAAGGGAGTGGCATGGCCACATCTGCACTTTAATTAGGATGTTAATTGAGTGGTGGTATGTGGAGGGGTAGAGAGTGGTTGTAAGTAGAAGTTGGGAGACTAGTCAGAAGGCAATGTAAATAGTGTGGGATGGTTTGTAGACTTACAGAAATGACAGAGACCTCAAGTCAGTGACATCCATGGAAATGGAAGGAAAGATACATCTGAGAGAATGTTGGTTAGGGTAAAACCAATAAGTGCTCAGCCACTTGCTGAGGTTGGCCTCCTGAATTTGGAGTTGAAGTGATTGGGAGGCTGGAGAAGGGAAGAAATAGAGAGTCCAGATAGAAAAGCAAGTGGAGGGGTCAAAAAAATACCCCCGGGGAAAAGAGAAGGGAAGAAAAGAGAGAGAGAGAGAGAAGAGGAGAGGAGAGAGATTGGTGCTAGAGATAAAAATTGGGGAATTATCTGAGAAAAGAAAATCATAGAAGCCATGGGCATAGAAAACATCAACAAGGGAAGAAGTTAGAGAATGGAGATAAGCTCTGAAGAAACAACTGTGGTAGGATTGTCAGATTAAAAAATAGGCAGCTCAGTTAACATTAACACTGAATTTCAGATCAACAAAGAATAAAGTTTTAGTGTAAGAATGTTCCATGCAATATAAAAATTATTCATTATTGATCTGAAATTTAAATTTAATTGGGCTTTCTATGTCTTTTTTTGCTAAATGTGGCCACCTTTGTTGGTGGGGATTACTCTTGTTTATGGAATGGGCAAAAGAGGAGGAAACTGGAAGAGTCTAGGAATGGACAGATAGGTTCCAGGAGCACCAGGATGTTGCACTGTCACAGAATCAAAGGGCAGAGTGGGGTTCAGAAGGGTAGAGCAGAAAGTTCAAAGCTGTTGCGTTTGGCAACCTGGGAATCAGTAGGGACCTTGCAGGAAGCAGAGAGAGGTCTGGCTGCAATAGGTTGAGTAAATATAGGAAGAATGATGAAAATAATCAGTTAGATCCTTCTTCTGGGATGCATGATGGAGAAGAGGAGAGAGAGAGAATTGTAAAGGGTAATAAAATAGAAGGAAGGGTTGCAGAATCACAGAGGCCAAGGCTGTTTTCCAGCTTTGGGGAAGGAGCCCAGAGAGGTGGTATCCTGAAGATGTAAGAGGGCTGGTGGTGAAGGGATGGAGTGAGATGTGGATGACGCTGGAGGGGAGAGCAGGATATAAACGGAGGGATTAACCTTTCTGTGAAGGATGCTCCCTCTTCACTGGAGTCATGAAGGAAGGAAGGGGGGAGATGGGAAAAGATGTGGCGATTTTGAGAGTAGGGAAGGAAGGCCTTTTGTTTCTTTTGGCTGTCAGACTGTGCTAGAGAGTGCATGATATGAAGGAGGGATTAGGGGAGCGGAGGGGGGTGGAAACTCAGGCTCAAAATACTCCTTTGCTGATTGCACAGGATAGATATGATGAGGAGCTCAAAGGTGCTTATAATTCATCCAACTGGGAGCAATTTATTTCTCTCATTTTGTGTCTTCTTCCAGCTCCAGAGATCCCTATCGATTCACAGCATAGCTGAATTACTCACCAGGGAAGGGAAAATAACAGAAACAGAATTGAACAGGCTTACTGTCCTTCATTTTATTCAACCAGGGTACCCTGGCCTTAAAAGGATCAAGGCCATTTATGCTCATCCCTAGTCCTACAGGAGCGCAACAGTGGGCATTTTGGGGAATGTGTGGGATTCCTAGTCTGGAGTCTGTGTCTGCAGATTGTGTCATGTGGGGTTAATGGCTCTGCCATGTCACACCCAGCATACAAGGGACTCACAGATATACAGGAGACACACACTAACCCCAGTCACCCTTCTTTCTTTTAGAAGCTGAGATCAAAAGGCAGCCAGGCTATCATGCATATGAGAGAGGATGAGACTGAGGAACAAAACAGCCTGCAATCTCTTAGCCACTTTTCCTCTCTGCTGGTAAGAGCAGAGATACCTTTGTGGCACAGGGAGGAGGCATTTGCAGAGCTGAGGAAGCCTGGGAAGGCTGAGAGAGAAGTGTTTCAGGGAGGAGGTGAAGGAGTGCTGTCTACCCAGGGAAGGTCTTCAGTAGCTCCATCTCCAGAGAACAGCAACATTTCCAACTTCTCTACAGTCCTCATTCTCTCCCTCGCTCTCGCCCCAATGCAAAAGCACAAATGAAATTCCTAAACATAGCCTGGGCGTGGTGGCTCACTCCTGTAATTCCAGCACGTTGGGAGGCCGAGGTGGGCAGATCACGAGATCAAGACATCGAGACCATCCTGGCCAACATGTTGAAACCCCGTCTCTACTAAAAATACAAAAATTAGCTGGGCGTGGTGGCACATGCTTGTAGTCCCAGCCACTCGGGAGGCTGAGGCAGGAGAATCACTTGAACCCGAGAGGCAGAGGTTGCGGTGAGCCGAGATCATGCCACTGCACTCTAGCCTGGTGACAGAGTGAGACTCCATCTAAAAAAAAAAAAAAATTCCTAAAAGTAAACCTCTGTAGTGTAGTTATTTTTAGTATTTGCTGTTAGTATTTACCAAGCCTTTCAGTGTTGATTTGTCTGCCCACTCATTTCTTGTCCTGCCTCCACGTGCTGGGCTTGGGATGGAAGGAGCACACATAAGAAGCAGCTGGTGACCTCACAGAAATATGTCCTGGAGAGTAGAGGCTGTAGGCCTTTAAAATCGATCTTCTCCACCCCTGCCTTGCAGAGAAGAAAGAAAGGTCTTCACTCCGTTAGCCTTGGAGAGCAACGCAGTTGTTGGTGAAAGTGAAACCATTAGAATGTCTAGGTGGTGTGTAGTTAGGTTAGGGGCCCCGGCCGAAGAGCTGGGTCAGGGAATCCACACATGTGCACAATGTCATAACGCAAGCAAAAATGGGTCAGAGGCCAGGTAAGCAAGCAGAAAGCAGAAATTAGGAGGAAGCACATGCTGGGGGAGAGAAAAGTATAAAAAGCCATGGAATCAGTCAGGGATTTGAGGGAACTGAAGGTTGAGAGTAAAATGAGTAGGGCCAGCGTTGAAAAGGCCAGAGGAGGAAAGCTCTGCAGCACTCTGATAAGCTATGGCTTAACGCTGCAACACTGCTTGTTCCTGCCTCGGCTGTGGGTCCAGTCATCTGGAGGCAGCCTTGCCCAGAGTAGCCACATTGCTCTGTAGGGGAACTCTAGGGCATGTTCTAACAGAGGGCTGTTGAAAGGAGCAGGACCAGTCAAATATGAGTCACATTAGCCTGCATGGTTACTGGACCCCTGGCCAACCCATGAATGTATTCATTTCTTAGGAAGCAGAAAGAATTTGTTTCCTTTTACTACTTCAAAAAACATATTGGCTTCCTTTTTGCATTCTTTTCTTACTTCATTATTTTTTCCAATTTCTAGGAAAATGTAATGAATGAAGTAAAAAAAAAAAAAACAAAAAAAACTCAATGGATGGGCTAACATGAGAATGGAGTGGACAGAGGAAAGAATTGGTGAGCTTGTAAATAGAATAGTAGAAATTACCCTATCTTAGCAATAGATCAAATAGGCTGAAGAAAAAAATGGCAGGGATCTATGGGAATATAAAAATTACCTAACGTGTGTCATCAAGAGAAAATAATAGGGTGAGTATGGTGGCTCACACCTGTAAGCCCAGCACTTTTTGAAAGGCTGAGGTGGGTGGATCACTTGAGGTCAGGAGTTCGAGACCAGCCTGGCCAATATGTTGATACCCCATATCTACTAAAAATACAAAACTTAGCTGGGTGTGATGATGCACGCTGGTAATCCCAGCTACTCGGGAGGCTGAGGCAGGAGAATCACTTGAACCCAGGAGGCCGAGGTTGCAGTGAGCTGAGATCACGCCATTGCACTCCAACCTGGGCAACAAGTGTGAGACTCCATCTCAAAAAAAAAAAAAAAAAAAAAAGAAGAGATAAGAATAATACAAAGAAGAAAAATGGGGTAAGTGCAATAAACTTTCGTTCTCCTCTTAAGTTTTCTAAATTATATTTCACGGTTAAAGCAAAAAATAACACTATCTGATGTAGTTCTTGATGTACATAGATAAATATTTAAGAAAATTATTTTATAAATGAGGAAGAGTAAAGGAATGTAAAGGGAGGTAAGAATTCTACCAATAGACTCTGGTAAGTTGTATATATTTATTGTAATAAGGAGAGCAACCATTGAAAAAGGAAGACAAAGAGATATACCTAAAAATACTATAGATAAATAAAAATGGAATTCTTAAAAAGTCCTAAATACCCACAATAAGTCTAGAAAATAAAAATTAAGGGAAAAAAGTAAAGAACAAACAGGACAAACAGGAAACAACAAAAATGGCAGATATTAGCCTAAGTATATCAATAATTACATTAACTATAAGTGGCCAAAATATACAAATGAAAGATGATGGACATAATGGATTAAAAAAAACCCAGGTATATGCTGTTTATAGGAAATTCCTGTCAGATATAACAATATAGGAGGATAAAAATTACAGAATGAAAAAATCTTTTAATGAAATCTTTTAATGTAAATATTAATTTTTTAAAAAGCAGGAATACTATATTAATGTTAAAGAAGATTTTAGAGAAAAGAAAATTACCAAGGACAGAGAGGGACGTTATATAATGATAAAAGGGCCAATTTACCAGAAAGACATAGCAAACATACTTATTTTGCATGCAAACCCTAAATATATACCCAAAAATGTGAGCTGCAAAATATGTGAAACAAAACTGATAGAACAGAAAAAAGAAATAGGCAAATTCATAATGAAAGTTAAAAACCTCAACACACCTCTCTCAATAACTGATAGAACTGGACAGAAAATCAGCAAACATAGAGAAGACCATAACATTATCAACCAACTAGATCTAATTTACATTTATACAATCCACCCAACAACAGAAGAATTGACTAACAAAATGTATACCAAAATATACCATAAATCATAAAACAAACCTCAACAAATTTAAAATAATTGAAATTATACAAAGTGTATTCTCTGGCTGTAATCAAATCAAGCTAGATATCCCTAGCAGAAAGATGGCAGGAAAATCTCTAGACAGTTGGAAATAAACAACAAACTTTCAAATAGAATCTGTAGGTCAAAAAGGAAGTTTCAAAGAAATAAAAAAAATACATTAAAGTGAATGAAAATGAAAATACAGCATCAAAATTTATGTGACTCAGCTAAAGCAGTTCTGAGAGGAAAATTTATAGCACTAATACAATGCTTACATTTGAAAAGAGGAAGGTCTCAAATTGATAACCTGAGCTCCTATCTGAAGAAACTGGTTTTTCAAGAAACTAGAAAAAGAAAGAGCCAAATAAACCCAAAGTAAGCATAAGAAAGGATATAATAAAGATAAAAGCAGAAATTAATAAAACTACAAGGAGAAAAACAATAAAGAAAAACAAAAAGCTAGTTCTTTGAAAAGAAAATTGATAAACCTTCAGCAACACTGACAAAAAAGAAAGAAGACACATATTGTCAATATCTGGAATTAAAAAAGGGACATCACTACAGACCTGCAGACATCAAAGAGAATAATAAGGACATTCTACAAATAACTCTACACATTTAAGTTTGACAACTTATATGAAATGAAGCAATTTTCCAGAAAGCACAAACTACCACAATTCATACAATATAAAATAGATAATTTTGATAGTCTTGTAACTGAGGAAATTGAATTAGTAATTTAGAAACTCCCAAAACAGAAAGTTCCAGGTCCAGATGGTTTCTCTAGAAAATTCCGTAAAACATTTATAAAATAATTAATACCAATTCTCTACAACCTCTTCTAGAAAATAAAAGATGAGGAAATATTTCCCAATTCATTTTATGAAACTGATATTATTTTGATAACAAAACTAGAAAAAGCACAATAAAAGAAAACTAGAGACTAACTACTCTTATAAAGATAGATGTGAGAATCCTAAAAATACTGGTAAATAGTGTTCAGTAATATATAAATGTAATTATATGCCATAACCAAGGGTGGTTTATTCTAGGAATAAAAGAATGGTTCAATATTTGAAAATCCTCAATGTAATTCACTATATAAACAGTCTAAAGAAAAAAATCACAATCACACTAATTGATGTACAGAAACCCATTTGACAAAATTAAACAACATTCATGGCAAAAACTCTCAGAGAAATAAGAATAGAAGAAATCTCCCTCAAATGGATAAACAGTGTATATGAAAAACCTATAGCTAACATTGTATTTAATAGTAAAAGACTGAATTCTTTCTCCATAAGATCAGGTAAGGATGACTGCTCTCACCACTCCTATTCAATATAGTACTGAAAGTTCGACATGGTGCAATAAAGAAAGAAGAGCAAATAAAAGCCAAACAAATCAGAAAGGAAGAAATAAAACCATTCCTATTTGCAGGTGACATGATTGTCTACTAGAAAAATTCAATTTAATCTATAAAGAAAAAACCTCCTAGAACTAATAAAATGAGTTTAGTTAGGTTGCAGGATGTAAGATAAACATATCAAAATCAATTGTACTTTTATATACTATCAATGTACACATGAATATCAAAATTAATTATACAATATCATTTACAATCTCTCAAAAACATATGGACTACATATGTGTATATCTAATGAAACATTTATGGGATTCATATGCTGAAAACTACAAAATGCCAATAGAAGTAATCAAAAAGTATCTAAATAGTAGAGAAGTGTGGATTGGATTTGTGTTTGTGGATTGGAAGAGTCAACTTAGTAAAGATGTCAATTCTCCCCAAAATGATATTCAGATTCAGGTTTAATGAAATTCTTATAAAAATCCCAACAAGAGCCTGTAATCCCAGCACTTTGGGAGGCCGAGATGGGCGGATCATGAGGTCAGGAGATCAAGACCATCCTGGCTAACACGGTGAAACCCCGTCTCTACTAAAAAAATACAAAAAACTAGCCGGGCGTGGTGGCGGGCGCCTGTAGTCCCAGCTACTCGGGAGGCTGAGGCAGGAGAATGGCGTGAACCCGGGAGGCGGAGCTTCCAGTGAGCTGAGATCCGGCCACTGCACTCCAGCCGGGGCGACAGAGAGAGACTCCGTCTCAAAAAAAAAAAAAAAAAAAAAAAAAAAAAAAAATCCCAACAAGAATTTTGGAGACATATACAAGATTATTCTAAAATTTATATGAAAAGCAACTAGAATGTCTGAAATAATTTCAAAAAAGAAAAATAAAGTAGGAGAAATCACTTGTACTAATTTGAACCTAATTTCAAAATTAGTATAGCTACCGTAGTCAAGACTGTGTGGAATTAGCAAAAAGATTGATACATAGGACAGAACAGAGAACCTGAAAACAGTCACATATATGCCACCCCAAAACTTAAAAAGCAACTCAAAATGGATCATACACTTAAAATAAAACATAAAACTAGAAAACTTGTAAAAGAAAACATACCAGAAAATCTAAATACCTATGGATTGTTGAAGAGTTCCTGAACATGATATCGACAGCATGATCTATAAAAGAAAAAAAAATCAACAAATTGGACTTCATCCAAATTTAAAATGTTTGTTCTATGAAGAACTCTGTTAGAAGGATGAAAAGACAGGCTATAGACTAGGAGAAAATATTTGCAAAACACATACCTAGATTATACTAAAGAACTCCAAACTCAACAATTTTTTAAAAAAACAAAAATCCAATGAGGGAATGGGCAAAAGAGATATCTTATTGTAAACAATATTTAGATGGCAAATAAGCTCATGAAAAGATGTTCAGCATCCCTAGCTACTGGGAAAATGCAAATGAATGCCATGATGAGACAGCACCACACACCTATTAGAACAGCTAAAATAAAAATAGTGATAATTCCTGTATTAGTCTGTTCTCACACTGTTAATAAAGACATACCCAAGACTGGGCAATTTATAAAGGAAAGAGGTTTAATTGATTCACAGTTCAGCATGACTGGGGAGGCTTCAGGAAACTTTCAATCATGGTGGAAGGGGAAGCAAACATGTCCTTCTTCAAATGGTGGCATCGAGGAGAAGAATGTGTGCTCAGTGAAGGGGGAAGCCCCTGATAAAACCATCATATCTCGTGAGAACTCACTCATTATCATGAGAACTGGTTGGGGGAACCTCCCCCGTGATTCGATTGTTTCCACCTGGTCTCTCCTACGACACATGGAAATTACGGGAACTACAATTCTAGATGAGATTTGGGGTGGGACATAGTCAAACCATATCAATGTCAAATGCTGGTGAGGATGCAAAAAAATGGAATTACCATACCATGCTGGAGGATAAAATGCTAGAGTCACTCTGGAAAATAGTTTGGTGGTTTCTTTAAAACTAAACATACATTTACTATGTGACCCAGAATCACTCTCCTGGACACTAAAACTTTATCTACACAAAGTCTGTACATAATTGTTCCTAGCAGCTTTATTTTTAATAGCCCAAAACTGGAAACAAAACGAAATGTCCTATAATAGGTAAGTGGTTAAGCAGATTGTACTACTGTCATACTATGGAATACTACTCAGCAATGAAAAGGAACAAACACCACTGATACATGCAACAACTTAGATGAATTTAAAGGACATTATGCTGAGTGAAAAAAAAAAAACCAATATCCAAAGGTCACATACTACATGATTCTATTTATTAATATTATAGGAATGACAAAATTATAAAGATGGAGAACAGATTAGTGATTGTCAAAGATGAGGAATGGGGGCCCAAGGGGTGAGTATAACTATAAAATGGTAGTAGGATGGAGTTCTGTGTGGTGATGGAACTTCTGTATCTTGATTGTAGTGATGGTAACGTGGATGTACATGTGTGATAAAATAATATGGAACTGTAAAAAAAAATTACATATGGGTTTGCCTCAACACAAATATTGTTCGTTCTTGGTATTCTTGGGCATAATTATTTATATGTGAAAAAGATACCATTTCTATGTAGTTGGCTGTTACTTGCTTTCATTCGTTCATTATGTTTCTAAGGTGTACCCAAGCCATTGCATGCTGCTGTGGTTTATCGATATTCCATGTTATCTAATATTCCATTTAATGGCTATCACTTATTTCCTTGTTCTCCTGTTAATGGACATTTGTGTTAAATCTAGCTTTTTGCTGTTTCGAAAAAGACATGTTTATGCATGTCTTCTGGGAAGTGTGCAAAAGTTTCTCTGGATGTCTCAGTCTGTCTGTACTGCTATAACTAAATACCTGAGACTGGGTAATTTATAACTAATAGAAATTTATCTCTCACCATTTTGGAGGCTGGGAAGTCCAAGATCAAGGTTCAGGAAGTTTGGTATCTCCTGAAGCCTAGTCAGTGCTTCCAAGAGTGTTACCACCTCAGGAGGGGATACATGCTGTGTCCTCAACATGGCGGAAGGGCAGAAGGGAAAGAGGGCACTCCCTTCAACCTGGAGCCCTTTTATAAGTGTGCTAATCCCATTTGTGAGGGTGGAGCCCTCATGACTTAATCACCACCCCCAAGGCCATATCTCTCAACACTGTTGCGTTGGGGATTAAGTTTTAATATAAATTTTGGAGGGGACACTGTCATTCAAATCATAGCACTAGAGAATGTACATAGGAGTGATTTGCTCAGATGGAGGGTAGGAGAGCATTCAACTTCATAAGACAAGGTTAAATTGTTCCAAGTGGTTATATCAATTTCTACCCCCACTAATTTGCATTTTCTTAATTAAAGATGAGGTTGCTCATCTTTTCCTACATCCATTCACCATTCATGTTTTTCTCTTCTGTGATGTGCCTGTCAGATCTGCTGCTCATTCTTTTTCTATTGTGTTGTCTTTTTATGACTGATGTATAACATATGTTTATATAACCTGAATACTGGTCTTTTGTTCATTTCAAGTGTTGCAAACTTGTCTCACATATTGGCTTATGTTTTTGCTTTCTTCATTGTACCTTTGGATGAATGCAAGCTCTTCATATTACGGTTGCGAATTTATCAACTTTGCCTTCCTTTTATGGTTAACACTTTTGTGCCTTAAGAACTTCTCTCCCATTTTAAGATCAGAAAGATGTTTCCCTATATTTTCTTCTAAAAGTTTAAACCTTTGGCTTTTTACAACTAAATCTTTAATTCCTCTGGAATTACTCTTTGGGTATGGTTCCTCCTTTACTTTTGGCTCAGTTATTCCACACTTAATGAGAACCCTGTTATTTTGTAATAGCCGAGTGGATGAGAAAATCAAGGAAGAAAACCCTCATCCACAAGATGTGGGAAGCTGGCTAATTCTTCCTTAGGTAGCCTTGAAATAAATTTTGGTAAAATGACCTAGCTTTTCTTTGCTGTAGCCAAGGCATTCTTGCTTTAGAACTTTTGCAAATGTTTGAGTGCCTCATGTTAAAAAGTAAAACAAACAAAAAGCAATGAATCCCCTGTCACCATTTGAGCTATGTCTCAGATCATTTAAATAAGCTATTTGTTGGGGGAAAAAAAGGCATACATTTAAAATGCCTGTTTGTATAGCATTCAGAGTATGGGTTCTGCTTTTAAAGAGGTAATGCAATTTATTAGAAATATCACTGGACAGGGAGTCGGAAGACTTGTGTTTAAGCCTTGATCTGTCATCACCTGGTTGAGAAACCTCTTTGTATCAGTTAGGATTATGTGCAGTGGCCTGTAACAAGAATCCTTCTACAGTGGCTTAACCAAATAGGATTTACTTTTTCTCATATAACAGCCTGGAAGTAGGCAAGCCAGGCCCAGTGCAGTGGCTCCTTCTTTCAGTTTAGGCTTCATTCACAGCATGTGGCTTTTGTTTTCATGCTTGTGACTTCATGACTGCAAGAGATAGTTCTTCCTCCAGCTTTGCATCAGAGTTGCAGGCATGATGAAGAGGAAGGGCAAAGAACAAAAAGTGAATGCCAGTGTCCTTTGAAAGCACTTTTCCAGGAGCCCTACCTAGTAACTTCGGCTTGTTTGCATCTCCAGAACCAAAATTGTTCCACCTGACCACCATTCTTAGCTGAATCTTAACTCAGCAAATTCCTGCCCTGGACAAAATCAAGATTCTGTAAGGGAAAACGGTAGACTTGTGGTTGGATAGGCAACTGGCAGTGTCTGCCCCACTGTCTAAGCTTCCAGTGGGGATGCCTGCCCACTGCTGACAGAGTTGTTTTCATGGCAAAATAGAAGATCAAAGGTAAGAGTGCTTCATCCACTGTAAAATGCACTTGATAAACAGAGTGGAAATATTCTGAACTATTTTCTCAGAGAGCAAATCCAATGTCGATGGAAAGTTCAGGCTGGGTGTGGTGGTTCATGCCTGTAATCTCAGCACTTTGAGACACTGAGGTGGTAGGATCACTTGAGGCCAGGAGTTTGAGACCAGCCTGGGCAACAGAGCGAGCCCTTATCTCTATTAAAAAAAAAAAGTTAGCCAGGCATGTTGGGGCATCCCTCTAGTCCCAGCTATTCTGGAGGCTGAGGCAGGAGGATTTCTCGAGTATGGAAGTTTGAGGTTACGCTGAGCTATTATTGCTCTACTGCACTCCCATCTAGGTGACAGAGTGAAACTCTGTCTCCCTAACTCTGCAAAAAAAAAAATAAATAAATAAAAAGAAAATCCAGCTAAATATAGAGCCTTGGGTCATCAATATCTATTGAACTTCCACTCATTCTCTTTCGGACATCTGCAGATAACCTGAGTACTAGGAGTTTTATACAAAGACATCCTCAAATATCAGTCTTCAGATTATTGTGAAGCACTGTTGTGGTGGACATTTGCTGATGCCCTTCCCACTTTCCCTTTACTCTAAGTACCCCCAATGTCTCTCTATGTGATGTTTGTTTGGATTGACCCTACTCTTACCACCAGGGATAAGTCTTAACTAGTTTAAGCCATTTGACCTATGAGACCCCAAAATACAGTGGCCGATTCCGCAACGGGCCATCAGAATGACCTCAGAACTTTCATTGGGACTGCCATGACGCCGACACTATCCTCTGGGATGATAGATATGTGATCTTGAACTGCTACAACCATTTTTATTGCACCAGAAGGGGAACAGCCTGAGGGTGAAGCCAATTCACAAAGAATACCTGTACCAAGAGAATTGTCTAGAATCAAATGATACAACAAACTTGTGGTTTCCCAAAACCAATCTTACTTCTGGGATTTTTCCCCACCTCAATGAACCGAATATTTCCTTATTTTGTTATTTATTTGTATAAGTGAGTTTGAGCTGGGTTTTCTGTTACTCGTAACCAAATGATTCCTAAGTGATAGTTTCTATATATATTCCAGGAAAAATTATATATATTACATTACTTTAACATGTTATTTATTCTTTTAAATAATTGAAATATACTTAAATAATATAGTATTTAATATATGTGTATATGTATATATTTATATTTAAGTTAGTTTATTCTAATGTTTATAATCCTTCCTGAATTAAGGCCATAAGGCCTGAATGTTACTCAGCACGCCTGTTTCTCCCTGTAATAAATTGTCTGCATAGCATCTGTCCAGAGGAGTTGACAGTGAGATGCTCAGAGCTGATTCCTACTCTGGGGACTGTGCCTGTTACCCCTGGGTTACAAGACTCATTCCTGGGTACTTTGAACCAAAAACCAATTAGGCTAATATACATCAGTGTTCTTGGAGGTGTATTTCCTGTTTCCTGTTTGTGAAGGCAACTACAAAAGAAATAAAAGTGACAGTCTCACCAAAACTTTTACAGAGCTGTCAAATGTTCAAGTACAATATTCACTAATTATGAGTGATCTCGGTTGCAGGGCATCTGATCTCCTGGTGTTAAAATCTGTTGCCATACTGAGGAAGGCCCCGAGATCCCAGGCATTGAGTGACTGCATACTGTGAGTTAGTTTTTTAATCTCTTGAAAGGGTTAAATTGTGTAAATTATGATTCAGAATGCAAAGCTGTATCCTAGGTAGGTTTCTGTGTGTTTATATATTTGTATTTGCTAAGTAGAAAAATAAGCTTTGTTATGGGGTAGCCATTTCCATTTTTAACTCTTGATGAATGTGTATGTTACTGAAAAGAAAGCTATGCACCCATTTTAATTAAAAAAAAAAAATCTGTTCTCTTTTTTAATGACTGATTAAACGGAAACCTTATTTAAGTGTAAGACATTTAGTAAAACAAAACAGAACATATGATAATGGAGTAAAAAACCTGGCTTGTTGATTCCTGGAAAAAAGGTAATTTATACCCCTCCTTACTTTCCGAATGGACTCATTTAGTATAGAGGATTGAAGAGGATATTATGCAGCAAGTAGATGGGATGTTTTCTAATTCAAAAAAGATTCTTTTGAAATTCTATTATAGTATAATTAGGGCAGCAACACCAGCAATAGTGAATTTCCTGTTAGAAGAGGAACATTATTACTTTCCTAATTTGTTGATATGAGTCTCAAAAGCCATCTCATTGAACAGTTAGGAAATTGGCTTTTCAGGAAAGGAAATCTACTGAATTTCTTGGAAACTTTTCAAACTAAGTTAATGGCCCCAGACAAGAGCTAGTGAAGAATTGCAGGCAAAGTCATATGGCTTAGACCTCAGTAATATGTTTTGTGCCTGTTTGGAAAAAAGTCATGAAGATTAATCTGATATTTATTTGGTCAAACAGTTGTGTATGAGGAACAAATGGAGAAAATAAAATAAATGGGGGTAGGACAGATACACTGATATCAAATGAAACTTGAGTAGACTTAGCTCTTTTTATCCCACTTCCTTTTCACCCATTAAGTCTCTATGGTTTAATTACTACCTGAGCAACATGGCTCACCTAGATGTAATAAGAAAGTGAAAGTGAAAAGTTTTTATTCCAAATTTGGTAGTCCAGCCCTTCTAATGAGATCTATAGAAGAGTAATGAAATATTTGAAGTCACGTTAAGCAAAATCTAATGTTTTTCCTTTCCTCATGGCATTGAGAACTGAGTCTCAGCCCTATTGCATTTCTCCTGGAGGCCAAGGTAGAGCTGTGCATTGTAACTAGTAATGATCATGCAGTCTGGGAAGCTCCTTCTTCTTGAGATAATTTGGTTGAACTATTTATGGATATCACAACCTGAGACATGGCAGTCGCCATTGCTTTAGTTCCTTGGTTCTTTCTGACATCAAGCTAAAGCATAACAGGAAAATGTGTGTTTTTGCCTAAAGACAGTAAAGCTTGAGTAGGATTTAAGATAAGAACACTTCCCCTTGGCATGGAGGTGTGGATAATCAATATGACGCTATTGGCTTCTAGTCATTTTTATCCCTCCTGCAGCACCTGGGTCCTTCTCTGTGTTTATTGTCTCAGGGGCAGGTAATTCCTTGCTAGAGTGAGCTCCAAATAAGCTAGACTTCATCTCTCATTCACATGGAGCAAAGGGAGACTGCGAGAGTTCATGCTGCAGGTTTGCAGCATCTGCCAGACACAAACGAGGATGATTGGGACGAGAAATTGACAGAAAAGCTCTTGGGGCAGTGAAGAAGCCACTCCCTGCTTGACTATTAGTGGGCTCGAGAGAGTAGTGGGCAGGCAGGGAAGAGGATGACCTCTTCAATAGAGGTTAAACTTCCTAACAGGTGCTTTCCATAAGAATGGCCTGACTTAGCAAATACTGCCCAAATTTCCTGGGCTTTTTGGGATTTTGTTCAAGAATTTCAGACAATTTAGTAAAAATTGCCTAGTGGCAGAAGTCCAGATAACCATAGATGGGAGGAATACATGTAAAGAAATTATATGAAAGCCAGGTATATGAATAGACTCTAGGTTTACAATTATTACTGATTTCCTGTTGTTTGGATATCTCTCTTTAGCCTGCTTAAGCCAGGATGGTTTGTCCGGGTCCCCAGGAAATCTGTACTCTTCCCAAGGCTCCTTATGTGACTAGCTTCTTACTTATAGGATGTTACATGGAATTTCATTTTTCTGTGGTTTTCTAAACTAAAGACTTCTTTGCTTCTCCTCTTAAAAGAATGAAAGCTGTTTTAGCCCTTTTAGCTTAGGAGTTCATTCTTCTGTATTTTCAATGTCCCACAAATTCCCCTCTGTCAAAAAACATTGATTTTGTCAACAGAATACCTTTCATTTAGGAATAATATGGAGAGAGATTATCTCAGAGGCTGAGAGCACGAGACACCAAATATTCAGAGGATAATGAAAGTGTGCTTCCAGATGTTTTCAAATACAGCCACAGAGACAAATACTCATCAGTCGAGTAATTGATTCCCTGCCAACTATATTCCATCTAGTCATGTTCTTAATTCCAAAACAGCTAATAAATTCGTCAAAAAACAAAAACAAACTCCTTTTGTATTAGTATGTAGAAAAAAATAGAAAGAGAGTAGTTTATTTTCCAGCAATTTTGCAACAAATTTTTTAGTGTCATATAGACATACGAGAATGGTGTTTGCTGGAGATGGATGATGATTTCAATTAACCAACAAATGTTGACTAAGTACCTACTAACTTGAGCCCTAGGGAAGAATGATATGGTGTAACATGGACTTACATATTTGGTAACAGATTATGTTTCTAGAAACATAACTCATTTATTTGTTCAATGACTATGTATTGAGCACTTGCTGTGTGACAGGCACTGTGTTAGATGGCAGGATATTAATAGGGACAGGAAGGCATACAGCTGAGAAGAGTGGGGTTGGGAGCAAAGTTAATCAAATAATCACACAAATACATTTTACAAATGTGTTAAATACTATGATAGAAAACAACAACAGCAAAAACAAGTAACTGAGACTATAAAATGCAGGTACCGCATCTAGTCTCAGTGGGGATCAGGGAAGGCAGAAATCTGAAGGTGTGGGAGATGGCCAGAAGAATGGCCAGAGCAGAGGTTCTAAGGTAGAAGGGAGCATGGAGCTTACTAAGAATTGAGCCAAAGCTAGTGTTGCTGGAGAGCAAGGTGGGCATCCTATGGGGGAAAGCTAGAGAGGTGGCAGGAGCCAAGTCATGAAAGACTTTGTAGAGAATGAATAAATGAACTAACATGAGTAGTTTATAACAGGAAATGAGTCCTGTGGTCTTCTGTAAAAATAAAAGGAGTTTGCAATTGTATAATGACTCTGCTGATAGGGAGAAGATATTCATTTACTCACCCAGCCAATATACCCAAGACAAAAATCCCTATTGCCGTGGATCTGAAATTCTAGTGGAACAGGCAGACAATATGCCAATAAGCAATATATAGGTTTTATACTAAGTTTTTGCTTATAAGTAAGTAGTGTAGGTCTTTAGATACAATTTAAAAACGATTTCAAGTATAAATTGTATTGCATGTAAGTGTGGTTATTCTTCTGTTTAGTTAAATAAAGACATATGCTCTAGAAGTCCTAAGAGATGTTCAGGACAGATGTCCTTCAGAGTACCCAATTCACAGTCAAAGACTTTGGAGAAATTTCAAGAGAGGGAAACCAGGCTTTGTATTAATTTATTCTTGTTTCTGAGACAATAGTGATCCCATTGTCCTCCCTGTGCCTCATTCTGGAGTGGTGAGGCGGGGAGGAAGGGAGCAATACGAAGACTTAAATGAAACTCACCGAGTCTAACACTGATGGAGAAGGAGCTGAAAGGGAGAGCATTTCAGAGTCTATTTCTTTGGTTTTATTTTCTTCATTTGTTTTTGAAATGGGATCTCACTCTGTTGCCCAGGCTGGAGTACAGTGATGCAATCTTGGCTTATTGAAGCCTCAGCCTCCTGAGTAGCAGGGACTACAAGTGCACAACACCATGCCCAGCTAATTTTTGTATGTTTTGTCGAGTCAGAGTGTGTCACTGTGTTGCCCAGGCTAGTCTAGAACTCATGGTCTTAAGCAATCCTTCTGTGTTGGCCTCCCTAAGTGTCTGACCTCTTTCTATTTTTTCTTACCAAAAGGCCTTATGATACCTTATTATATATTTAATATGCTTTATGCATTTTGCACATTTAGCATGTCTAGAAAAGGTTCACATCTTAGAATCAATGTACACAGTTAAGGAGAGGGATTTCTCTCCCACATTCTCAAAAGTTCTTATTTCATATTGCTTCTTAAAGCCATTACTGACTTACAACACAGAAAACAATACATGCCTGGAACCTTATTTGAGGTTTTCAGCTGTGCCTGTCTTTTACAAAGGTCTGCTGGAAGACTTCTTGATGCAATGTTTGCATAGCTACATAGAGAGTATTACTGACATCAGTGGAATTACACCAGGGCACCGGTGAGGATTACCTTCAGGTCTTGTTTGCAAAAGGCAGAGGGTTTGATATTAGTAGTTCATTATATCAAAGGAAGGCATAATAATTATCTGTTTTAGTCTTCAGGAACCTCCTTGTTTCTGACTTTCCTACTGTATGAATCAAAGTGATTATTTCTGTATATGCTGTCTTAGTCTGTTTAGGCTGCTGTAACAAAATATCATAAACTGGGTGGCTTATAAACAACAGAAATTTATTTCCTACAGTTCTTGAGGTTGGGAAGACCAAGATCAAGTTACTGGCAGATTCGGTCTGTTGAGGTCTTATTTCCTGGTTCATAGATGGTGCCTTCTCACTGTATCCTCCCATGGTGGAAGGGGAAAAGAGACCCCGGGGTCTCTTTTATAAGGACACTAAATCCACCCTCATGTCCTAATCACCTGCCCCAAACTCCACCTCCTAATATAATCACCTTGGGGGTTAGGACTTCAACATATGAATTTGGGGAGGGAGGCAGACACAAACTTTCAGACCGTAGCATATGCCAAGAATCTTAGAACTGGGAGGAATGATGGACATGTTGTTAATGTGATCCTTTAGTACAAGTTTTTTTCAACATAGCACTATTGTCATTTTGAACCAGATAATTCTTCTGGAAGGGAGTGTCTTTCACATTATAGGATGTATTGCAGTATGTAGTATCAGTATCCTGGTGCCAGTAGTATATGCCCCAGTCATGACAACCATCTGAAGACATTGCCAAATATCTCCTGGGAAGGGCAAATATCACCCTCAGTTGAGCACCCCTGCTTTAGTGCATCCTGATCAATGACTCACACTGCTCTGTTTTAGCCTTGTATTGTAGTTGTATCACAAATGTGTGCAATTCTAAGTGTATAGCTTTCAGTGTAACAGGATAGTATCTTTATAGTTCTGTAATTCTCACATCCACATTGAAGATGATATTATCAAACCAGAATTATAAGATGAAATAATTAGATATTTACTCAGCCAAGTATGTGAAATTCTAATGTGATAATACGTTTTTCTGGGAGTCTCATTTCATTTGTTAAAACCTTAGAAAATTTTACCCTCAAAGTTTAAATCTTACTTAGTGGTTCAGCTGTTTCTGAAGAAGATACGTTTATGAGAGTCTTAATGCCACAAAGACTCCACTTCAGTCAACTGCAAGAATTAAGAGCCTTTTGGTGCCTTGGCACCAAACTTAAATGAGACATAAATGAGGAACATTTAATGAAATCAATTCTAGTTTTATAGGAAACTGAGAATAACAGAGAGAAAAAAAGTGCTGCTCTTGTGTCCTTTGGTGATGGTGTTTGACATTTTAGTGTAATTTATTATAATAGTATACTGGTTAATGTTCCCATATTATCTGTGGCTTAATCAAAGTTTCTGAAAATGGGAAGAATGTGTTCTATCTGTCACTGTAAAGCTAAGAAATGGTATTTCAAAATTACTTCAATCATACATGATTAGATCTTCTAAAGTGGTGTTTTACTGTGCTGTGGTGCAGGGAAGACTTCAAATTGCAAAAATGTACTTAGACATGTAGTAATATATGACACCATTAAAGAGATTATTTTTAAATAAAATTCCTTTTTATTTGTATTTTTTTACTTTAATAGATATTTATTTTGTTAGGTAGTTTTATGAAAGTGAAATTCCTTTTTACTGTTATTGTTCACCTCACTTAAAGGCTTCCTGCCTTAAAGTGTCACATATAGTTCAAATGAGCCAATATTATTTGGAAAAAATAGAGCTTCTTTTGTGTCATGATGCTGTTCAGAAATATTAAGGACTTCTGATTATCTCAAAAATAAAGTTCTAACTCCTTTTCATGACATTCGAGGCCCTCTAGTAACTGGCTTCAATCCATCTTTTCACACTTATCTCCATTACCTCCCTTTGCCTTGTCCCCATATCATATTCCAGCCATAATGAAGGAGGTAGCCCAGGTCATCTTTGCACTTTTCTGCCTCCATAGCCCTTCTCATGTTGTGATTTCTACCCCTCAAATTCTAATCCACTCTTAAGAATCATTTATTTGACAAAATATTCTCAAATTTTCTTAGTTGGAATTAAACTCTCTCTTTTTTTTTTTTTGTATAATGCTTTGAAAGCACTAGAGTAGTGCTTTTCATGCTATCTGGGAGAGAATTCAATTTTTGAAAAACTTTCCAATTCATCACAAATCAATAGGTGTCCTTCTGTCTGTGACTACCAGTACTTAGAATCTACCACAGGAAACTCACCATGCAAGTTTGGCAATCTCCAAACCATTCCATACCCCATTCAATGAGATGAGTTCACTTGATTGCACATTTGGATGCTGCAGCAATATCCAGCTGCTATAAAAATTTATTGACAACTACTTGCAGTATCTGTATTTGCCTTATTGAAGTCTGATAAGACTGGTCTATAGACCACATTTTAAGCAGTGCTGTCTTAGACTCTAAGCTCCATGAGGACAGAACCTAGGGCTGCTTTTTTTCATCATCATAATTCTAGGACATGGCATTGACTTTCACATAACAGCACATTGATTACATGCAGAGGTTCTGTCAGTAGCAGTTCCTGCCTCCAAAGTAGCTTGGATTAGATCTTGATCACTTTTTAACACCTATAGGATCATCGTCCTTTACTTATAACAGAAAATAAGAATAAATGGGACTATCAGGCTGATTTATTTTTAAAATACATGCTCTTTAATGTAAAATCTACTAAAAGAAAACATAATCTTAGCCTCCTGGTGCTGGTATGACCTCCTTATAAAGATCACTTGATCAATAATTTAATTTTCTTTCACTAGATAGTTGTAAAAATTCACTTACTTCAAGTTCACTTAAGTAAAATAAAGGAAGCTTAAAAGAAATCTAAAACAATTAGCCTCTTAAATAGCAAGACTGTATGAGACAAATGTGTTCCTTGTACAAGGGAACCCCTGTAAAAAAACAAAATTATATTTAAAACCAAAATGGCTTTCTATTATGCAGCTCAAGGAGAAATACTGAAACTCTTGAACAGTCTAAAATTGTATTTCTGAAAATGAAAATCACATGGAATTAGTTTAGCATCTACCAGTGTAATTTCTATGGGGCAGAGTAACATTTTTCAAAGTTTAAAATGTAAGATTCTTAATAAATTACTTGACAACGCTATTTGAACATAACAGCTCTCACTTTCAGTAGTTCAAGAATGTCTTCTGAATTGGTAGGAAGTTGCAGTTGAATGTTCATAGTTTTCACTGAATGTTTCATTATATTAATGTTAACAGCCAAGAAAAACAAGGACATTTACTATATGTTTTTCCCACCCTGGGCCACTGACTTTTCCGTGGAACATTTGTTATTTCTGGGAAACATATGGCATATGCCCAGAACCATAATTAGTAACAGTTTGATGTTATAGGAGTTTAAAATTTAGCATTTTCTAGCTTCATTAGATCAGTGGCTTCCTCTGAAATATAAAAGCAACAAATACAGATCCTAAAGATACATTCTGGAGTCAGCTTTTTTCTCCTTTACTAACTGCAGTATTTGCTTGTTTTGATGGGGAGGTGTTCAAACAGCTCTTCCCCAGAGCCAGAAGGAGGCACTGCTCTAAGTACTTTATATATATCAACTTATTTAATCATTGCAGTAACAGGTGAGGAAAAAAAGGGACACAAAGACATTAATTTGCCCAAAGTCACTTAAATGGGAAATTGTGTAATCAGGATTCCTCCTAGGGAGTCTGCCTCCAGGGTTTGTGTTATAATATTCATACATAGTATCTTTTATGCAATACTGTTCCTCTAATGAGATGGAAGCTTCCAGAATTCCATTGGTAAAATCCTGTTGAAAAGGTTATTTTCTTGCAGACTATTTCTGACTAATGCTTATGTAGTAGCTGAGAAATGCAGAATGACTGGGGAATGCTGGGTAGCCAGGAATGCTGGATAAATGGGGGAATGCTGGGTAATTAGGAATTCTGGGTAACAAGAGAATGCTGGGTAACTAGGAATGCTGGATAATAGGGGAATTCTGGGTAACTGGGAATTCTGGGTAACTGGGAATTCTGGGTAATCAGGGAATGCTGGGTAACATGGGGAGAGGGACAAGAAGTCATTAGTTATCAGCTCACCCTAAGCAACCTTCTAGTATCTGTAAACCAGAGGGTTGTCATTAATACAGAATCTGGGACTGCTGCAATGTTGATTATCTTCACATAAGATCCTTCAAATCAGTATTATCTTTGAATCTGAAGGATATATATTTGTAGATGCATTTTACTTCAAATCTTTAACTGTATTTAAAATTCACAGTTTTCTAGCACTTGCTACATACACATATACAATAGCTGAGAGGAGACATTTCAGGGAAAGAATGTTACTTATTTATTAATTCATTTATTTTTTACTTAAGACTTGAAGACTTTGTGGGGGAATGGGTTAGCAGAGAGAACCCTTAGTCTTTCCAATAGGATATTTACCACGGAGCTCTCATACATATCCTAGCCGGGGGAGAAAAGATAACCACTTTCGCTTTGTGCTGGAAGTCATCAGTTGCTTAGGCTGATTATTCAAAGAAGGCAAAACGTCTCATTGATGTCAAAATGTAGTTTGTCCCATCTTGTGTTACTAATGCAGTTATTAAGGACTGAAAATGTGACATTGCTTAGCAACATGCATAATAGTATTTACTATTATTTGATTTGAGCAGCAGCAGCAATAAGTACTATGTCCTGTAAATGTCCTGGTGACATTTTATTTTCCTTCTCATCTAACTTTGCTTGTATCCATTGCCATGGTATTAAGCAAAATGCTTAGTCTGTGGCTTGGTAGAGTGGGTTTAGATATACTCCCTTAAGTACGGAGATAAGTCCTGAAAGCTGGCATTAGCACAATGTAGAACCAAAAGGAAATTAGGCTGCAGGTAAGAAAAAGTAGTAAAGGATTCCTACAACTGTCATGGTTTATGTACGTCTTCTAATTTTCACTAACGGCAAGTATATCATGATGTCCTGTGAGATGCAGGAACTTGCTATAATACTGTTCAGGCTATTTGTTTTGTTGTCTCTAGTCTTTCAGGCAGCAACTACTGTTCATAATAATCAAAAGCAAACATAATCCCTATTTCCTCCTAATGAAAAGACAGCAATTTGACTAATAACTGTGCCAGCACTCCCTTGTCATTTACACTTCACCCTGTGTGTTGGAGAACGAGTTGATGTCTGCGAGAATTTGATCTGGGTAGACTTCCATCCAAGCCCTCCTTTCTTCTCTAAATTAGAATAGCAACTGTACATCTGAGAATCCGGGCATTTCTCTAGTATTTTCCCTTTTTCTGTCTCCACAGTCATCCTAGCTTGATCTCTTAAATCCTGGTATATTAACTTGACTTCTGCTTGGGGAAGAGCAAGAAATCCCAGAGGCTAGACCATCTAGCTAGAAAGACTGTCACTAAAGGAGTTGAACAATTTTGAGACGAAAGAGGGGCCAAGCTTCTCTCGTAAAAACAATAGAGAAAGAATCAGTTCACCACTACAACAGAGACAGTCATTCATCGTGGAGGGGAAAGATGTTCCACTTGGGACTGTCACCCAGTGATTGATGTCTTTTCAATTCCAGGACATGTGGAGGTGCTTTAGGGATTTGAATCAGTGAGCACATTGTTTAATTCTTTGTCCTTCCCAGGGAGGGATCCTGAATGTGAACATCTTCCTCATGCAGTTTCAGTTTTTGGTGCCTTCCACGTCCTTGGCTTTGCTTTTGCTTTGTTGCATCTTAGAATCATTAATTAATTATGGACCCAGTTCTTTCTGTGCACTTGCTAATTGGATGTTTTGAAAAATTGCTCCATGCTGGCTTCAATAATGAGGAGAGAATTAAAAGGCTGAGAAGTGCTGGGAAATAGAGACAGACCACAATGGTCATGGAAATCTAGCAAAAACCACCGAGATATCCATTACCCCAGTAACCAGGGGACATGGAGCACCGAGCAGAGAGGTTAGAAAAAAGACAATGAAGTGATGAAAGGGACAGGGTCAGTGAGGGGGCCTATTCTTGAGAAGAACACTTGCAAGGAGGGAAATCCTGTGTGAATGGTGCATTGACTGGACAGCCTGAGCTAGCTGTTGCCTCCTGTTGAGGAGGGGAGTTCCCTGAACAGGACGAACAGCCAGGACTTTGGAGTCTAGCATCCTGACATCTGTGACTGCAGTCTGCCATTTACTGTCTGTGGGATGTGGAACTTTACCTCTCCGATCATCCAGTTCTTCTTCTGTGAAATGAAAAATAATAGTACTTGTGTCATAGTGTTGTGGTAAGGAATAAGTGAGATCAAGTTGGTCAGACTGTCTAGGCTACTTCCCGGCACATAGCAAACTCTCAGTAGTGGCTAGTCATTATTACTATGCAGTTATGTTGTCAATTTAATAATGTAATAATAAAATATTAACACAGGTAACTTAGTCTGGCATAGCTCAGGATTTAAAATACTCCGTAGGAGAATCATTGTTTCCATTGATTCTGCTCCTTTCTCTTTCTGGCCAGTTTGTTTTTTCCCATTTTCTCCCTCCCTCCCCTTCTACTTAGGAAGAGGAGAGGAGTTAAAAACTGGATAAGAGGCTGGGCACAGTGGCTCATGCCTGTATTCCCAGTGCTTTGGGAGGCTGAGGCAAGAGGATCACTTGAGGCCAGAAATTTGAGACGAACCTGGGCAACATAGTAAGACCTCATCTCTACAAAAAAAAAAAAAAAAAAAAAAACTTTAAAATTAGCCAGGTTTAGTGGTGCACACCTGTAGTCCTTGCTGTTCAGGAGGCTGAAGCAGGAGGATCACTTGAGCCCAAGAGTTGGAGGTTACAGTGAGCTATGATTGTACACTCCAGCCTGGGCAACACAGGGAGACCCTGTCTCAAAAAAGAAAAAAATTGGTTAAGGAAAATGCAGCTGTTTGGCTGGAGGCCTTTGGTTGTTGGGATATAGCAGAAGTGTGGGAAATGCTGAAAGAGGCCATCAAAGCCCAGCTGGCCAGATAACCCATGGAAACCCTTCCCAGTGTGGATCCTATCATCCTGGGCCATTACTTATTTGGCATTTAGACATAGGTGATTTGCAATTTCAGATTCTAGATTTTCTCCTCCATTAAAATGTAAACCTTTACAATGGAAAAGTTTGTTGTCTCTTGTTTACTGCTAATTCTCTAGTGTCTAGATACAGCTATCAGCTTCACCTTTGGGCTCCTGAAAGTCCTCAAATGGGCCTTCAAGTTCTGACACAATCTCCCCCATCCCGTGTTACCTCTCTGATTTTATCTCCTACTACTCTGTGAAATCTAGCTAGATATATTCAGGAGTAGTTAAGACTTTTGGGCATATGAAAGACATCTAGCAGCAAAATGTAGTAGAAAGATTTAGAATGAATCATGTTTGAGGTCTAAGTTCTAGTGCTGCTACTATTTCCTGGGGTGAAACTGGGCCAAATCATGTGACCTTTGCAGGCTTTAGCCTCCACACTGAAAGAGTTTTGGATCGGGGTGCTTCTAATCGTAAATTTAATGGCAATGCTATCCTTGGTTATAGCATAATATGAAGTTGATTTATCCATTCAGAAACATTTCTGAGTATTTTTGGTCCCTGGTGTGAAATTGTGAATCTTAGCCTGGTGATTCATAGGCTAACAGCTGCTTTCCCACCCTCTACCCCAAGCTCAGGGCTTTGCAATGGGGGCAGCAGTATGGCCAGAGCTGACATCATGTCCCATTCTTCCTAGGTCCAAGTCATTTCCATCAAGCAGCATTTCCCAGGCTTTTGTCATTCAGGTCCCATCTCCACGATTTTTACTATATCACATTCTATCTATATTATTGTTTACTTAATGTCTTTCTTTAGACCACTCCCTCTCTATATTTTACCTTGCATCTGCCCTAAGCAGCAGTTATAGCTGTGAATAGCTTTGAAGTTGGATATGCCCGCTATACTTTTTTCTAAAGCACATGAAAACAAATACACAACCATAATCCACCATAACTATGCACCACTAAAATTGTCTTGAGTAACTCTAGTGGTTTGCCTTTCACACTTTGGGAAACACCACCGTGAAGGTGAGGGACAGAGCTCTGGAGCCTTCACTGCCTTCCGTGTCCTTCCAGTGATCTTAGGCCTTGGGAGGAAATAAAAAGCCATTCTCAATGAAAATCTAAGGGAGCCCTTTCCAAGGCACTGGAGATTGTTCACTTTATTTTGATTTGGAATGTAGTGCAGAAATGACTAAGCCTTCCCGAGAGGCCAAGGGCTGCTGGAAAGAAGAAAGAAAGGTATTATGCTGGCTTAAAAAACAGAAGTCAATGGGAAAGGAACATGCTGAAGGGAAAGAGCAATTAGCTGAAGTAAAATAAAGCAGCAGAAAAGTGAGAGGAGTGCTGGGGAAAACTGCTGCAGAGAAATGCAGTTGCTCTTAGAAGCAAAGCATTAGTGGAAGTTGAGAGACTTTGCAGAGATCCTCATTTCCTCCTCATTTTGGACTTTCGGATTCTCTCTCTCTTATGATGTGAGAACTGATTAGATACACACAGGGGCTCAGCTTGGAGGCCCAAAGTATGATATTCTTCAATATGCTTCCTGCTATTGGAATCATGCTCTAAACAGGTCAGCTCCTCTATGACATATAGTTTTGGCATGAAAGATGGATCTAAGACTACCAGAGAGAAAGAGTTAGAAATGACTGTAGACTTTCTCTAGCATCTTTTCATACTTAATTAAGAAAGGGAAGGACTTTAGCCTTTATCATGATATAGATTTTATTGACTTAGGCCCACATATCTGCAAGGGTCAGCCAAATTTAAATTGTAAACATGGTTTTAGAGAATCTGAATTTCACAGCACAACTGGCTTGAGCGATTGTAAACAAGATGCAGGACCCCAACACAGACACTGTGTGGAATGACATCTTAGGCAAAAAGGGCATCTTACCCACCAAGAAAAGTCTGAAAGAATTGGAAGAGGAGGCAGAAGAGGAGCAGTGCATCCTTCAGCAGTCAGTGGTGACAACATACAAAGATATGACTTTGGAAGAGCTGGAGGATGATGAAGACAAGTTTAATGAGGAGGATGAACATGCTATTGAAATGTACAGATGGCCGAGACTCGCTGAGTGGAAAGCAATTCAACTGAAGAATACATTTGGAGAAGTTTTGGAGGTCTCAAAGAAGTATTATGTTCAAGAAGTTACCAAAGCTGGTGAGGGCTTGTGGGTCATCTTGCACCTTTATAAACAAGGAATTCCCCTCTGTGCCCTGATAAATCAGCACCTCAGTGGACTTGCCAGAAAGTTTCCTGATGTCAAATTTATCAAAGCCATTTTCAACAACCTGCATACCCAATTATCCTGATAGGAATCTGCCCATGATATTTGTTACCTGGAAGGAGACATCAAGGCTCAGTTGATCAGTCCTCTGGCATCTGGCGACATGAACCTGACAAGAGATGAGTTGGGGTGAAAACTGTCTGAATCTGGAGCAATTAAGATGGACTTGGAGGAAAACCCTAAGAAGCTGATTAAAGATGTGTTGCTGTCCTCAGTGCGGAGCTCTGTCCCCATGAGGAGGGACAGCAATTCTGAGGGTGACTGAGGCTGCAGCTGCTATCACATGCTGAACTTTCTTGTGACAAATTGTCTGGATTTTTTAAAAAAAGAAAAAGCAAGAACGAATCCTTTTGGTTTTTAGTTTTGTATAAATTATGTTTCAAATCTTTACATTTTAGAAATAATCATTGCTGGAAATTCCGTTAAATATTTTGGAACTCTTTTTTTAAACTATAGTATTTCCTCTAAAAAAAATTAAAACCAGCTATCGGTATGGCAAAAAAAAAAAAAAAAAAAAAAAAAAAAAAAGAAAATCTGAATTCCAGAGGATTAAAATATCTCTGTTTGGGAACATCTCCCCTGGCACACAGCTGAAGTAAGTGCCTGCAGATGGTCCCAGCCCTGTTGAGGGGAACTGTGTTGGGGTCTAGCATGCATTGTGCTGGGCCCCTGTCGAAGCTGATGAGTTCCAATCTAGAATTTTGATTAGGAGGAGGGAGGTATGTTAGGAGCCAAGTCAGCTGCACAAAGGCTGATTGGAAAAACCTTCTGTATTGTTTTGTGCTTTTCCAGATTTTTCTATTTAAAAATAGTGCCTATTAAGAGTGAGTGCTAATATCGTTACCATCCTTTCCAAAAGGGGACAGGAACTGGGAGGCTCTGAGGAAATTAGGTATGGTCTATACAGCAGACAGGACAGATTCGGCCAAAAGACAAGAAGCTCTTGGTTAAGCTGTACCAGGAATACTATCAATTACTGTTTCCTGGGATGAATTTAGGAAAAACCTAAGAATTAAATTGCACTCAAACACATGAAATGCAGTTTCATATACTGTTTTTCTAAAACCTCAACTAGGATATTTATAATAAGGTTTTGGTTTCTTTCCAGACTTGAGAGAACATTCATCTGAAATTACATTTTTCGGGTCAGTTTTGGCCAGATGTTCTTTAGATAACTCATGAACATTTTCTTTTTTTGGGTGGAGGGGTATAGAGCATGGTCCCTTGAACCCTTTTCGAACCTTTTTGTTAGATACTGTTTCTTTCCTCATTCCCTCTTTATTTTCTCTTCTCATTTCTTGAGTCTCTGTAGAGGCTGACCTGTGGGCCAAATCCTATTTCTCCAGACCTTTGTCCCCAGTAAAACAAAACAAACAGACCATCTTTCACTTTTCAGAATTTTCAAGACTATGTCAATGCTTTGACTAAGTCAGACCTTTGGGGAGAGTACATGAATCTCAGCAGCAGCAGTGGTGAGTTGGCCTCTTTCGGAAGGGAATTCACTGCATATGTGTGGGCCACTGAGTTAAAGTGAGTTTCACAGCCCACTTTGCTACCCTTGCCTGGTTCATGAAATGGTTCAAACAAAGTAACAACTTAAATCATCGGAACAGAAAAAAAAAAAAAAAAGGATTATTAAGTGCACTCTCTTTTATGTGATTTTTATTCTTGTTTGTTTCATATGAACTTTATGTGAACAAAGGGACCTTGGTGAGTACATGTGCAGCCAAATCAAACTTTAATAGAATCCCCTAAGATAAGACAGGAACTATGGGAAAAGGTTTTATTATTAGGTATTTGTTCTGTCCCTTCTCTGAAACACTCATTTCTAACACTGCTCTTTAGTAGGGAAAAAGTCATTTTTCTTTATATCTAAACTATTGACGTCATTATATTTCTGATGGGGGGAAATTTTTAAGTGTGTGAAGTAAAGAGAGTGATGGGAGGCTGAGTTGGAAAGAACACAACATCTAACTGAGTCCCCTCTTCTGGTGAATTAGTATTGTCCCATGCTCATGAACTAGTGTATTTTCTGTTTTTAATTTCCTCAATTTTCAAACTGTAAAATAAAATATTATGGTGTCTGTTTCCTGGGAACAGAAAACACATGTAAATATTCGAGAAATTTGATACAGAGAATTTTGGTTTGAAGCTTGTCAAAAAGATACATGAAATCAAGCCCCAATAAAATATTTTTCTTGCTTACATCTGGTTTATCATGATTTGATTAAATTATTCTTTGTAACACACTCCTGAATGATTTTATAACAAATGCATAAATGGGAGGATTACTTAAATGCCATTATGCTAACCATACCTACAATTTTAGTCATCGCACAGACATGACACTTAAAAATTAGTATACGTGTGTAGACTTTGGTTTAAGTCTTTTATTAAAACAGGACTTTGAGATTTTATTGTTATCAATTAATATTTTAGGGTGCCTGAGGCAAGAGGCACATAGAACCTGCAGCCCCTCACCTTGTCTCCCCTTCCCATCCCTGGCTGTTTGTGGCAGGACTCCCATGCAATCAGGCTGTATTAGTTTTCTGTAGCTGCTGTAACAAATTAGCCACAAATGTCATGGCCTAAAACCATGCCAATTTTTTATCTTGTGTTTCTGAAGATCAGAGTCTAAAATCAAGGTCCCAGGGGGGCTGCATTCCTTCTGGATGCCCTATGGGGAGAATGTCTTCCCTTGCCTTTTCCCTCCTCTACAGGCTGCCCACATTCCTTACTTAGCTCAGAGCCCCTTTATCTCATCACTCCAACCTCTTACTTCCATCACCACATCTACTACTGACTCTGATCCTCTCCCCTCTCTCTCGTAAGGATTCTTGTGATTCCATTGGGCCTGTCCAGATCATCCAGGATAAACTTCCCTTCCTGAGATCCCTAACTTAATCACATTTGTAAAGTCTCCTTACCATAGGAAGTAACATATTCATAGGCCCTGGAAACTAGGATGTGGATGTCTTTGGGAGGCCTACCACATGTGTGAACTCTCCAGGCCCACATTGTTCCAGCTCCATCCTTTACCATCACTGCCCCCTACACTAGAACTGTTTTGTCTGCCCTTGGGAGGACCTCCCCAGGCAAGGGCTCACACAGATCCTAGGAGTGGCTCTGTTACCAGTAGAGGGTCTTGACTGCAATTTGCCCAGGTTCTTGGCATTTTGAACAAAGAATTAGACAAAATACACAGCAAAGCAAGGAAAGAATGAAGCAATGAAAGCAGAGATTTATTGAAAATCAAAGTGTACTCCACAGAGTGGGAGCAGGCCGAGCATTGGCTTAAGGACCCTGGTTACAGGATCCTCTGGGGTCCAAATACCCTTTAGAGGTTTTCCATCAGGCACTTGGCATACACCCCATGCAAATGAAGTAGTGGCCTGTGATCAATCTGATTGGTTGCAGAAAGCCTTTTTTTGTCTGTGCTCCTCCTCATGTGTCAAGGAGTTGCTTTCTGCAACCAATCAGAGGCTGAAAGGAAGTCACAAAATTATGCTCCTATGCAAACATCTGATTGGTTGTGGAAAGCAACTAATCAGAGGTGCTTTCAACTTTGCATCTGCCCGGCGGAAATGGGGGAGGTTTGCAAAGGGAGTAGCCTTTGGTCCTTTTGTTACTTAGGTGTGAAAAGTTGGGGTTTTCCTTTTGATTTAGTTCTAGGAAGTCAGCATGAATCAGCCTTAGGTTTCCTGCCTCCAGATCCTATTCTCCTTCTTCAGCTCAGACCAATTGAACAGGAAATTCCAGGATCCCTGGTACCTGGAGGGCTGTCAGGGTTTAGGAGAATATCAGTGCAAGCTCAGTGTGGGCACAGGGCTCTCAGATTCCTTGACACTTGAGGAGGATCACAGACACAAAAAGGCGAAAGTGGGGCCCTCTAAGGCTAGAGGCCCAAGCAGGGGCCAGATGCTGACATCTACAAGCAGTGTTCCTCCAACAGCCAGGCAAGCAGCATGATTGAATGCCTGGAGGTGGACCGCAGTCAAACGGAGACTGTCAGTCCCTTCTAAAGGAGGCAGTAGACATACAGTGCCAGAGAAGAGGCCCAGTGTTGCTACATCTTAGCAAAACTAAAAATCTATTTTCATTTTGTTTTAAACAATGTGCAAGCCAGAAAAAAGGGTTGAGGGGACCAGATATGGCCCTCAGCCCTTCAATTTGCAGCTGACCCCTGGTTCAAATGAATGAGCACAGCATACCTAGGCATAGATGACATTTTATTGAATGAGTGAACAATGAACTTCAATGTCACATTAGAGATGGTGCATTAATTAAATTACCCAAAGCTGAAAAATTCATCCCTAATTATGTCACATTGTTCAGTAGGATCATCAGAGATTCAGCAGGGAGATAACATGACAACTTTATGATAAATATTAATAAAATGTCCACGATATGGCAATGACTTCAATTTATATAAACCCTTTTCCATGATACGTTTCACAGACAAAAAATAAAGGCTACAAATTAAATCCCCTTGCCAGTGAAAATTCCAAAGTTAAAGTCCAAAGAAATTAAAATCCAAAATTGAAAGCTCTTCTATGGAGTTAAAAATCCAAAGGAATCAAAGTTCCAATCGCAAAGGTAAAGTTCAAAATTACTTCAGAAATTTCTAAGAAGTTGCTTCATCATCATTTAATCATTTGACAATTCTTTATGGAGCTTCTACTGTGCGCCAGGCACAGTGCTAGGTCCTGGGGGAGAGCGGTGAATAAGAGGCAACCATGTCCTTATGGAGTTGATATTTAGATAGGGAACAACATAAGCAAGTAAAACATGTAGCATTTTAGGTAGTGATGATTGCTAAGGAGAAAAAAACATAGGAAAATTGAAGGTAGAGGCAGTTTGAAATTTTAGATAGAATGGCCAAGGATAGTTCCATTGAGAAGGTGACTTTTGAGGAAAAGCCTGAAGGAAACGAAGGAGGTGACCTGGCAGATACTTGGTGGGAGACCATGCAGGGATGAGGGAGTGCCGAGTACAAAGGCCTGTGTGGGGTGTGGCTGGGTGTGCTTGAGGAACAGTAGAAGGCCGGAGTGGCTGGAGCAGAGAGAACAGAGATGAGGGATAGTAGAGGGTGGTGGTTAGAGCAGAAAACGGAGCTAGATCGTGGAGGGTTCTTTAAAGATAAGAACTCTGGCATTTACTCTGAGTAAGATGGGAGTGCTTGGAAGATCTTGAGCAGAGAAGTGACATGCTCTGACTTGTTTAAGTTTAAGTCAGACCTCTCTGGCTGCTGCATTCTGAAGAAGCTGAAGAGAGTAAGGACAGAACTAGGGACACCCGTTAGGAGGCCATTGTAATACCCCTGGGAATGGCTGTTAGTGTTAAAATTTGGTGGTGGAAATGGTGGCAATGAGAAGAGGTCAGATTCTGGATCTGTTTTGATAGTTCATATAACAGGATTTTCTCATGTATCTGACTGGGGTGTTAGGAAAAGAGAAGTCATGAATGACACCATGGTTTTGGTTTAAACAACCAGAATGGAATTGCCATTACGAGAATGGGAATGACTGGGAAGGAAACAGAATTTGAAGGAAAGATCAAGGGGCAATCTGGGGACATGTTAAGTCCTAAACATCGATTAGACATGCAAAGTAGATGAGTAGGTATTTGAAGGTGTGGATCTGGAGTTCAGGGGAGAGGAGCCAAACTGATGATTGTCAGCATGTAGATTTTATCTAAAGCCATAGGACTGGATGAGATCGCCTGGAAAGTATGTGTGGACAGAAAAAAGAAGAGTTTCTAGATCTAAGCCCTGGGTGACTCCAACGTAGATATCAGGAGGATGAGGAGGAACCAGCAAAGGAAAATGAGAACAAGCATTTGGGAAGGTAGGAAGAAGAAATCATTTCGTGGAGTAGACACTGAATAGCTGTGTCAAATGATGCTGGGAGGTGAAAAGGTGAAGGCTGAGAATTGACCATTGGCTTTAGCAACATGGAAATTAATGGAGACTTTGATAGGAGTAGACTCAGCTAGACTGATGGACACTCTGGTGCCTGGGTACAGCCGAGGCTCCTTTAACAGCCCTAGCCTGGCTATCTTCCAGGAATGGATGTAGTTCTCTCAAGTACTGAAGCACTTGGAAGTAGAGTTAGACACAAGATCACCCAAGTGGATCACTTTTCAATACATCTGAAGAGTTGATAATTGACCTAAGATTATTATAGAAATAGCCCCATCCACTTGAAATTAAAAATAAGACAGTCTGTGGCTCCTAAAAAAATTATTTTAGGCACAAGGCTATTCCCCAAACCAAGTATTTATTATTGTCAAATACCATAGCACAAATACAATACACTGAGTAAAGGAGGGTAGGTAGAGAAAATCTTGATTTCAGTTACACCAGGATCCAGTAAACCTACCATACTGGAGAGCTTGACCTGTGAATTCACACTTAATGAAAGAAATGTCACATGCACAAACACTACCACTGCAGCCACCCAGAAAGAGAGAGGAGAGAAAGAGAGAGAGAGAGGAGAAAGGAAACCCCAGCAGCTTTCCCCACAATATAAACCCTGCCTCCCTAAAGCACAGTCTGGGACCGCGTAAGAGTTCATGTGTCCTGCAGGCAGTTAACACCTCAAAGAGATACACTGAGTGAGGAAGGGCTGAGGCTCCACATTCCTAGTTTCTATCCCCAAAGGACTGATCAGAGAAAACACTGCTTCTCCCCTAGGACAGTGAGGCAGGGAGAAGAGAGGCTAGGAATAGCCCTCCAGGAGTCCTCCTAAACACAAACTCAGGGAAAAGATTTGACTTCTCTGCCTCAAACTCCAACAAACACAACAGGAAAGGGAATTCAAATCATTTTATTTGATTGGTTCTTTGGTATGAAATTGGGAATAATAATAAATATGTCTTTGGCTACAATGAAATTAGAAACATGTGAGTTTTCATCATTCAAAATCTCTCTTATTCTGGATGTAGAATATTTATACACATAGTCTTAGATGCTCTTGTGTGCATATCTGTCCATGATCAGGGAGAAACTAGAACCCCCTTACTTCTTGTTGAGTCCTTGAACTGTCCCATCTGCTGATGAGAGCACTTATTATAATTAAAATACCATTCTAACCAGTCTGTTATAAACTCATGAACAAATCTATGTTGAGTCCTTCATTTAAGATAGATAAAGATTACAAGTACTCTTTGTCCTTCTAGAAAATTGGAACAATCCGGCCGGGCATGGTGGCTCACACCTGTAATCCCAGCACTTTGGGAGGCTGAAGTGGGTGGATCACCTGCGGTCAGGAGTTCGAGACCAGCCTAGTCAACATGGTGAAACCCTGTCTGTACTAAAAATACCAAAAACTAGTCGGGTGTAGTGGTGGGCACCTGTAATTTCAGTTACTCAGGAGACTGATACGGGAGAAAGACTTTAACCCGGGGGGCAGAGGATGCAGTGAGCCAAGATCATGCCATTGCACTCCAGCCTGGGCAAGAAGAGGGAAACTCTGTCTCAAAAAAAAAAAAAGGAAAAGAAAAAGAAAAAAAGAAAGAAAGAAAATTGGAACAATCCTATCAGATCATATAAAATATGGCTTTTCTTGTCAAGTCTTTATGAAGATGCTGTTTGTTGTTACCTTAAAATGCTTGTCTCACCTCTCTCTCTCCAGATCTCTCTCCTTTCCTCTGTCAGCATTTAAGATTCTACTTTTCCATGGAGGCATCCATAATTAATCCCACTAGCCCTCATCAGCACTGGCATTCCATCACCCTCACATGCACTGTGGCTTTTGTAGGTCATGGTCGCGCTTTGTTGTTGGTTGTTAATATCCTTGTGTGTCGAGTAGACACATTTGCACACACTTAGCCTCTTGGAAGGAAACTGGAACTCGCCACTCCACAGGCGACTTGAAGTGGAACGTTTTATGTTCTCTGAGCCACCCTATGGCAGTAAGTAGATTTGCTTTAAGTGTCTTATAGATTGATTGAGCTTAATTGGAATTATATACAGGACATATAAATGCTTGGGAAAGTATATAATACTATCTGATTACAAGGTGCTGTTCTGATGGTTGGTTAATGTAGTTTAGTTCTCTCTTCTGTTGCATGTTAGAATCACGTGGGGAGATTTAAAAAAACACTAATGCCCGGGGCCCATCCCCTTGGAATTCTCAGTTCATTGCTCAGGGATGCAAACCCGGCGTCAGCATTTTTTGAAAGCTCCCCTCCCTAAGTGCTTAAACCACAACCCTGGTTTGCCGTTTCTTGCCAAGTAAGTCTTCCCCCAATGGTCACATGACTCACTCCCGCATTTCATCCAGATTTTTGTCAAATGTCACTGCCTCAGAGAGCCCTTCCTGTACCCCTCTGTCTGAAATAGTCCTCCCCACTCTCACCCATAGCTTTCTAGCCTCTCAGCGTGCTTTTGTGTTTTTCAAAGCATTTAATGGTTACCTGATATGATATTAATACATGGAATGATAAGGAAGTGAATTTCATTCAACGCAGGAATGGAGACCTGCCCTCCCATGGAAGCATCTCTAAATTTCCAATCCCCTATTATTTTAAGAATACCAACCACAGAATGGAATGCCAGCCTAAATCCCCCTGGCTGGTGGGAGAAGGCAGATGATGATAGAGGAAGCCTGGGTTAAAAAAAAAAGTGAGAAACATGGTTTAAAACATTTCAAAAAGAAAGGGAAGGGGATAGAGGTGATACAATCTTTTTTAAAAATTGAAAGCAAGACTTTGGTAGAGGCCAAGTTGGCAAATGGAAAGAAACCTCATCCCTACAGTTACAGAACCAATATCTGGATTGAGTGGGTAAATCTAGTTGATCAAAGAAAAACCCCAAGGTTGGTAAGAAAATAGTCACAGATGAGATAGGCTCCGATCTTCCTCCATACCACCCCTCGCACCGTGAGAATGATTCCCAGATGAAAGGGAATGAGAAGGTGATGGAGTGAGGAGGAGGTTTGGGAGCTGGGTGGGAGTTCTAAGGAAGTGAGCACACAGTGTGGAGAAACAGGCTCCGGGGTCAGCTTGCTTGGATTTGATTTCAGAACCATCGTTCAGTAGCTGTGAGGACTTACACACTTGACTTTTCTTCCTGGGTCTTCACGTCTGAAGATGACAGAAACTCCTGATTCATTTGGGTCGTTGTGAAAATTGAATGAAATAATATGAAAAAGTTTGTAGCAGAGTACTTGGGAGACAGTCAGTGCTTAATAAGTGCTAACAAATGTGTGTTATTAATAATGCCTTTTTAAAAGGGAGTGAGCTGTCAGAGAAAGCTGGAAAAACTTTTCTTTAGTCACATAGCACTTATCCCAGGGAGCCAAGGACAGGGCATGTGACCTAACTTTGACTCTTCCCCAAATGAGGGAGGGATTTTCTATTTGTCCCTGTTAGAGAAAACTAGCATGAGATTAAATGATAAATGGCAGCAATCAAAGTCAGTGAGAAATGTACACAGCTGTACTTGGATATTTGTCATTTTTTAAAATTTTAGTTAAAATTGACTGCCTCCTTTATTATGCTATTAGATATTAATCACTAGTTACTATTTGCTTGTAATTTGAATAGTTTGCTTTTAGAAAAAAGCATAGCAAAGTGAAGCACATGCTAAACATTTTCTAACTTTTGTACAAGACTTTGAAAGATTAATACTAAGGAGGCTTCATGGATCATAATTAAAACACCATTCATTTGGAACCAGCTTCTAAAAAAACGTTATGCCTGTAGCCTCAGACTTGATTAAGGGAAATCCTGTAAGTCCTAGAAAATATCACAATTGCCGTAAGTAGTTTATTAATTATCGTGTAGATTTACTTTATATAAAAACAGTGTTCCTGAAAAACTGCAACTAAAACAAATTTTTATAGTTTTATTCATTTCTTCATTAACTTATATTGTAATATCTGTGAAAGTCAATCGTTTGTTTTGGATTGATTTTAAGGCACAGTAACTTCTAATTCTTTGTCAGACGTGATAGTTTAAAACCTGTGCATGAATACTTGGTGGTATCATGGAATGCAACCGTTTTGTTTGCTACTTAAGGGCAGCCTGGTGATGAATCCTTTTGCAGATTTGTGGAATTATTATTATTATTTTAAATGACAGTTATATAATTGTGATATAAATGATTACAAACTCCCTGAGGGCAAGGAAATGTATCTTCTATTTACTGCAGCACTGTGCAGTGAAAAGGTAAATAGTACCTGGACATGACGTCAAGACCTGGGAACACACGCAACCTTAACAGCTAACTTGTGTCGACAAGGCACCTACTTTTGCTGAACACTAATTTTCTCATCTGCCTTCCTATCTTACAAATGCATAGGGTCTCAGATGGGATCATAGGTACGAGAAATGCAACAACATATGAGAGAACACAATAGAAACATTATAGCAGGTGCTCAACACAGAGCTGTCTAATGATTCGTTACCATTGGATGTATTTGTTCTTTTAAAAGACTGCAATTTTCATGTTTACTTTTCTTGAGGTAGGGCACTTGTATACTTTGGTGAGCTGTTTGGTTTTTGCTTTTTTTTTTTTTAATATCACGCATATGGGCTTAACATATTGACTTTGGTTTGCTCAGACTATGTCTTCCAGGTTTTTCATGAGGTCTTTGTTCCCACGGCTCCTCCTACCTGTGTGTTCCACCCCTGTTATTAGCAGTTCTGTATGTAGTGTGGTCTGATGGCTAGAGCCACAGTGGGCTCTCCTAGTGTAAGCTGAGAAACCCCACTGACTCGGAGGGTGGCAGGAATCTAGTGAGCTCCACAGTTAACTTCCCTGGGTCAGGGGTCTCTCAGTTTCCTCCCCTTCAGCCCCACTGACAACCCAAATCAAGAGGAACAAAGTTGCCCGTATTAGTTTTCTTTTGCTAGTATAACAAATTACTACAAACAATGACTTGAAGTAACACAGATTTACTATCTTACAATTCCAGGGGTCAGAAGTCTCAACAGACATGCTGAGCTGAAATCAGTGTGTAGACAGGGCTGGTTCCCTCTGGAGACTCCAGGGGAGAATCCTTTCCTTGCTTTTCCAATTCTAGAGGAGTGATGAGTTTTTAAATGTATTACCTTGGCTTTTAAATATAATTTATTTAACCATAAGCTTATATAATTTAATTCTAAATAATGACTGTGTTTAACAACCAGCTTATAAAATTTCTAAAAATTTAACATTCAGCTTTCAGAGGCCAGTACAAGCAATTATAGCTCACAATTGCTTCCATATTTCTAAACAATCTGCATATACTGCTGTTTCTTGATTTTTCAATTTTGACACAATCTCCTTATAATGGAAGATGATGATTTAGCTCCTCTCATTCCCCCATTCCCCTGCTCTCCCTCAATTCTCCAGTGCACACCTTCTTTTACTCCCATCTTCCCAATATAATACTATCACAATTATGGGTTAAAACAGTATTCACTGTTTATGTCATTATGGTTGACTCATTATAGCTAACATATGAGCCACATGGATACATGTGGTGATTGCGTTTCCTTTCTTGTACAATGTTTTTATTCTCCTGGACTTAATTGCCAATGGCTATAGCTCCAAGAGAGAAGAACAATTTTCTCAGTAAGGGTCAACATTTCTGGTGCTTTAGTGGTTTCTTGTGTGTTTCTTGGAGCTGTGTTTATGGAACTCTCTGCTCTCCTGTGTCAGTCAGGAGTGATTATTCTCTAAACCTACAACACACTTTTGTTCTGAGAATCCACTTCATCATCACCTTGGGAGGATTCCCCTGTTTCTTGTGTTGGATGTCCTCCATGGCCTTCAGGTCCTCATCTTTCCAAGTTTTAATCCTTGTTTTTATAGAACTTAACCTCCGGTAGTTTCCTGAGGCAGCAGCTTAAGAAAGCGTGCATTGGAGGTAAGTTTTAATACTTGCATGTATGAAAAGATATATGAAAAGATATTTATCATGGTCCAGTTCTTGATTTCAGTATTAGCTTGGAATACAGTTCTTCACTGGAAATCATTTCCTCTTAACATTTTGAAGACAATGATCCATGGTCTTCTTAAGTACAATGCTGCTTTTGAAAAGTTTCAAAACTACAATTCTGATTTCTAAGCCTTTAAAAAATAATAACCAGTCATGTATCTCTAGAAACTTTTGAATCTACTCTTTATCTCTGACATTCTAAAAATTTCACAATGATATGCCCTATTGGGGTCTTTTAAAAATTTATTGTGCCAGGCCTTTGGGCACATGGGCACATTTAGTCTGGAAGCTCATGCCCTTTGTTTTGGGAAATGTTCTCATATTACCGTTTTGGGAACATGCTGATAGTTTCTCTTCCAGAATTTCTATTGTTCATAATGCACTACTCTTCTTATCCTTTCTCTCTGTTCTTCTTCCTCACACTTCTTTTCTTTCTTTTTATACTATGTGTAGGAAGATTTCTTAAATTGTGTCTCCAAAATTGTTTATTAAACTTAAAAAATCTCTGTTATCATGCATTTAGCTTCTAGAATCTCTTTGTTAATTTGCTAAGGGGTCTTTATCTAGCCTCCTATTCTTGGTCATGGATATAGTATCTTATGCCTTTCTGAGGCTGTTAATTATCATCATATTACTCAGGGTTCTCTAGAGGGACAGAATTAAAAGGATATATGTATATATGAAGGGGAGTTTATTGAGAGAATTGACTCACATGATCACAAAGTGAAGTCCCACAATAGGCCATCTGCAAGCTGAGGAGCAAGGAAGCCAGTCTGAGTCCCAAAACTTGAAAAGTAAGGAAGCCGACAGCGCAATCTTCAGTCTGTGGCTGAAGGCCTAAGAGCCCCTGGCAAATCACTGGTGTAAGTCCAAGAGTCCAAAAGCTGAACAACTAGAAGTCTGATGTTCGAAGGCAGGAAGCATCCAGCACGGGAGAAAGATGGAGGCCGGAAGACTCAGCAAGCCTAGTCCTTCCAACTTCTGCCTGCTTTATTCTAGCCATGCTGGCAGCGGATTAGATGGTGCCCACCCAGATTGAGGGTGGGTCTGCCTCTCCCAGTCCACTGACTCAAATGTTAATCTCCTTTGGCAACAGCTTCACAGACATACCCAGAAATGATACTTTGCATCCTTCAATCCAATCAAGATTAACCATCACAATTGTTAAATTTTTTCTGCCTCTGACATTTTTTGTTTCTTCCAAGTTCATTTCTCCTCTTGTTTTGTTGCATGTCTTTCATTGGAGATTGTTCTCAAATATCTGGTCATTCTGTTTTCCATTCATAATTAAGTGCACAATACTAACAAGTTCATTGGAAGCTCTGTGTGCAGGAATGGAGCTCCTTGGGATTCTCATTGGGGCTATCATCCAGACACTTGTTCATTTTGTTGAGGAACCCATAAATATCTGTACTGTAGACTTTTCCCTAGAGCTATTCTATTTCTTCCAAGAGAAATCCTCCAATATTTTGCCAGACTGCTGACATTCTAGATGCTGAGTACAGGATGGGAACTGTGAATCCCATTTTCAGTCTCTGGTCTTACTCCCACTCCCTGCTGTGCCTTTTGTTCAGAACCTCTCTGGTTCAGCCTCTTGTAAGTAAACCTCCAGTATCAGTTTGGGATAGGGGAGGAAGTCGCCTAACTGCGGGGTAGAGAAGAGTGCGTTGGAACAAAAATGCTTTCTAACTACCTTTCTATCACCCTTCTTATTTTCAGTTCCACCTCTCACCTTTATTTTCAGAGGGATCTGGTGCCTGTCATTCCTGAGATTTTTCTGGCTTTTGAAGGGCAAATCATTGACTTCAATCACTGCAGATGGTTAATTTCAGTTTTATTCCACGCTGTAAATCCAAACACGTGTGAAACTGCTTTCCATTTTCTGAAAATTTGTTGATATCTCTCTTCTGATGTTGTCTCTTCTTCATCCTCTTTTATGTGTGTATTTACATTTTTACATTCTTTTACTGTCGTTTTATTAGAGTTTTGACTGGGAAACGATACTAATAGGTGTATTTAATTTGCCATTTTTAACATGAAGTTTGTATATATGTTAGTAAGGGTTTTGTTTTGTTGTTTTAACCAAATTGCTCTCCAAAAACACTGATTCAATGTCTATCCCATTGACAATGTCAGCGCTCATTACTCCGCATCCTTGCTAACACTAGGTATTATAAGTACATATTTGTATCTTTGCTAAGTTGTCAGGAAATATTTTATATCGCATTGCTATGGCGAACTGGTTTGCCTGGGGCTAACGGGTTTTCTGGGATGTGGAATACTCAGTGCTAAATCCAAGAAAGTCTTGGGCTAACCAAAACAGGTTGGCCAACTTATTAATTGTTTTAATTTAATTAACTTATAGTTTCCCCCAAAACTCTCCGAAGCTGGATTAATTATTGATGCTGAAAGAAGAAAGAACTCTATCTTGTTCTCCCTCTTTTACTTCCATTGACTTGACATCTCCCCCTGCTTCAACCATCACCACACTTTGACTTGCTGTCCTCTTCTGCATGCAAGTCTCTGCCTTCTTTTCCTCTGGAGATAGCAGAGCAAATCGAAGGTGCTGTCTGGAGGTGTGCTAGTAGGATCAATGGGATTAGCAAAGAAGTCTGAAGCCCCTATTATATTATTTCTTTGGGCTTTATACTTGAAGACTAAACTCAGTAAAAAGTCAGAGTTCTGTGGGAGAGAGAAGTCAGAATGCCTTTGAGTGAGTAGATATGTGCATCTGTGTCTTCTTGGCTGTGTCAGTGTTAGACTGTGTTGGGGATGGGAACCATGCTGGAAATTCATGCCAAAGAGAAACTGAGAAATTGTGCTCCCAAATAGGTCTTATTGAAACTATCTCAATCAAAAGAACTGTGAATCTAAAAGGAGACAGAGTTAGAGGAGGAAGATGGACAGTGTTATATACTCAGAAAAAGTTAAAATTTGAAGCAAATCTTAACATCCTATTATTTATTCACTATGTTGCTATGATACAGCCTTATGGTAGCAATGCTTAGTTCACAAGCAATTTTGGAATTATCTTCATTTATTTACTCAGTGGACACTTGGGATTGATTAGAGGTAAAAGAGCTCACAGCATGGTGGGGAAGAGAGTCACATATATAATATACCAGAGGTATTAGTGAGGTGCTGTGAGTGTACGCACACTGGAAGGAATAGTTTCCCTGAGGAGTGGGGAGAGAGTCAAAGTAGATAAGGCTCTATTGAAGGTGGGCATCTGAATGGCTCCTAATGGAGAGGCAGCAATTTGCGAGGAGTGGAAGGAGTCAGGACATCATAAGCAACCTGTATGTGTCATGATGTGGCACTGTGAATGGCTATGATGCATTTGGCGATTGGGTCTGGCTTTGTGGAAAGCAGCAAGCTATGGAGCTGGGTAAGTAGGATGAGCCTGAATTCCAGGGACTCCTTTATACCTTGCTAAGGAGGAGGATTTTCTACCACAGAAGATATTTTATTGGCTCATTAAGTATAACATAAGTTTTCATATTTATGTAAATAAGTACTGATATTTTAGTTCACTTAGACTAGCAGTTTTCTTTTTTTTTTTTTTTCTTAATAGCAGCACCATTTCTTCAAATAAAATCTTACACATAAGCCCATGTAGAAACATGTAAGATCAGGCTGGGCGTGGTGGCTCAGACAAGTAAAAAATGACAGTAAAGGAGTCTTTGCACTTTGAGAGGCTAAGATCGACAGATGGCTTGGGGTCAGGAATTCAAGGCCAGCCTGGGCAACATAGAGAAACCTCATCTCAATGAAAAATATAAAAGTTATCCAGGCATGGTGGCATGTGCGTGTGGTCCAAGCCACTCTGGGGGCTGAAGTGGGAGAATTATGTGAGCTTGGGAGGTAGAGGTTGCAGTGAGTCAAGATTATACCATTGCACTCCAGCCTGGGTGACAGAGCAAGACCCTGTCTTAAAAAGGACCAAACCAAACCAAACAAAAACAAACAAAACAAGAAACATGCAAGATCAGAGCTGCTGTAGTTGATCCAGGGTTGGGACTTAGATCCCATTCTTCATCTTTTCCTCTTCCAAAGCTGCCTCCAGGGAACCCCTGGTGTCCTGCAGAGGTGAGTCTGAAACCCACTGACAGCCTGAGGTTAAACCCTGAGGGTGTCACAGCAAGAAGTATGAGTGTTCGTGAAGATATCTCTATTTGATCATCTCTGGACTTCAAATAAAGGAAGGGAAAATGATTACTAAGACTTTATAATTAGAAGCAAATAACATGACATCAATAATACAGTAGATATGTTAAGAGATTGAGCTTCTAAGACATCGCTGTCTTTTATTTCTGTCTTTCTGGCCCCTCATTGTTGGTTCTGGGGATCATCCCTACTCCCTCTGATTTATTTCTTAGGTTTCATGTTTTCTCTACACCCATAATGTCATTTTCCACCTATGTACTTGTACTCTACCTTCCATCTGAGGCCCTGATGCATCTCTATCAAGATGTGCGATGATCATTGCAAATTCTTATTATCATCCCCTCTAAACTTGAGATTTATTTCTTGAGTATATCCATGTCTTTAAATGTAGCCATTTCTATCAGGATTGACTATATTATGCTGCTCTAACAAACAGCCCCCCAAGTCTCAGTGGTTTATTGAAACTAAAGTTTATTTCTCACTCACATGAAATCCTCTGTGGGTACAAATGACTCTCTGGAGTTGCTCATTTAGATGTACACTCAACATTCTAGGCTGCCTCTCATCCTATGATGATTCACTTCCGGGAGAAGGTAAGACTGAGGGATCTCACATCAGCAATCAAGTGCTCTGGCCTGGAAGTGACAAATATCACTTCTGCTCACAACTCATTGGCTAGAGTTAGTCATATAGTCCTATCCAAAAGCAAGGGGGATGGGGTATTATTCTCCTAAGTGTCTGGAAGGGAAGAGGGTGTGCTCCCTCTCCATTACTTGCAACTACTCTTCTTCCTGTTAGGGATACTGGTCCCGTCTGACTACCTGACACTTGTTCATTCTTCATGTTTGTTCCCCTGTGTCTTTTTTGACTCCTCTTCTTCTTCCCTCCATTCCTCTTCCTCCCCAGCAACCTCATCAGGAGGCTCTCACCCATATGTCCAAGCACTGTGCTCACTTCTAACCCAACCCTGCCCTCGCTGCTGTATTTGTGTGGGCATGCCAGTCTTCCCCAGTTGGACCAACACAATGGCATTATTGATCTCAGTATCCCCAGTACCTAATAGTGCATGCTACCTGTAGATACTTGTTGAGGTTTATCGTGTAAGATGAATGAATGTTGCAAGTTCCTAAACATGTGATTCAGATGCCCAATCTTACTCTGTTACTTTATGAAATTTTTTTTAAAGCTATATGATGTTATATCAAAATATGTTGTTATACTTTGGGATAATTGATGTGCTAGCCCTGAATTTAAGCATAAGTCCCATTTTTTTTTTTCATGGGAGTCTAGGAAAACTATATGTTTATTCAGCAGTAAAATACAGTTTGGAACTTAAATGAGGTATTGATCAATTTCTGGTCTTATGCGAGAAGGAATAAAGCATCAAGAAAAAGGAAAGACTTGCTGTCAAGAACAGGAAAATCTGACAATAGAATATTAAGAATGCAGGAAATGAGGGGAAGTGGAAAGGCAGCAAGTGGGAGAGAAAAAGTACAGGGACGGTAAAAGTGAATGTAGGAGCTTTCTGACCCATGCGCTTCAGGAATGCAATTCATCCCTAAAATACTGTTTAGTGTCTTAGGTTGCAAGTAACCAAATTAAAATCAGATTGAAAGTAGAGTGAGACAGCTGTCATCATGAGACTCATTTGATCTGTTTAAAGGCGGCTGCTCTTATGCAGGGACCAACACTCACCTCCAGGGCAGCAGCTGGTGCACACTTCAAGCGCAGACCCTAGTATCTACCCCCGGCAGTTCCCGCTGCCAATAGTGCAAACGACTCAGAGAGACTTCATTGGCACAAGGGAATACTCTCGCCTTTCTGAGTAAAGAGCAAGTAGAACTAAAGGTTTCACATTTTTTTTATATATTTTTATTTATTATTATTATTATTTTTTTGAGACGGAGTCTCGCTCAGTAGCCCAGGCTGGAGTGCAGTGGCGCGATCTCGGCTCACTGTAAGCTCTGCCTCCTGGGTTCACGCCATTCTCCTGCCTCAGCCTCCCTAGTAGCTGGGACTACAGGCGCCCGCCACCACGCTCGGCTAATTTTTTGCATTTTTAGTAGAGATGGGGTTTCACCGTTTTAGCCAGGATGGTCTTGATCTGCTGACCTCATGATCCACCCACCTCGGCCCCCCAAGTGGGGGGATTACAGGTGTGAGCTGGGATTACAGGTGTGAGCCACCATGCCTGGCCAGGTTTCGCATTTTAAACATACTTTATATTCCTCCTCTTAGGGGTCTCCAGCCTGCTTTCATGCCAAAGCAGATGTTATATCTGGCATAGAGTCCTCGGAGCAGCAGTTGTTCCTGAAAGTTCCTTTTTGCATCTTTGTGCCTCATGCAGTGGCTTACAGGTCAACCAGGCTTTTCCCCTGACTTTCGATGTGTAAGAGTTTGTGTTTCAAATGGGTTTGGTTTTCTTAATGTCACCCTAGGTTGGTGGAAAGGAGAGTAAATGGAAATGGGGGTAAGCAGGGTCCCCTGGGGAGGTTTACACAGATGGAAGTCTATTGTCTCTTGAGAAGAGAGGAGGCTATTGAGTTTTCATTCCACACTCTGCACCTTTTCTGTTAGCAAAGAACAAGCCCCACTCTCTAGCAATTGCTTTCCACTGGACTCCCCCGCCCTGGCCCCCCCAGCAAAAACCTAGGGATCAACTTAGTTCACTCCAAATTAGAAAATTAAATAGTCATTTGTTTCTTCTTGTCCACAGGGAGAACCATTTTCTTTTCTTCTTTCAAAATTGCCCAGGTCTTGTAAAGGGTTATTAACACCAGAAATAAATACATTGTAATAAGCTTAAATCTCATTGCTACCTGAAACCATCAGATTTTAGTACTGTAATATTTTGATCCCTCTATCTTTTAGGCTCTGACACCAAAATTGCCATAATGAAGGTGTTTCACTTCTTCTCATTCATTTTTATGGGATCTTTTGTTCCCAAATGTCTTTTCATCCCAGCCAAAGGGAGAAATGTTAATAGATCTGCCATCCAGAAGGTTCCAAAGCTGGCCTGTCAGGTTTTCTGTTTTCTTGTTTATTATCTTTGAACTTTTGTTTTAAACACTTATTTACCCTGTAACTTAATGCCTGATAGTATTGAAAGCATTTTATGGGTTTTAATTTATTTAATGCTCATGAAACCCTATGAGGTAGGTACTGATATTATTTTTATTTTACAGATGAGGAAACTGAAACAAAGAGAAGTGAAATGAAAGCTAGTGAGTGATGGGACCAGGGTTTGGACATGGGCAGTCTGGCTCAAAAATTGTGTGCTTTTAACTACTATGTAATGCTGCCTCACAAACAACTTGTCTCGCAAATCGTTATTCTGGATCAGAGGGTGTTCACTGGCCTGCAATTGTATTTTGTATGGCCCATACACAATTCAGAAGTTTGAAAAATTTACGTAGAAATCTGCATTTCCTGACTTCTTTTGAAAATAGGAATACCAGATATCATTAGGCTCGAATTCCCAATATGGCAACAACAGCTGAGCAACAATCAGCTGTTTAGATGAGGCACCTGCTCTCCAATTTCCACAGTCCCCACCAGTGCAGACCATAGTATCTACTTAAATTTCCTGCGTGCCTCAGAGAAGCTTCTGAGCTTGTGACCTCTGTTCCAGCTGCCCTATGTATGGACACTGCCGCAGTACAGCGAGGGCCTGCTGCAAAATGCGTTTCTTAGTCTTCAATACTCATTTCTCCTTGTAACTGGATTTCTGGTAAGTTATGTCTCATGGTGGATCTGCCCCAAAGATAGAGACTGAATGGAAGTGAGTCACCCGCCCTGGCCTCCATTGTTCTGAAGAAGGTTCCAGCCACATGATTGATGTCAGCTGGTTTGCCAGAGCCAGAGCTGGGTTTCAGGACAGACACACCTGCATCTGATAGTGAAAGGCAAGGTTGAAAGGCCAAGACCAGCCTGAGGTCTGAGAGACCAATGGCATCACAGAGGCCAGAAGTTCAGAGGTAGACATAAAAGGAGTTAGGAGAATAAGGAAGTGAAAAGAACATAGTACAGTGTATCAGAGAAGGAGCTCCAGACTGGCAAATATAACTCCCTTGAGAAAGTTAATGCCTGTCTGCTGAATTCACACTTCCTTATCCATGCGTCTCAGTCCATTCAGGCTGCCATAACAAAATCTCTTAGACTGGGTAATTTACAGATAATAGAAAATTATTGCTCATGGTTATGGAGGCTGGGAAGTTCAAGTTCAAGATGCCAGAAGATTCAGTGAGGTGAAAGCCTGTTCCTCATTCTCACTGCATCTTCACATGGTGGAAGGGGTGAATTGTCCTCGTATGGTAGAAGGGGCAAGAATGTGCCCTTCACCCTGTTTTATAAGGGCATTAGTCCCATTCATTAAGGCAGAGCCATCATGACTTAATCACCTCTCAAAATGCCCCATCTCTTAATATCGCTATGATGGAAATTAGGGTTTAATATAAATTTCAGAAGGACATATTGAGACCATAGTACCATACAATAAAATCAATACCCCAGCTTCATGGAGTTGTTGTAAAGATTAAATGAGATAGTGTACTCTAAGTGCTTAGCCTGGTGCCTGGTGTGATCAATGCTAACCCAAAGGATCCAGGAGGTCTCAAGTGGCTGCTGAGAATACTAATGGGTGTTTGCAGTCTGCCTGTGTGCAGAGGCAGATATGGAGTATGGGTGGGTCCAGTCAGTTCTCAGGGGGCAAATCCAAGACAGAGTTTGATTATTCATAACCTTAACATTGTATTGCCATCATTTATTTTAATTTTTAGTATATTTATTTATATTTAGTTTTTAGTTTCAAAAGTAAATATGATAAACAAGAGAGCTAGGGCAGACAAGAGAGTTATGGGTGACAATGCTAAGTGCTTTCGTCACACTTACTATTTTTTTTTTTTAATTTAATGAGAATGCCATACACTTCCCTCTCTCTTTACGTCTAGAAATATTGTATGAACAGTGATTTCATAAGATGCTTGCAACTTTAGGTGAGCTAAGATTTTGCATTTTGTTATTTCTTCACTTCTTTTCTCCCTCACTCTCTTTCTTCCTTACAGAAATTTATAGATTTGTCTTATAATCTAGTTCAGCATTTCCCAAAATGTAAGCTAAAGAACCTAATCTCATAAGATTCTCCAGGAATAACAGGTTTTTATGATCAAACAAATTTGGGAAATGCTTTATATTTTATCTCTGCTTTGAGATTTACTAAACATGTTGAAACATTGATAAGGCTTTCAGTTGCCTTGAAGTAAAACAAAAACAAAAATAGAAAACACAGAACATTTAGTCCAATATTTTCTGAAATGCATTTGGCCATGAAACTTTTCCTTTCTTGAGTAAACCCTGGTAACACCCTGCTGGATCCAACTGGACAGCTGTTGATCTGGGTCTTCTCATTAAATGACTTTCTAACCTTGGAACTGGACTGATTATTGTTACTGCTGCTTTCATTAAAGGTGCTATGTTTTATGTTTATAGATTTATCTTCCTTCCAAAGACCTAAGTTTAAAAAAATCAGAAGAGCGTATCTTCTACCCTCTGCTTCATACATAGTCATTGAAAATGATGTGATGAAAGGATGCATCATGAGAAAGTAAACATACAACATAGGTAAAAGTTGTTCCAGGTCTTGACAAATGTTCTTATATCTTCAACCTGATTATGGGTCAAGATATAGTAACTTTTGCGGGATTTTGTCATTGTTTTTGTTTTATTTTGTGAAAACATCCAAGAGCCCCCAACAGCCTATAGATTTGCAGATCCTTTCCTTTCCCAGGTAGCCTTGCATTCAGGAAACATTAACTTCACACATCTTCTTTAAATAAGTGTATAGTGATCTTTTTCCCCTCATGGGCTCTGCACAAACTTGTTCTCTTTTTCTCTCATCATTTACTTACAAAAAATAAAACCTGTTAAGAAGCAATTTGTTCTATGTTAGGTTCATTTACACAGCAGGCGAGCAGGAGATGGCTGGTGACATCAGCCATCTCCTAGTGTCTTGGAAGTGCATTGACACAGGAGTCACCTGGGTTCTGCTTCATCTAAGGAGTGCTTCAGGACATTAGAGAGCTGAGGGAGACAATCCCAGATCAAGTGAGAATTTTCCTTTGCAGGGTAGAGACTGATGCCCAGGCCTGTGACACTCGTTTGGCTCTTTCAGAAGCCTCTTCAGTGACACGGACTCCAAAGCACGGTAGCTGATCTTTCTGGATAACACCAGGCAGAGCTGGACTTAGGTACTTGCTCAGTCCAGAGGCCTCTTCAGATGTGACAAGGGAATGGCTAATCAGATGTGGAAAGTACCTTGAATGAATAGTCTCTGGGGAAACAAAACAAAACAAAACAAAACACCTCTTAAATTGGTTTTATTGAATGTAGAAGAACTGCCTGAATTTTGTGAATGGCTGGGGAAACACAGGGAAGGGCCCCTGTCTGTAGTGTGAATGCACTGTCTTCCCTTGCTCAGAGCCCCTGCCTTTGCTGTAGCTCTTCCTTTCAAATTCAATGCCAGTCATGGCAGCAAAGATAAAAGAAGCCAGCGCTAGCTTGTCTCTGCTTGCTCATAATTCTGTTCAGGGCAGATTTATGGAATGAATGATTCTTTCCATCACAGTTGGCTAATTTTAGAAAGATTAGAATGCAGGAGACTTCCGTTCCTATGCTAATACAGCCAGGCAAGTTACTACTATCATCTAGCTGTGTTAACTGAATTTTACTTTTGTGTCTTTCTGATTTCCTATCTGAAAAATGAGCAGGGAAATGAAGACCTTTTACAGAATGACATTAGGAATAATGGACAAAAATTCATTACAGACCACTTTACAAATTAATAGCTCCATATTTATACTATGAATCAACATGTAATTTTTATCTTATAAATAACCAAGGTAGTTACAAATTCCTAGTGCTTTTTAAATCAGATACCAAATTCTTTTTTTTTTCTTCAACTTTTATTTTAAGTTCAGGGATACATGTGCAGGATGTGCAGGTTTGTACATAGATTAACATGTGCCATGGTGGTTTGCTGCACAGATCATCCCATCACCTAGGTATTAAGCCCAGCATCCATTAGCTGTTCTTCCTGATGCTCTCCCTCCCCATCCCTCACAGGCCCTGGTGTATGTTGGTCCCCCCACAACGTGTCCATGTGTTCTCATCGTTCAGCTCCCACTTACAAGTGAGAACATGCGGTGTTTAGTTTTCTGTTCCTGCATTAGTTTGCTGAGGAAAACAACTTCCAACTCCATCCATGTTCCTACAAAGGACATAATCTCATTCCTTTTTATGGCTGCATAGTATTCCATGGCATATATGTACCACATTTTCTTTATCCAGTCTATCATTGATGGGCATAGGGTTGATTCCATGTCTTTGCTATCGTGACTAGTGCTGCAGTGAACATACGTGTTCGTGTATGTTTATAACAGAATTATTTATATTCCTTTGGGTATATACCTAGTAATGGGATTGCTGGGTCAAACAGATACCAAATTCTATTCACTTGTCTTAAAATTCTTAGAAGCAATGTTGTAGAACAACATATTCCAGGCTGGATTTTACCTTTCATTTTTCTTTGTTACTACTAGATACATGCAAAAAATTGAAGTTAATATTGTAAATCTTACCCTTTAAATGGAAAACAGAGAAGGCACTGAGTTAGAGAAACTTTCACTTTCAAGAGCAGAAAGCAATCAACATTAAAAATCTCAGGACCATTTCAATGTGACTCTCCTATAAAACCCATAGATTCTGGGAATCATGACCACTTCTTTTGTAAATATTATTTCCCTAAAATTAGTATCAAACACTTTTAGGTCTGGAAAGCATCTTGGAAATGGATCTTCTGAGGGGTCCAACAGCTTCTTACTGTGTCTGTTTGAGAGTTAATAGCTCACCTAGAGCTCAGATCTCCTAAATCTCCAGACAAAACTTTTTTCAAGTTTGCTCTTGTTTCCTCATTCCAGAATTATTTTATAGTATCCAAGCCACTTCACTTTCCACCTTTCCCTTCCTATTCTCCGCCATAAATTGGTTCCTATAGCTCCCTGCTGCTACATGGAGACCCTGAGGTGCCATAGGAAAGGGAAGGTTGTTAGCTGAGCCTCTGGGTTCTCTACAACTTATTGAACCAGAATAGCTCAATTTTTAGCTATTTTTCTTATGATGCTTTCCTGAGATAAGGGCTCCATGGCTTGAAAATGTTTTCAAACCACTGTCCTCCCTGACCAAAACCACATGCTTGTCTCACTCCGTGTTCCTCATTGAACCTCCAAAATCTCTTTATAGCAACTTTTGTAAGGTTTGTCCCTTCTCTTTTCCCTTTTATACCACTCCCCATCCCTGCTATAGACCTGAACGCTTCCCAGCATCTTCTTTTCAAGGGCCACTGTTTTTTATGAGTGTAAATGCCTGAAGTTAAACTGTCTTATCTAAGATCCCTAAATTCAGCCTCATACCTCAACTCCATGCTCTCTTCCCCGATCTGAATATTTTCAAAACAGCTCCTCAGGACACCTGGGAGGTGTTCTGGCTGCCATAAACCTTAAGTCTCCTTGGGTCCCATGTTCACCCAGAAGCTGTGTCTCTTTCCTGTCTTCAAAGCTACATCAAAGCTCTTTGAGGACAGGAAACATATGTTTTCCATCTTCACGTCTAGCACTGGTTTTTAACATGGTAGGTATCTTAGTTAATAATTTCCTTTGGCTAAAAATAACATGGACCCCCAAACAATAGCTTAAATACTTAAATGAGGGGTTTTCCCTTTCCCATATAATCAGAGGTCTAGAGATGGGGAGTCTGGAGCTGGCATGACAGCCATGATGCTGCAAGAGACCCAGGCGTCTCTGTCCTCTCAGGTATCCTTGGCACTTGCTTGTCACCTGTGGTCTCAAGATGGAGGAACCCCTTCTAGAAGGCATCATGTCCATATCCCACTGAAGAGGAAGGGAAGGCGATCCTGTTGTAGCTCATGAGTGTGATAATTGGGTGTTCACGTGCATGTGTGAGATGTGCCACCCTCTGAACCTTGTTATAACACTGGCACATTACCTGTCTGACCTGACTTGGGGGAAAAAAAAGAAGAAGAAGAAGAAGGGAAAGGAATTGAGTCATTTGTGGTGGAAAATTTGTTGGTGAAAGACAGCAACAAAGCAAGAGTCAGGCAAGCTTCTTTAACGAACTTTCTAGAAGTCCCACTTGGTGACATGCGCTTACATTTTATTCATAAAAACTGTGTCACATGGACCCCTCTAGCTGAAAGAAGTCTGGAAAATGTAATGTTTTTAAGACTGGGTATGTTGTTAATAACATTGGTGTTCTGTCGGTAAAGAAAGAGATAGCAGATATGTGGTGACAACCTGCAGTCTCTACTGGAATAAGCAGGCAAAAATACTGCTTATGGCTGGAATGGAAAATGTCCACTCCCACCATGGTCACCTGTGTTGAGTACCTGGAAGAGTGGTTCTCAAAGGGTGGTCCCAGGCCAACTGCATCACCTGAGAACTTTTTAGAAATGCAAGACACATTTCTAAACTGTCTTGCATTTAGACAGATTGAGTTAGAAGTAGATGGAGTCAGTGATCTGTGTTTTAAATGCCCTACAGAGGATTTTAATGCTGCTAGAGTCTGAGAACCACTGGTCTAGAATGATCATGCAGAAAGTTCTAGACTGTCATGCTCTGCTTGTCTTGATGTCACCAGAGTGGTCTGGGATGGATTGGTGGCCAAGATAGGCACTAGATAATCTTTACAAAGCAGTTTAAGCTCACCCAAATAGAACTAGAATGATCCAGGTTCCTGATGTTGCGGGGTGGAGGGGGAGCTTGAAGAAAAACTGGCATGGAAGTAGAACCAGGTCAACCAACTTTAACATGCCAACAAATGCCAGAGGCTCCTTCCTCTCAAAACTATCTTCCATTCTTCTCAGTTGAAGGGCTTTAGTTGCAAAACAAAAAGTATTACTCTAGGATCTTGCAATTAAAGATTATCTGAGATGCTGGCAAGGATATGGAGAAAGGGGAACTCTTGCATACAATTAGTGGGAATATAAATAGGTACAGCCATTACAGAAAAAAGGATGGAGAGTCCTCAAAAAACTAAAAACAGGAATATAATACCATCTGATCTAGCAATCCAACTGCTGGGTATATATCCAAAAGAAAGGAAATCAGTAAGTTGAGGAGATATCTGCACTCCCACGTTTGTTGCTGCATTGTTCACAGTGGCCAACATATGGAATCAACTTAAGTGTTCTTCGGCAGATGCATGGATAAAGAAAATGTGGTAAATATACACAATGGAATATTATTTAGCCATAGAAAGATTAAAATTCTGTCATTTGCAGCAACATGGATGCAGAACATTGTGTTTAGTGAAACAATCCAGGCACAGAAAGACAGATATCACACGTACTCCCTCCTATGTGGGAGTAAATAAAAGATCATCTTATGAAGGTAGAGAGTGGAATGGATGATAGTTACCAGAGACTGGGAGTGGTGGGGCAGAGGAGGGTAAATATAGAAAGGCTGGTTAATGAGTACAAAATGCAGTTAGATGGAAAGAATAAGTTCTATATTGTTCGATAGCACAGTAGGATGACTGTAGTTAACAATAATCTACGGTATATTTCCAAATAGCTAGAAGAGAAGATTTGGAATGTTCCAACACAAAGAAATGATAAATGTTGGAGGTGATGAATATCCCAATTACCCTGCTTTTACCATGACACATTATATGCCTGTATCAAAATATTACCTGTACCCCATAAAGATGTACAATTACAATTACAATCAATGAAAAAGAAAGAGTATTTGAAATGTATCATCCTTGAACTTCAATGGGACCGATAGGGATGGTTTGTGTGGAGAGGGTTGTAGTCATCCCATAACATCCATCTGCTTCTCCCCCAAGTAACCCATAATGAACACAGTACAAAGAAGTATCATAAAAAGTGCACACAGAGCACACGCAGCTTCAAGTTGGCTCCTCTGGCCCAGGGCTCCTCCAAGCATGGTCCACAGGCAGATCCATCCTGAGAACTCTTTGTTACTGGTCTGCACTGAGATAAAGAACTTAAATCCGAATGTAAATCAAATACATTACTGGGCTCACTCTTTAGTTCAGCTGACATTTTTTCAAACTAAGACTTTCTCAAAGAAATTAGTGCACAACAAGAAACAAACAGTTCATAGACTGATTCTATGAACTGTTTTGAGTGGCACTGCCCCTGCCTTCCAACTAGACAGTCACCTCTGCCCTTCATGGAGATTCTGTAGCTGCCACTTTAAGCATCCTCCTGTCCTTCATTTCTTTAACAAACATTAATTGAGGTCTATGGTATACAAGCACAGTTGGGATGCTGGGAACACAGTGGGCAACAGGACAAACAATCTGTAAGGGTACTAGTTGTCATCAAATGGCAGTATCCGATGGGACAGTATGTGTGGAAGTACTTCATAAACCTAATTATATTTAAGAATCGGGTAGTATTCTCTTTCCTTCTTTAGATGGAATAAAAGGTGCAAAGAGAACAAGCACCCTGCACAATATTGCTAGAGTAAGAACGCCCCTCTCTCTGGCCACTAGCTGAATTTGCTTCATTCTTTTCTCTCTCTGTAGCGGGTCTCATCTGAAAGAACATTCCTCTTGAGCTTAAGAAGGCAAAAGAATTTAGAGGGTCAGGTGCAGTGGCTCACGCCTGTAATCCCAGCACGTTGGGAGGCTGAGGCGAGAGGATCACTTGAGGCCAGGAGTTTGAGACCAGCCTTGGCAACACAGTGACACCCTGTCTCTATGAAAAATAAAAAAGATTAGTTGGGCATGATGGTGTGTGTCTGTAATCTCAGCTACTCAGGGGAAGCTGAGGCAGGAGGATTGCTGGAGCCCAGGAGTTGAAGCTACAGTGAGCTGACTGTGCCACTGCACTCCAGCCTGTATCACAGAGCCAGGCCCTCATCTCTAAGAAAAAAAAAAGAATTTAGAGTTGCATTTCAGATGAGAAGCACATGATATTATTGACAATTCAGTTTGCTCCCAACCTCTCTCATGGGTGTCTGAGCATAAAGTCATCTCAGCATATACCATTGGAACTTAAGGGAAAGGGGACTAAAGCTCCAGGTAATGAAAATTACTAGTAACTTGGCCCCTGGTGGAATGCCAGTGAGAACATGCACTTCCACAGGTGCTTGAATTCTCTTGGCCCAGGGCTTTAGGAAGCCACAGGAAAAGGTCAGGATGCTCAGGAATAGAGACGTGCTGTCAGAGAAGGATGGAAGGGTGGAAGAGAACAGTGCTGAGCCTAGCAACTTTCAAAAGACTTGCAAGCCAGTAAGGCAAATGTTAACATTTGTTAAATCTGAGGAGTGTGCGTATGGGTGCTATGTTTTTTCTCTGTACTTTCTTTTATATTTTAATATTTCATAATTTAACGTTTAAAATTTTTAAAAAGATCCTTAGCCGGGCATGGTGGCTCATGCCTGTAATCCCAGCACTTTGGGAGGCTGAGTCTAGTAGATAACTTGAGGCCAGGAGTTCAAGACCAGCCTGGCCAGCATGGCAAAAGCCCATCTCTACAGAAAATACAAAAATTAGCTGGACATGGTGGCACATGCCTGTAATCCCAGCTATTCTGCTCCAGAGGCTGAGACACAAGAATGGCTTGAACCCAGGAGGTGGAAGTTGCTGTGAGCCGAGATTGCACCACTGCACTCCAGCCTGTGACAGAGCAAGACTCTGTCTCAAAAAAAAAAAAAAAAAAAAAAAACCCACAATTTTTAAAGATTCATAGAACAAAATAGTGTCTTCAGATGATCAATGTAGCACAGAAGAAGAGAAGCTGCAGTAAATAAAATATTCATGGCCCTAAAATTATGAAGGGCAGTATGTGTGTGTGTGTGTGTGTGTGTGTGTGTGTGTGTGCGCGTGCGTGCGCATGCACGCACACGTGTACATGCACATACTCAGAAGCTTTCGCATGCATCAAAATCCCCTGGAAGGTGTTTAAGCCACAGAGTATTGACTCTGTCTAGTTCTGATTCAGTAGGTCTAGCGTGAGACCTGAAAATTTGCATTTCTAAGAAGTTCTCACAGCAAATCCTCATGATATCTTTTTGAGTAGATATTGTGTACTCTTCCCACAATTACCTGGACTGGTTTGACTCATTTGTTCAACAGATATTTAGTACTTACCTACTATGTGCCAAGTACTGTGTTACATGCTAGGGGTATATGATTTATTGTGCACATATAACTCCTTATCTAGAGGCAATCGTTAAATACGTATTATATGTTTATGCCAAAAGCTGAGCAATCATCTAAACCCTTAAGCAAGCTGTTGGGTATTATAATAGCCAATCAGTAGGACAGGGGAACACCATGGGATGGCTGTGTACAAAAACTACTTTTTTATGTATGGTATTTCATAATGAATACAGATAACTTTCTTTTTCTTTTCTCATCTTACCCCCAACCACCTCCTATTTTTTTCTCTCCTTTCTGTCTCTCTCCCTCCCTGGGATAGATGTGTTTGATGGGCTCATCCAGCAGCTCTCTCAAGCCACCCCTTGCTGCTGCCTGTTACCAGAGGTTCTGAAAAACCAGATATTTGCTCTGCCAGATTCACTGGCAGCTGGGGCTGGCCACATGCTCTAGTTTTGGCTAATGAGATATAAGTGGAAATAGATTGGGGGTCTTTGGGGAAGATTTTGCTTCTATACAAGAGGACAGAGGTAAGAGGAAGTTCACTGGCACAGCGCCCTTTCCTGTCTTTCTGCCTTAGGACTGCAACAGCCATCTTGTGACCATGAGGCAACTAACATAAGGATAGTTCCAAAGGTGACAGAGTGACAGAGACTGGCTTTTAATGACATTTTTTATCAATTCAACCAACATTAGCACGCCACCCATACTCAGACTGAATGTTAGTGATAAAAGCAAAGCTCTATTTTAATGAACTGTTAATGTCTATCGCTTGCAGAGGAAATCACTCCCAACTGATACATCACCTTCTCCCTTTCTTCCTCTTCTTCTTTTTTTTTTTTTTCCTTTTTTTATTTTCTTTCTCTTCTTGGTATGTGTGAATTTTGTCCTCCTTGCAAATTCATATGTTGAAGTCCTAACCTCCAAAGCCTCAGCATGTGACAATATTTGGAGATGGTCTTTAAAGAGGTGATTAGGTTAAAATGAGGTCATTAGGGTGGGCCCTAATCCAGTATGACTTGTATCCTTAAAAGAAGAGGAAATGTGGACATAGAGATGTAGAGAGGGAAGACTACGTGAAGACACAGGAAGAAGACAGACATCTACAAGCCAAGGGAAAAGACCTCAGATAAAACCAACCCTGCTGACACCTTGATCTTGGACTTCTAGCCTCCATAACTGTGAGAAAATGAATTTCTGTTGCTTAAGCCACTTAGTGTGTGGGACTTTGCTACAGGAGCCATGCTGAGCAAATATACTTCTTTCTCCCGCCTTTTACTTCCCCCCATTCTTTCTTTTTCTTTATTTGTGTGGATATATAAAGAAAAAGATAGAGATATATATATATAAAGATATATATATATGTAGATATATATATAAAGATATATATATATGTAGATATATATATATAAAGATATATATATGTAGATATATATATATAAAGATATATATATATGTAGATATATATATATAAAGATATATATATATGTGGATATATATATCTCCTCTATTTGTGTGGATATCTATCTCCCCTTAGAGATATATAAATATATATATCTCCAAGGGGTAGCCTAAAGTGAGGAATCCCTTCGTTAGGGCCCCTTAGCAGACTTCTTCTTATGTCTCCTTGGCCAGAATTATGTTGCATGCTTATATGTAAACCAACATCTGAGAAGGGGAATGAAACCACTGTAATTAATCTAAACCAGTCAAGATTCACCCTCTTTGGCTGGAATGTAAGCTGCCTTTCTTACAGCTTATGGATGCTCACAGAACTGTGGGGACAACAAGACTATAAGCAGGGTTCTGTAAGAACAATGGTTATCAGCCTAAGGCAATTTTGCATCTGCCTTTTGCCAATTCAAGGGACATTTGGGTAATATCTGAAGATGTTTTTGATTGTCACAGCCTGGGGGAAGAGGGGAGTTGCTATTGGCATCCAATGGGTAGGGGCCAGAGATGCTACTAAATATGCTACGATGCACAGGAAAGTCCCCTACAACAAAGAAGTATCCAGCACAATTGTCACTCATGCCTGGATTGAGGAACCCTGTGTTAGAGGAAGGGAAGAAGGGTGGCTATTAGGAGGACAGCAAGAGGTGTTTGTCATGGATGGAAAAACACATGTACGTGATGTTCTCACAGCCTCCCTGTGAGTCTCACCGACTTCAGGCCACAGCATCCCTGAGTGACAGAAGCTGGTCTCATTACATTGGCCAAGCAGCCCTCAGTCTGCAGCTATCTGTCAGAGACGCAGTGAATCAGAAAGATTGGTGCAGACTAAAATTAGAAAAGAGATGAAAAGTGATTATTTGGAAATAAATTTGAATATGCCTGTTTAGATCCTCCAAGACTGCAGTCTGACATATAAATAAGACTAAAAATATGAAATTGTGGTACCCCGTCATCCTATTCACTAGATTTCACTAGCTCTGAATCTAATAAGGCCTTCATCATTGTGTTAAATTAATGCTTTTTAATATTTAAAAGATATTAATCTTGCTTTGGTATGTTGTTGGTCTATTTTTAAATTTAATAATTTCAAACAGTAGCTCTTCAAGTATTTGAATCAATGATTTTTTATATCCACTCATCTTGATGTTTTGCCGTAAGTAACAAATGGTGTAATAAAATATCTTTGTGCTTCAAGTAATACCTCAGCACTTTTTAAACTTCTTTGCAAAACTTGAATACAGTTTACGTATATGAGTTATAGGCACACATATCTGCAAAGGTGGCTAGATTTTTAAAAATTAATGTCATGACCTGCAATTTCCTTTGCAAAGGAAATTGTCCTGTTTGCTTTATGGCTTGTCCTGTTTGCTTTATGGCCGTTGTTTGCAACATCATATTTTCCCCTCAAATAAAAAATTTTAAAATGGCATAGAAGACTTTGGCTAAATTGGCTAACAGTTTCATAACGTTTGATATTGTTCCAAGTTTTCATGCACCTAATTTTATATATACGTAATGTATCAGCTTTTGATATAGCAAAAAGCACATAGGTAGCTTAAACTGCAAAGCATTTTCTGTTTTTCAGGCTGTATATTGCAAAACCTACCAAGCAACATATTTGCTTAAATGTTCCGTATTTAATTGCCAGAGTTTGCAGTGGACTCTTCATTTCTTAAAGACTTACCACAAATGTATTCACTTATTCAGCTCCTGTGTGTTCACATACATTTCTACCACTATTTTCTTTTCTTCAATCAGCCAGTATCTAGAAGTAAGAACCATCATCTCTAATTCAATCTCTGGCTTATTATAGACCTAGGATCCTCACAGGAATATTTGTTCAATTTGAACATGCTCTTCAGCTGGTTTTTTTGTTTGTTTGTTTGTTTGTTTGTTTGTTGCCTATGGATGACAGAGTGATGTTTTACACATTTAAGAGAACTTCATTTCCTTATTACATGGACATATTTCTAATTGGCTCCAGGCTCCTTACTATTAATAGCTGTTGAAGATGCACTGTACATCTAATTTAGCACTGCCTGGGGTGACACAATTGGTTCTCAGTTACTTTACTGCCAATATGTACAGCTTATGCCACAGGGAGCCTGGAACTAATTGGTGAGATCCTCGCCCTCTGAGACCGAATCTAACACATGCTTCCCAGACAGCTTCCCTCTCAGGGACCTCAGCGTTCCTCATTATCCTGACCCTCTTTGATTTGGTGCCATGATTGACATAAGGAAGGCAAAGCCACCTCCTCGGCTTGATTTATTCTAAAGATATTTGCCTTTATCCATACCCATCCCTGTGGAATATGGAAGCCCTCAGGGGTGACTCCTGAATTTGCATATAGGAGCTTAGGGGTAGCAATATAGAAGGCCAGGGGCTTGAATGAATGTATGTTTGCAGGGAAAACATACTTTGTTTCATTTTAATTGTATTCTTTAGTGAGGAGGTTGATTGATATTTGGTTCCAGCAGGGAGTGTAGGCTCCCTATGTCACCCTTTGTACCTTTGCAGAGCCACTGGTGATTCTCCTTGTGGAAAGCCCTTTTTGGTGCCACCACTGAAAGTCAAACCTCTTACTATGACTTTAAGGAGTATAGCATTAACCAATCCCTTGAGCCTTACGTTCCAGCTCTCCTGCCACCCCAACCTCCCACTCAGCCAAGCTGCAATAATTCCATGAACAGGACATACAGCTTTTTTTTCCCCTCTTCTGTTCCTTACTTTTTGGTGTCCCCAAGGTCTAGATCTGGCCCTCTCTCCCCAGTGCCAACAGCACTTCCTGCACCCCACTATCATCACAGGTCAGGTGTGGAATTCCCGTGGTTCAACATACAGTTTTCCCCAGCGCAGACTGTGAGCTCTTTGAAGGCAAGGCCCATATCTTAGTTGCTTTGGCATCATGAGTACCCAGGTGGGTTCTGACATTTGGTACTCAATAAAAGTGTATTGTGTTAAGCTCTTATTGTTACTCTGGCATTCTGTCTTTATCAGCAGAAGAGAAGGAGGGTTTCCCCAGTAACATGGTGAACAGGTAGTTGAAATATAACCCTATAAATGCTGAAACACTTTCTGGATGAAAAACATCTCAAGTCTCTGCCTTAGTAACAAGGCCTAACATATGTTTTACTTCAAGACTCAAGAATATCATTGTGAACGTTGGTTATGATACTGACCCCTGATATTAGCAGTGTTGCACGACCTATGAAGGTGCCCTGAAATAATGGTGTCAATCAATGCAACTTTAAATAAAACATACACATTGACAAAAAAACAAAAAGCATAGGTCCACCCAGTGACCTTCCAGTGAAACACGAAAATTTATTTTGTGAGACTTCGATTTCAATGAGTGAATGCAGGTTTACTTGGCTCATGAGACAGCTGGAATTTTTTTTCTTTTTTCAGATTGTTTACTGTGAACTTCTTATAAATGTTCCTGTTTTCTGTTTCTGGAAAGTATTAATATTCAGGACTGAAACACTTAACTGGGCAGGGTGCTGTGGCTCACGCCTGTAATCCCAGCACTTTGGGAGGCCAAGACGGGTGGATCACGAGATCGAGAGATCAAGACCATCCTGGCCAACATGGTGAAACCCTGTCTCTACTAAAAATACAAAAATTAGCTGGGCGTTGTGGTGAGCACCTGTAGTCCCAGCTACTCAGGAGGCTGAGGCAAGAGAATCACTTGAACCTGGGAGGTGGAGGTTGCAATGAACTGAGTTCATGCCCCTGCACTCCAGGCTGGCGACAGGGCAAGAATCCATCTCAAAAAAAAAAAAAAAAAAGAAAGAAAGAAAAGAAAAAGAAACACTTAACTATTCAATGACTACAGAAAGGTTATATGAACTTGATCTATATTATATTTATAATGAAATAATTTTTCACCTTTAGAGAATCAGGTTGTTGTCACAACAAAAATGTTGTATAATACACTGTATTAATAATAGCACACTAAATAATTTTGTCTGTCTTTTCTCTATGCTGTCATTCAACGAGTACAATTTGCTATATGTTGTGATAAGTAGGATCTGAGGGAGTAAGGGTATATAAGATAGACATGATTCCTGCCTCAGGGTCTTCATGTTTAAAGGGGAGGGACAGACCAACAAATAGAATTGCAATACAGAATATTTCAATTTTGAGACTTTCACCAGCCTATAAAACATAGGCCACCTTTACCATCACTTGAAATTCTTACAACCTTTTCATCACCAGTTCAAGAGACCATCATAATCTTGACTGGGGCCCATGGTATTGCTCTGGTGGCAGGAATCAGGATTTTAATAAAGGCCTATGGTAATTTCCCTGGGCATGGTTATTTTTGGTGTTTTGTGGTAGGGTTGTAGGGCTGGCTAAGGTTCATAAGATTTATATTCATAATCTCAGTGACTTGTATGTGGAGAAGAATGGTGATGCCTATCAGTGGTAGTAGGTTGTAGTCACCAGCGGGAACCTCAATGCAAAAGACTGTGTCTAAGTAGAGAACATGGGAAGTAATTACTGCTGCTGGAAGTTGGAGCAGAAGTTTCTACTTGGAGCTTTTCTGGAAACACGTTTTGCTTATTCATCAAAATATGATTGAACTGTGTAGATGTCCAAATGTTGTAAATAATGGAATTTAATGGTATGATTTATGCCTGTGTGGTCTTTGTCACATGTCACTTACACTATTTATTTGATACATATTATATGTAGAGAACCACACTAGACACTGAGGGAACTCTGTTTTGGTCTCAGTGGGTTTACAGATCAGGAATGGCGTCAACCAAGGACACAGGGCACACCTGTTCAAGGTCACAGGGCGAGTGCCAGCTGTGAATGGAAGTAGATTTAGGTTCCTAATGAGAAAACAAGAGTGTTGTGTAGGACTGTTTTAAAAACTCATCCCAGTGAAGTGATTGGCAATGGAGAGGTCCCCTAGGTCTGAGAGCAGGAAGAAGAATCCCATAACCCTAGCAGAGCAGGGTGGCTGATATTAGCTGGTGCTGGGCATGAGAACAACCATCAGAGGTTACATTAAAAATCAAATGTATTATAGGTTTTTGAGATTGAGATTACCTACATTAAATATGGAATAATTCGACTTAACTAATACTTATTTAAAATCTATCAAGGTTCTCTTTAAGCTATAAGGAATTTCCTCTTGTATTCTTCTACATGAATGAGACTAACATAAAAACCTAAAGTCTTTCTCAATCACAAACAGAGAATTAGGGGACTGGGCCAACCTAATTTTGCCTTTTTAATGGTGATTTAAAATTTATTGATAAAAAATTGTCTTACTGAGGAATGCACAGAGTTTTTACTAAGATCGTTCTAGTCTTGTGGACTAATCATAGCATATTAGAATTAGAAATGAGTGATCATCTTAATTAGGTGTTTTCAGATATTGTTTAGTATAAAATCCTTTGTCTAAACAAAGTTTTAGCTCCAACTCCCAGCGCGAGCGACACAGAAGACTGGTGATTTCTGCATTTTCAACTGAGGTACTGGGTTCATCTCACTAGGGAGTGCCGGACAATCAGACAATCGGTGCTGGTCAGCTGCTGCAGCCCGACCAGCAAGAGCTGAAGCAGGGCAAGGCATCGCCTCACCTGGGAAGCGCAAGGGGAAAGGGAATCCCTTTTCCTAGCCAGGGGAACTGAGACACACAACACCTGGAAAATCGGGTAACTCCCACCCCAATACTGCACTTTAAGCAAACAGGCACACCAGGAGATTATATCCCACACCTGGCCGGGAGGGTCCCACGCCCACGGAGCCTCCCTCATTGCTAGCACAGCAGTCTGCGATCTAACCGCAAGGCAGCAGTGAGGCTGGGGGAGGGGCACCCGCCATTGCTGAGGCCTAAGTAGGTAAACAAAGCCGCTGGGAAGCTCCAACTGGGTGGAGCTCACAGCAGCTCAAGGAAACCTGCCTGTCTCTGTAGACTCCACCTCTGGGGACAGGGCACAGATAAACAACAACAAAAGCAGCAGAAACCTCTGCAGACGCAAACGACTCTGTCTGACAGCTTTGAAGAGAGCAGTGGATCTCCCAACATGGAGGTTGAGATCTGAGAAGGGACAGACTGCCTGTTCAAGTGGGTCCCTGACCCCTGAGTAGCCTAACTGGGAGACATCCCCCACTAGGGGCAGTCTGACACCCCACACCTCACAGGGTGGAGTACACCCCTGACAGGAAGCCTCCAAAGCAAGAATCAGACAGGTACACTCGCTGTTCAGCAATATTCTATCTTCTGCAGCCTCTGCTGCTGACACCCAGGCAAACAGGGTCTGGAGTGGACCTCAAGCAATCTCCAGCAGACCTACAGCTGAGGGTCCTGACTGTTAGAAGGAAAACTATCAAACAGGAAGGACACTTACACCAAAACCCCATCAGTACGTCACCATCATCATCAAAGACCAGAGGCAGATAAAACCACAAAGATGGGGAAAAAGCAGGGCAGAAAAGCTGGAAATTCAAAACATAAGAGTGCGTCTCCCCGGGCAAAGGAGCGCAGCTCATCGCCAGTAACGGATCAAAGCTTGACGGAGAATGACTTTGACGAGATGAGAGAAGAAGGCTTCAGTCCATCAAACTTCTCAGAGCTAAAGGAGGAATTACATACCCAGCGCAAAGAAACTAAAAATCTTGAAAAAAAAGTGGAAGAATTGATGGCTAGAGTAATTAATGCAGAGAAGGTCATAAACGAAATGAAAGAGATGAAAACCATGACACGAGAAATACGTGACAAATGCACAAGCTTCAGTAACCGACTCGATCAACTGGAAGAAAGAGTATCAGCGATTGAGGATCAAATGAACGAAATGAAGCGAGAAGAGAAACCAAAAGAAAAAAGAAGAAAAAGAAATGAACAAAGCCTGCAAGAAGTATGGGATTATGTAAAAAGACCAAATCTACATCTGATTGGGGTGCCTGAAAGTGAGGGGGAAAATGGAACCAAGTTGGAAAACACTCTTCAGGATATCATTCAGGAGAACTTCCCCAACCTAGTAGGGCAGGCCAACATTCAAATCCAGGAAATACAGAGAACGCCACAAAGATACTCCTCGAGAAGAGCAACTCCAAGACACATAATTGCCAGATTCACCAAAGTTGAAATGAAGGAAAAAATCTTAAGGGCAGCCAGAGAGAAAGGTCGGGTTACCCACAAAGGGAAGCCCATCAGACTAACAGCAGATCTCTCGGCAGAAACTCTCCAAGCCAGAAGAGAGTGGGGGCCAATATTCAACATTCTTAAAGAAAAGAATTTTAAACCCAGAATTTCATATCCAGCCAAACTAAGTTTCATAAGTGAAGGAGAAATACAATCCTTTACAGATAAGCAAATGCTTAGAGATTTTGTCACCACTAGGCCTGCCTTACAAGAGACCCTGAAGGAAGCACTAAACATGGAAAGGAACAACCGGTATGAGCCATTGCAAAAACATGCCAAAATGTAAAGACCATCGAGGCTAGGAAGAAACTGCATCAACTAACGAGCAAAATAACCAGTTAATATCATAATGGCAGGATCAAGTTCACACATAACAATCTTAACCTTAAATGTAAATGGACTAAATGCTCCAATTAAAAGACACAGACTGGCAAACTGGATAAAGAGTCAAGACCCATCAGTCTGCTGTATTCAGGAAACACCTTTCACACGCAGAGACATACATAGGCTCAAAATAAAGGGATGGAGGAAGACTTACCAAGCAAATGGAGAACAAAAAAAAAGCAGGGGTTGCAATACTAGTCTCTGATAAAACAGACTTTAAACCATCAAAGATCAAAAGAGACAAAGAAGGCCATTACATAATGGTAAAGAGATCAATTCAACAGGAAGAGCTAACTATCCTAAATATATATGCACCCAATACAGGAGCACCCAGATCCATAAAGCAAGTCCTTAGAGACTTACAAAGAGACTTAGACTCCCATACAATAATAATGGGAGACTTCAACACTCCACTGTCAACATTAGACAGATCAACGAGACACAAAGTTAACAAGGATATCCAGGAATTGAACTCATCTCTGCAGCAAGCAGACCTAATAGACATCTATAGAACTCTCCAACCCAAATCAACAGAATATACATTCTTCTCAGCACCACATCGCACTTATTCCAAAATTGACCACATAATTGGAAGTAAAGCACTCCTCAGCAAATGTACAAGAACAGAAATTATAACAAACTGTCTCTCAGACCACAGTGCAATCAAACTAGAACTCAGGACTAAGAAACTCAATCAAAACCGCTCAACTACATGAAAACTGAACAACCTGCTCCTGAATGACTACTGGGTACATAACGAAATGAAGGCAGAAATAAAGATGTTCTTTGAAACCAATGAGAACAAAGATACAATATACCAGAATCTTTGGGACACATTTAAAGCAGTGTGTAGAGGGAAATTTATAGCACTAAATGCCCACAAGAGAAAGCAGGAAAGATCTAAAATTGACACTCTAACATCGCAATTAAAAGAACTAGAGAAGCAAGAACAAACACATTCGAAAGCTAGCAGAAGGCAAGAAATAACTAAGATCAGAGCAGAACTGAAGGAGATAGAGACACAAAAAACCCTCCAAAAAATCAATGAATCCAGGAGTTGGTTTTTTGAAAAGATCAACAAAATTGACAGACCGCTAGCAAGACTAATAAAGAAGAAAAGAGAGAAGAATCAAATAGATGCAATAAAAAATGATAAAGGGGATATCACCACCGACCCCACAGAAATACAAACTACCATCAGAGAATACTATAAACACCTCTATGCAAATAAACTAGAAAATCTAGAAGAAATGGATAATTTCCTGGACACTTACACTCTTCCAAGACTAAACCAGGAAGAAGTTGAATCCCTGAATAGACCAATAGCAGGCTCTGAAATTGAGGCAATAATTAATAGCCTACCAACCAAAAAAAGTCCAGGACCAGATGGATTCACAGCTGAATTCTACCAGAGGTACAAGGAGGAGCTGGTATCATTCCTTCTGAAACTATTCCAATCAATAGAAAAAGAGGGAATCCTCCCTAACTCATTTTATGAGACCAACATCATCCTGATACCAAAGCCTGGCAGAGACACAACAAAAAAAGAGAATTTTAGACCAATATCCCTGATGAACATCGATGCAAAAATCCTCAATAAAATACTGGCAAACCGGATTCAGCAGCACATCAAAAAGCTTATCCACCATGATCAAGTGGGCTTCATCCCTGGGATGCAAGGCTGGTTCAACATTCTCACATCAATAAACGTAATCCAGCATATAAACAGAACCAAAGACAAGAACCACATGATTATCTCAATAGATGCAGAAAAGGCTTTTGACAAAATTCAACAGCCCTTTATGCTAAAAACGCTCAATATATTCGGTATTGGTGGAACGTACCTCAAAATAATAAGAACTATTTATGACAAACCCACAGCCAATATCATACTGAATGGGCAAAAACTGGAAAAATTCCCTTTGAAAACTGGCACAAGACAGGGATGCCCTCTCTCACCACTCCTATTCAACATAGTGTTGGAAGTTCTGGCTAGGGCAATCAGGCAAGAGAAAGAAATCAAGGGTATTCAGTTAGGAAAAGAAGAAGTCAAATTGTCCCTGTTTGCAGATGACATGATTGTATATTTAGAAAACCCCATTGTCTCAGCCCAAAATCTCCTTAAGCTGATAAGCAACTTCAGCAAAGTCTCAGGATACAAAATTAATGTGCAAAAATCACAAGCATTCTTATACACCAGTAACAGACAAACAGAGAGCCAAATCATGAATGAACTTCCATTCACAATTGCTTCAAAGAGAATAAAATACCTAGGAATCCAACTTACAAGGGATGTAAAGGACCTCTTCAAGGAGAACTACAAACCACTGCTCAGTGAAATAAAAGAGGACACAAACAAATGGAAGGACATACCATGCTCATGGATAGGAAGAATCAATATCATGAAAATGGCCATACTGCCCAAGATTATTTATAGATTCATTGCCATCCCCATCAAGCTACCAATGAGTTTCTTCACAGAATTGGGAAAAACTGCTTTAAAGTTCATATGGAACCAAAAAAGAGCCCGCATCTCCAAGACAATCCTAAGTCAAAAGAACAAAGCTAGAGGCATCACGCTACCTGACTTCAAACTATACTACAAGGCTACAGTAACCAAAACAGCATGGTACTGGTACCAAAACAGACTTATAGACCAATGGAACAGAACCGAGTCCTCAGAAATAATACCACACATCTACAGCCATCTGATCTTTGACAAACCTGAGAGAAACAAGAAATGGGGAAAGGATTCCCTATTTAATAAATGGTGCTGGGAAAATTGGCTAGCCATAAGTAGAAACCTGAAACTGGATCCTTTCCTTACTCCTTATACGAAAATTAATTCAAGATGGATTAGAGACTTAAATGTTAGACCTAATACCATAAAAACCCTAGATGAAAACCTAGGTAGTACCATTCAGGACATAGGCATGGGCAAAGACTTCATGTCTAAAACACCAAAAGCAACGGCAGCAAAAGCCAAAATTGACAAATGGGATCTCATTAAACTAAAGAGCTTCTGCACAGCAAAAGAAACTACCATCAGAGTGAACAGGCAACCTACAGAATGGGAGAAAATTTTTGCTATCTACTCATCTGACAAAGGGCTAATATCCAGAACCTACAAAGAACTCAAACAAATTTACAAGAAAAAAACAAACCACCCCATCAAAAAGTGGGCAAAGGATATGAACAGACATTTCTCAAAAGAAGACATTCATACAGCCAACAGACACATGAAAAAATGCTCATCATCACTGGCCATGAGAGAAATGCAAATCAAAACCACAGTGAGATACCATCTCACACCAGTTAGAATGGCGATCATTAAAAAGTCAGGAAACAACAGGTGCTGGAGAGGATGTGGAGAAATAGGAACACTTTTACACTGTTGGTGGGATTGTCAACTAGTTCAACCATTATGGAAAACAGTATGGCGATTCCTCAAGGATCTAGAACTAGATGTACCATATGACCCAGCCATCCCATTACTGGGTATATACCCAAAGGATTATAAATCATGCTGCTATAAAGACATATGCACACGTATGTTTATTGCGGCACTATTCACAATAGCAAAGACTTGGAATCAACCCAAATATCCATCAGTGACAGACTGGATTAAGAAAATGTGGCACATATACACCATGGAATACTATGCAGCCATAAAAAAGGATGAGTTTGTGTCCTTTGTAGGGACATGGATGCAGCTGGAAACCATCATTCTTAGCAAACTATTACAAGAACAGAAAACCAAACACCGCATGTTGTCACTCATAGGTGGGAACTGAACAATGAGATCACTTGGACTCGGGAAGGGGAACATCACACACCGGGGCCTATCATGGGGAGGGGGAAGGGGGGAGGGATTGCATTGGGAGTTATACCTGATGTAAATGACGAGTTGATGGGTGCTGACGAGTTGATGGGTGCAGCACAGCAACAGGCACAAGTATACATATGTAACAAACCTGCACGTTATGCACATGTACCCTAGAACTTAAAGTATAATAATAATAGAAAAAAAAAAAAAGTTTTACACTGAAGTGTGGTATGTCAAAAAGACAAAAGTGGAGTTGGGTGTGGGGGATAATCCTTATTGATTTACTCCAGTCAGATCTCAAAGGGATCCCCCAGAACCCCCAGGGATTCCCCAAGACACAGAAAATTGCAACTCCAGATCACTTTCCACATTTCATAAATGAGAGTGCCAAGGCCCAGGAAGGGTAAGTGAATCTCCCCATAGTACTGCTTGTTAGAGGCAGAAAAGGATCTAGCGTTTTTGACTTATTTTGGCTTATTTCGGCTTATTTCATTGAGCTTTTTTCTGAAAACCTAACACAATTTGTGTATCTTTTCATTTGTGTTTACAAATGCCAGTAGTTTCCAAGGTAAGCTCCTGATTGGTTTGTAACTGAGGGAAAGAGTGACTGCTATGTCCTGAGCCAAGAGAGAAATGGGCTGAATCCACTGTCTGTCTTTCTTGTATTTGATGGTGTTTATCTTTGCTCTTCAGTTGGAAGAGAGTGGCCTCCACAAACCCCAGCCACAGCCCCGTCCCTTCAGTGGGAAATGTAGTTCCACAGATGATGATGGATTTCCACGTGCTTCTTTGTTAGAGCACGTCTATGTGATTCTGGCATCTAGTAGCTAGAGCAGGGCAGCTTATGAGCACTGGGGGATCTTTTCTAGACTTCCAGGGGTTGCCTTTGGGTAACAAGGCCCTACGCAATTCTGCCTTACTACTCTTTAGGTGATCTAGAGCCATCATTTTTAACCACTGTTCTAAGGTATGTCCACAGCTCTGCATGCTCCCCTTGGTGGTGTAGATTTGTTTCTGCAAAATAGCTACTCAGTCAGGGACCACCCCCATCTTCCCCTTCTGCCCTGGCCACACGCAAACTCACACACACACATACACAGACACACACACACACACAGCTAGGTATACCATATGAGCAAGTTCTAGCGCATGAAATGTGAATGGAAGTGATGTGTGTCATTTCTAGCCCTGTCCTAGCAAACCCTCCCATGCAGTGTTCCTCAGGGCTCTCTCCCTGTTTGTTGGCTGGATATATAGAATTTAAGCACCTAGAGCAATGTTTCTTAAGGTCAGTCTATCAGCATTTGGGTCTGAAGAATTCTTGGTTGTGAGGACTTGTCCTGTGCATCATAGAGGGTTAAGCAACATCCCTGGCTTCTACCCACTCCATGCCAGTGGCACCTCCCCGTTGGAACAGCCCAAAATGTCTCCAGGCATTGCCAGATGTCTCATGGTTTGGCAGAAGGTGGAGGGAAGCAGGGGTTGGGAGGGCAAAATGACCCCTGTTGAGAGCTACTGCCTAGAGTATTGCAGAGCCATATGATGGAAGGGGCTAGGGGCCCTGCACCACCTGAGATAGAAAGCCAACTGGCACTTACTGCGCAGGGCTGTGAAGCTATGGAAATGTTGAGGTTTACTTGTTACAGCATCTGATGGTACCTAACCAAGCACACTGCTTTTTATCTGCTTTGCAAAATGAACTTCTATGTAAGATTCCTTTTAAAGAAAGTATCCCTCAAAAAGAATGAAATAAACATAACCTTTGGAAACTTTTGACCCAGTTTAGTCTCTTCCCTTTACAGATAGGAACTAGTTACAAAGAAGTGAGGTGACTTGTCCAAGACCACACAGCTAGGGAGTTGCAGAGGCAGGCCCAGAACTCAGGCCTCCAGGTGCTTCACCCTGTGCCCTAACCTGAAGCCGCTTACCTTTAACGTTCTCTAAGCAGGAACAGATGGAAGTGATAAAACCAGCCACACTGGGTACTGTTTAACTTGGCCTACATGTAGGATGGGTTGATAAAGTGCCTTAAGTTCCTCCCCTGACCCCATCATGTTTCTTCCTCCTGTTCATTGTGTTATATCATCTGAGTCACTATTTAGGGAGAAGGCATTGCCTCACTCGTCAAAGTCCCTGTTAAAAAGCAGGTTGTTTCCTGGGGGAAATCATACTTCTACCTGTGCTACCTGGCCGTACAGATCCCTTTACCAGATTGGTCAGGTGCCCCAGAAGAACAGGGAGAGCCCAAAAATGGGGTCCCAAGCAGCTCAATCCCCAAAGCCGGGCCAGCATGGGCTTCTGATTGGGATGAGGAAGAGAATGAGGAACAGGAAACAAGGGAACCTGAAGGCCCATCCGGTGGCCTAGCCACACCTGGCCGGGGCACGGAGTGAACAGCTGAGTCGCTAGTGGAAAAGATGTTTCCAGCTTCACGTGAAGCCTGGCTCTCATTGGCTCGGGCCCTGGGTGGGGCTCAGCTTGCAGGCCATTCCTGGGGCAGCTGGGTGAGTCCAGCCCCAGCAGGGGGACACTGGCACCTCTTCACACGTTACAGTGGTGTCATCTGGAGAAAGGTGTGAAGTAAATGCATCGACTAATGTACCTTGCACACGTTTTCACACCCTCATTTTTCTGTTTCATGCTCCCTTTCTCCCTCAAGCCAGCTCCGAATGTGTGAGTCTTTGTGCCATTTCTGAATTTACAAATCCCCCCAGAAGGCACTCATCATGGACTCTCTTTCTAGATCTTTGTTGCCAGTTATGGAGAAAAGAATGGACTTAACTTTCCCTAGGGCTATTATAAAACAATCATCATCTGTCCCAGGTGGTTAAGCTTCTATAAATTCTCACAAGTAGCAGAAGCCAGGCTCTCACCCACCAGGGAAAGCTGAGCATTGGCCTTACCATTGCCAAGTGTATTTGGAGCCGTTGTTTTTCTCTTCTGCTAACTATTCCTTCCAGCCAAAACTTAAGTTGAGAGAAGGGGAGCAATTATCCTCATTCTTTGAGAATTACAAATTGTATTTTAAACTGGCATATTTTTACCAGTTGTATACACCTTTTTCTCTTTTTTTTTTTTTTTTTTTTCCAGTTTGGATAATAGTTCTTGGAGTTAAACCTTGGCCTTGGGGATATCTGAGCTGGAGGGGGTGTTAATTGTTGAATTGTCCTGAGCTAACAAAATTGTTAAAAAAAAAAAAAAAAAAAAACAGTAATTTCATCTTAATTGCTCATGAAAAAAAGTAAAGAAATCTGTAGACATTTGGGGTCCTATATGCTTTATTAAAACTATAAACAGTCATAGCCAAGGCAGTTTGGACAGTCTGCTGAACTGTGTTATTGTTACGAGACTTCAAAACTTAGATATTCAGCTTTTCTATGTTCTGTTGCAACATTTGTTACTTCACCTTTTTGCATCATTTCGAATGGGATAAAACTTTCAGTATTGAAAGTTTCTTGGAAAGTCATCTAGCCTCTTGGTGCTCAAAGTCTGTCTGTGGATCCGTAGCACTGTTATCACCTGAGAGCTTGCTAGAAATGGAGACTTTTAGGCCTTGCCCAAAATCTATTGAATAAGAATCTGAAGTTTACCAAGATCCCCAGGTGATCTGTGTACACATTAAAATTTGAGACTCTGTGGTCTAGTCTGACTGCATCCTATGAGGAACCTGAGGCCCAGGCAGGTTTCCAGAAGGGGAAGCTGTGGCTCAGGAAGAAGGGCTACACCTTAAAAGCAAGCTGCCGTGAACTCATAGCCTCTCCAGACCCAGGCTCAGGGTGTGGCTGAAAGCCTCATGTATCCATTTTCAATCATACTTACACATGGTCACAATATAAGAAAATGTTCTAGAGCTGCGTGGGTACTTTTCTAAAAATAACTGGGAAGGACTTGCCCGGTAGACAGACGGGCTGACATGGTAATTTCAGACCTGGCAGGTGAATAATGAGTCACCATCTATTTAGATCACAGTTGCGGATAGTTTCTCAGGGGTGGCAAGACGGCAGTCGTCCACTCCACAAGAAGGCTGGAAGGCAAAGCCCACAATATTTATGTTGGCATTTTCACTGTTTATATGAGGAAATATTTTCATTAATCTCAAACGTGTATTATTGAGTAAGTCTCTGAAATCAGGTGTTTGCTTAAAAAAATAAATATAACCTAGTTCTCATATTTCAGGTTTGAGGCAATAACTACCTCTAGCTCCTTGGAGCTGTGTTAGATTTTATTTTCGCCGTAAATAAGACTATACATTCAACAGATTGGTCAGCCATGCACAGATTCTAACATGTTACTGTCATTATAAAGAAGAAATCATTTTTGATTGTCCAACCTTGCTATGTGCCTGGGAAGCAATGAAAACAATTATTTTAGAAGCCAAGATGGGGAGAATCAAATGCCATGTATTTCCGATAGGAGAGGAAGAAGTTCAAATGCTCCATCTGGTGTGTAGGTCTAAGTTCCCTGCCTTGGGCAGAATGGTCGGGCTGTTAGAGGCCTCAAGGAAAAGGTCCCATGGATTTATGGGCAGAAAGAGAGCGAGTGGGAGAGAAGGAGTTGTTTCTTTCCCCGGGTGGAGACAGAGAAAGGAGGATTTGCATTCCTTTGTGACAGGATTGGAAGCATGTAAGTCAGATATAATGTAAGTTAAAATGCAGACCAGACCACAAAGGCTGGTATATAGGAAGCACTCCATAGATGCTCGTTCCTTACTGTCTTCTCTTTTTCTCTCCAAGAGTCAAGCTGATGGCACAGTCCAGGCAAAACCCAGAGGCATGTTTGATTTGCTTAAGAGGCCTTTATCTGCACTGGCAAAACACAAAGGAGAATGTTTTCATTGTTACTAAGAAAAGAGCTGCTCTATGAATCATGGCTGCTTCGTGGGAACAGCAGCAGTCAATGCAGAGTTTCCATGCCTCTGGGGGCATGGGGAATTTGGATTTCCTAATGAGAACTAGGGTTCCTGTGGCCTTGCCCTGAAGTGATAGGAGCCATTGAGATCTAGAATCATCTAGATGAGGTCGGAGGGAGCACAGGGTGGTTCTGATTTAGGCTGCTGCACTGAAATGACCCTGGGCAGAAGGGAAGATGCTGGGGGCACAGGCAAGGAGCCCTGAGCAGGTGATTCTCAGGGGCCACAAGTAACTGTGGGTTCATGGGAAAGGTGAAGAGGAGCTCGCACAGCAAACAGCCTTTTAGGGAAAAGCAAGTCTGTCTCATGATCCCAGTTTTTCTTCAAAATAATATATAAAAGTCTAAAAATGGGGAGGGGGAGAAAGCAACAATGACCTACTCAGAATTTCAAATACCCTTTGATAGGTTTCACTTATCAGACTATTACAATTCTGATTCACCAGTGAATTGGAGAGGGATTTGAGAGTGGGTACATGCAAGGTAATGAACCTAGGTGAAGATAATCCAATGGCACAGATAGATCTTCCTAAGCAGTAATAATCATGTCTGACATTGGCATGGCTTTTCATGATTTATAGACCATTCTTATTTGATCCTCATGGCAACCTTATGAGGAATTTCCCTCTCGTTAGCCCATACAGCCTTGGCAAGCCCAGGGTTTATGCTCTTCCACTAGACCAGTGGCCTATACATGTAGGGTGTACAGGAGAATCGATTGCTTGCAAAATAACACTATTTAGATAATTTTTTTCTAAAAATAATGAAGAAATTAAACTTTACCAATACTGAAAATATGGATTGAGCCAGCCATGCCGTGTCTGTTTTATGTCATACAACGCCACATCATGTACACCCAAGCCAGGTCAGCTGAGGATGGAGGGACTTTGCACTTTTCAGAGGGTCGAAGTGCCCTCAGCTTGCTTCCTCACTTCCTACATATTGTCTCATGTTGCCCTTCACTCAGCACGTGACATGAATTTATCGATTTTATTCTCTTCCTTACTCTGACAGAATGAACAAGCTACTGAAAATTATTCCTCTCCAAAAATGCAAATGAGGGAAATAACAGTGGTGTAAGCGCACAGCAAGTCCCAAAGGCAGCAGAGCCCCACCCTTCTGTTATTCCTATGTGCTCTTTGTCAGTCATAATGTGAGATTGAGAACAATGACAATCTCATCTGAGCTAACAAGCGGCCAAAACATTTTCTTTCTTTTTTTTTTTGAAACAGAGTCTCGCTCTGTCATCCAGGCTGGAGTACAGTGGTGCATGCAACCTCTGCCTCCCAGGTTCAAGTGATTCTCCTGCCTCAGCCTCCCGAGTAGCTGGGATGACAGGCGTGCACCACTATACCTGGCTAACTTTT